>NW_015505192.1:569102-613265 GCF_001515645.1 Sinocyclocheilus grahami
GGTCCTTTGTGAAGCTGAGGACCTGTGGGTTGTTTGAAAAGTGAAGGAGGGAGGTAAGACTTTCTGACGGGAGCTACGGGAGCACAGAGGCGGCACTGCCGACACTGTCATGACTCTGGACCAGAGCTGTACTGTGGATGGATAATGAAAGGTCTGTAGGTGCCTTTTCTCCACCTCCTCGTGTTATGACATCCTTCCCATCCGGCCAGCGACAGCTTCTGCGGGAGCAATAAAAAAGAGTGCCATAGCAGCATAGTCTAACTAGATATCAACAACAGGGATTAAAAATGTGAAAAAATGATATAATTCAATATTCAAAAAATGCAATAGAGGAGAAATTGTGTTACACTACATTTGCTGGTATCACGAAGTTGCACACGGGGGGTTAGAGTATGTAGGCTGTCCTGGAATTGTGTTTTCAGTTTGGATACTGTCACGGAAGCTGAGCATATGGAATTCACCATATGTTTGGCACCAATGTGTTGAACTCGCATCAAGAGCAGGTCATTATGACTATACAGCTGGTCTGTTTTGTTGGTTAGAGACAGAATGTTTCAGTTTGACCTTGTTTTTAATGCTGTTAAACGTGAAGCATGTCATTTTTTGGTAAGAATACTAGCACTGTCTGTCTGCAGGGTTTCTGAAGTATTGGATTTTGAAGTTATGCGCTGTACGTCGTATATGTATGCATGTTTGTAAGTTTATTCATTCTCAGCATTGCATTGTTCTATGAATGTAATTACATTTTTACTGTATGACTATTTTAGTTAACTTTTTTTGCTTTTAGTTAGGACTATCTTTGGACTATTGAAGTTTAGAATTTTTAAGATTAGTATTTATTTATTTTGTCCTTTTACCTTTGTTTGGTTAGCATTGTATGACTGTTACATATTATTATTATTTGCTTTTAATTGGGACTATCTGTCAGCAAGAATACAGGCAAAATGTCTGCATGCTCAATTAAACGTGTTAGGGTTAGAATATACCGTTTCCGGTTTATTTTCCGCATATGTACACTTCCCGTGTGCAGGTGGATGTTTCAGGATATTGCAAGAAAGACTTATGCATCAGAGAAACAAGTGCACAGCCATCTTTAGAGTTTTGTCTTTGAATTTCTGTTTTTGCGCTACCTCTAGCATCGCTGTTTAATTAACTGGTGAAGTGAATTTACCTGATGTAGAGTTAACGAAAGTTATCATGTGCATTGTAATGTTCGAAGCAGATGTCATAACAAATGTCAGAAGACCGGAAAGATCTGAAAACGAGCGGTTCATTCATTAATTCGTACGACCCATACCTGCCCATAAGCTTGTGGAAATACAAACCGGAAGACAGAAGACAATGAGCGCAGCGCTGATAAGGGACAGAGCTTACATAAGGTCTATAGAAGCTCCATAATTATACGACTGTTCAAATATGTGCTGCTGTTTTCTCTTTCGTAACTTATGGTAAGGTGGTTTTTGAATTTTGTGTGTGTGTATGTGTGAGATGTTAGGCATAAAAACAGCAATTATTTCCTGGCAGCAATCAGTGTGGTGCTGGAGTTGATTCAATTATGTCTGTCTTAATGTGGGTTGTTTGAAAAAATCTTCCAAAACAGAAGAAAGACTTGCTGTCAGTAATGTGAATGGACTTTTCATCCTTTGCTCCTGGAGATGTTTTCTAATTGAAACAGCCTTGTACCGCAAAACAAACCATTTGTGTTCAATACTGCTTACTATCAGTCAGTATATGACATTCAGTATGGTGTCTAACTATTTTAAACACATTCAGCAATTGAATGCTCCTTATTTATCAATAGCTAACACATTGACAGAATAACACAGTTAGGGGCACGTATATTTTATGGATATCGGCTAGGGCTCCATCCATTCAGTCAGCATCAGTCATCACAATTAGACATGGTATGGCTCCAGTGTAATGGATTTGTCAATATTCGTTTCATATGCATCCATTTACCAGTCGTAGCTGATATTTACTGGATTGCAGGTCATTTGTTTGCCCCCTGGGTTTTGAAAGACTGCCTTCAAGTTCGCTTAACATGCAGGACTCCACAATATGTTCCAGAATTAGGCGAAGTTCACACGCATCTTATTAGCTCTGTGATTTAGCGATTTAGTGATTTTTCATCAAGGCCAAACACAGTTCAGAAGTTCCCATGAGTCTCATTTATGAATTACTCCGTCCCCACAGAAACAGACTGTGTTACACTACATTTGCTGGTATCACGAAGTTGCACACGGGGGTTAGAGTATGTAGGCTGTCCTGGACTTGTGTTTTCAGTTTGGATACTGTCACGGAAGCTGAGCATATGGAATTCACCATATGTTTGGCACCAATGTGTTGAACTCGCATCAAGAGCAGGTCATTATGACTATACAGCTGGTCTGTTTTGTTGGTTAGAGACAGAATGTTTCAGTTTGACCTTGTTTTTAATGCTGTTAAACGTGAAGCATGTCATTTTTTGGTAAGAATACTAGCACTGTCTGTCTGCAGGGTTTCTGAAGTATTGGATTTTGAAGTTATGCGCTGTACGTCGTATATGTATGCATGTTTGTAAGTTTATTCATTCTCAGCATTGCATTGTTCTATGAATGTAATTAAATTTTTACTGTATGACTATTTTAGTTAACTTTTTTTGCTTTTAGTTAGGACTATCTTTGGACTATTGAAGTTTAGAATTTTTAAGATTAGTATTTATTTATTTTGTCCTTTTACCTTTGTTTGGTTAGCATTGTATGACTGTTACTTATTATTATTATTTGCTTTTAATTGGGACTATCTGTCAGCAAGAATACAGGCAAAATGTCTGCATGCTCAATTAAACAGTTTCTCGTGTTAGGGTTAGGTTAGGGTTAGTATATACCGTTTCCGGTTTATTTTCCGCATATGTTCACTTCCCGTGTGCAGGTGGATGTTTCAGGATATTGCAAGAAAGACTTATGCATCAGAGAAACAAGTGCACAGCCATCTTTAGAGTTTTGTCTTTGAATTTCTGTTTTTGCGCTACCTCTAGCATCGCTGTTTAATTAACTGGTGAAGTGAATTTACCTGATGTAGAGTTAACGAAAGTTATCATGTGCATTGTAATGTTCGAAGCAGATGTCATAACAAATGTCAGAAGACCGGAAAGATCTGAAA
This sequence comes from Sinocyclocheilus grahami, assembly GCF_001515645.1. NCBI lineage: Eukaryota > Metazoa > Chordata > Actinopteri > Cypriniformes > Cyprinidae > Sinocyclocheilus > Sinocyclocheilus grahami. The sequence continues at coordinate 572,244 of NW_015505192.1, forward strand.
ACGAGCGGTTCATTCATTAATTCGTACGACCCATACCTGCCCATAAGCTTGTGGAAATACAAACCGGAAGACAGAAGACAATGAGCGCAGCGCTGATAAGGGACAGAGCTTACATAAGGTCTATAGAAGCTCCATAATTATACGACTGTTCAAATATGTGCTGCTGTTTTCTCTTTCGTAACTTATGGTAAGGTGGTTTTTGAATTTTGTGTGTGTGTATGTGTGAGATGTTAGGCATAAAAACAGCAATTATTTCCTGGCAGCAATCAGTGTGGTGCTGGAGTTGATTCAATTATGTCTGTCTTAATGTGGGTTGTTTGAAAAAATCTTCCAAAACAGAAGAAAGACTTGCTGTCAGTAATGTGAATGGACTTTTCATCCTTTTCTCCTGGAGATGTTTTCTAATTGAAACAGCCTTGTACCGCAAAACAAACCATTTGTGTTCAATGCTGCTTACTATCAGTCAGTATATGACATTCAGTATGGTGTCTAACTATTTTAAACACATTCAGCAATTGAATGCTCCTTATTTATCAATAGCTAACACAATGACAGAATAACACAGTTAGGGGCACGTATATTTTATGGATATCGGCTAGGGCTCCATCCATTCAGTCAGCATCAGTCATCACAATTAGACATGGTATGGCTCCAGTGTAATGGATTTGTCAATATTCGTTTCATATGCATCCATTTACCAGTCGTAGCTGATATTTACTGGATTGCAGGTCATTTGTTTGCCCCCTGGGTTTTGAAAGACTGCCTTCAAGTTCGCTTAACATGCAGGACTCCACAATATGTTCCAGAATTAGGCGAAGTTCACACGCATCTTATTAGCTCTGTGATTTAGCGATTTAGTGATTTTTCATCAAGGCCAAACACAGTTCAGAAGTTCCCATGAGTCTCATTTATGAATTACTCCGTCCCCACAGAAACAGACAGAATAGAGAGCAGAGTGAAAAATTGCGCTGTTGCTTCATTTCATGTTTTTCAGCTGGAATGGCAAACATCAGTAAAGTGAGACACTCAGACATCAGTGAGATGTATGTGTTTACTTCTCCTTTTCTGACAGGAGTAGCATTCATTGCTAGAGATTGTTGCGAAGTTTGTATTTTTAAGGATCAAAAACATTTACGTTCAAAAGCAATTCTGATCAGTTATTTGAAATGATTTTCATTCTGAGCATTTTCTAAATCTGTCTCTGGCATTCCACAAGCTCATGGCAATATGTAACTATTTTACATTTGGCGAATTGGAATTTTGTGAATCACATTGTATTGAGACTTCAGCTGGCACCTTGTAAAATAGTTTTCTCATGGAATCCAGATCATAAGAAATGGCAACCTGTTAAAATAAAATAAATGAATAGCCTAGTTGATAATGTACTTTTTTATTTATTTATTTACGGAACTGACCAACACTTTCAGTGATTGTAAAAGGAGAGCTCTTCGTGTGATTCTGTCGCAAAGTGAGAAGCTTGTTTTTCAAGGCACTTTGTGACTTTTCTTACTTCATACACAAAAAAAGCTAAACGTTGACAATTTAATTTCTTGATGATTTGATATTTTCTAATAGTAATTGTATCATTTCAAAATATAAAGCAAAAAGCTGAAATGAATGACTAATAAGCCAATAAGTGCTCTTCTGCTGCCATCTACTGGTTATATTGCTAATTTGATGTCTTTTATTAGTTTATTTTACATACGTGTTTGTTTACAGCATTCACATCATCCAAACGTATCGAACTCTGAAGTCAATCGAATCTGGGAGCGCACCAAAAGTGTGAAAGCACCCAGCCTTAGTCGCAGTCTGGAGCCATGTCAGCAACTCCCATTGATAAACCCTTATCTGCTACTGCAACATATAAAAATCCCAAAGAATCACTGGTCACCGGTCTACACAGGTTTTTTTGTTTTGTTTCTGCTTTCAACCAGAACATCTTCACACATTACCACATTGCTCTCAGAACACTCACATTCCCCTCATATGAATTATTTCCCGCTGGAGTTCCCTCACTTCCCTTGGTATCGATCTCCTCTGCTAGTTCTGAGGTTTGGTACGTTAAGATTTTTCTAACGTGATGCACATTATCGAACCTCTAGACATGTTTCTTTCGCTCCTATTGCACGGGAGCATCTCTGATGAGATTGTAGCCCACGCGGGAAGCCTTGCTTTCTGCATTGCAGGAGTGGCACAATATATGTGACTGACAGCTTTGTAGAGGCGCTGCTCTGTGTACTGAGCGCTTGAGTGGAATACAATGAGAAATCTGTCTGTTTGGGACTCTGCCCGGCCGAAAATGTGTCACTGACATCACTGCCAGTTTTTTTTTTTGAAGGCCAGCCTCTGTCACTTTTTCTCCATGGCTCTATTTGTCACCTCTCTTTTCACAAAGGCTCTTAGAAACGTTAAAACTCTTGATCTGGAATATGGGGTTTTAAAGACTGCGGACTATTTAGAGTATTTAGAGTTGGAGATTTTTTTAGTATATTAAAGGGGTCATATGATGTTGCTAAATAGAACATTATGTTGTGTATTTGGTGTAATGCAATGTGTTTATGTGGTTTAAGGTTCAAAAAACACATTATTTTCCGCATAATGTAAATTATTGTTGCCCCGCCTTTCTGAAACGCGTCGATTTTTACAAAGCTCATCTTTCTGAAAAGCGAGGTTTATGCTGATTGGCCAGCTATCCAGTGCGTTGTGATTGGCTGAATACCTCAAGCATGTGACAGAAATGTTACGCACTTACCATACTGTGATGCCGTGTCCCGGCGCGACAAGACAAAAACATTAAAACCCATTATAAACGAGGCATTTGTTGCATCCAGTGGGGACATAATTACTGATTATAATGACTTATACTGTCCTTTTTATGCGTTGCGTATCGCGCCGTGTAAACATAAAACCATGTCTGCATTTGTGATCAGAGAAACAACAAACAACAAGCGCTACTCTACACTGCTCAAAACTTGCGTTTGAATCGTCAGTGGCAAATTCTTTAAATATAAAAAACGTACTTACAGGCTGTGAGTCAGAAGCGCCAGACTGTCCTTGCAAAGTTGGAACTGCTCCATTGCTTTTCACGTAATTTCGTACCCGCTCACCAAATTTATAAAAGAGGTTTGCAAGGGGAAAAACACTCCATTTGACACTCAAGGTAAAAAACTTACGCAAAGTATATGTTAAATAAGTTTTCATTTCATCAGTTTTGTTTGCATCTCATTTTATTGATATTGACTAGATATCGATGTCAGCAACTCCCATTGATAAACCTGTATCTGTTAATGGAAAATAAAAGCCCTCTTATAAACCCAAAGAATCACAGGTCACCCTTCCTTCTACCCAGGTTTTTGGTTTTCTACTAGGAAAATCTTCACACATGACAACACTGCTCTCAGAACTGCGAGATGTTAATTATTTCCCGCTGGAGTTCCCCTCACTTCCATTGGTATCGATCTCCTCTGCTAGTTCTGAGGTGTTTGGTACGTTAAGATTTTTCTAACGTGATGTACATTATCGAACCTCTAGACATGTTTCTTTTCCTCTCCTATAGCACGGGAGCATCTGTGATGAGATTGTTGCCCACGTAAAAGCCTTGCTTTCTGCATTGCAGGAGTGGCACAATATATGTGACTGACAGCTTTGTAGAGGCGCTGCTCTGTGAACTGAGCGCTTGAGTGGAATACAATGAGAAATCTGTCTGCTTGGGACTCTGCCCGGCCGAAAATGTGTCACTTTGACACCAGTGCCAGGTTTTTTGAAGGCCAGCCTCTGTCACTTTTCTCGATGGCTCTATTTGTCACCTCTCTTTTCACTATGGCTCTCAGAATCATAAAACTCTTGATCTGGAATATGGGGTTTTAAAGACCATTGTCTATAATATAGAGAATGAATCATGCAATTTGATTTAAAGGGTTAGTTCACCCAAAAATTAATTACTCACCCTCATCCAAACTCGTAAGACCTTCGTTCATCTTTGGTACACAAATTAAGATATTTTGGATGAAATCCGAAAGCTTTCTGACCCGGCATAGACAGCAAGCAACTACCACTTTTAAGGCTCAGAAAGGTAGTAAGGACATTGTTAAAATAGTCCTTTTTCCTGTGGCTCCTTCGTCAGCAGCATCACATGCATGCGTCATGGTACTCTCGTGAACACACGTCGAAGACTTACACGGATGAAAAGAAATTGTTGAAAAAAGTCGTTATTTTTGTTTTCTTTGCACACAAAATTATTCTCGTAGCTTCATACAATTACAGTTGAACCACTGATATTTTAACAATGTCCTACTACCTTTCAGGGCCTTAAATGTTTCAGCTGCGTTGCTGTCCTTTTTCTCTCATTCACTTGATTATCCAAAAAAGGCAGTGCCATAAAATTTAATTAAATACAGAATAGTAGTAGTTTGGCTGAATTTTAATATATTTTTTGTTATTGTTATTGTGATTAACTGTTATCTTTAAAATTGGTCATATCTATCACTTATCTGGAGGTTAAGACAGCACTGCATCCCCCAGATGGGGAATTCTCTCCCAATATAACATGCATTAACATACAAGTCTGATTATACTCTCTCATCTGTAATGCAGGGTTCTCCCCTGTTTCCCAAAACAGCCGTACTAATTGGGAGTGCAGTATCATTTCAGAGCTCAGGGGACCTGTGGGAACTGAGCTGATGAAGCTTTAACACAGAAAGTACTGGGCTCTCGGCCCTTAATGAGAGAGACACATTTGAAAGGAAAACAGTGTCAGTCTTGTACTCAACAGTGTGAACAAATTGCATTAATTGTGTTGTTGTAGCTGCCACCATAACTATATAGGGGTGTGTGAGTGGGTCACAAGTTTATAAAGCAAAATCAACATTAGCTTAATCAGTATTTTGTCTTGTTTTCCAGTTTATTTTTCCTACCCAACTGTGCAAATTGTGTTTGACCTTACTAAATTATGTCACATTTATGCTTAATAATAAAAAATAGGAAAAATAGAAAAATAGGCTTAATCCAAGATACATTTTTGTAAGACTTTTTTATGCGGTTTTGCAATCACTCTTTATCAAATGCGTCTTTGCTGAATAAAAGAATACATTTCTTTAAAATAAAAAAATTAGCAAGCTCAATGACCCCAAACTTTTGAACGGTACATTTTCATTGGAAAACAAGAAGTTTATTTTTTTTCCAGTGTTTTACCCTGATCTGAGACCATTATTGGTTCACATAATGAGTAAATTCAGCCTTGAGCTGACTGTGGGGAATGACTTTCTGAAGCGCAAGTATTATAGATTTGTGGAATCTGAAAAGAGGCCAGTTGTGTTGTGATTTTTTCCCTCTACTGCACGAGTGCAGATAGATTTATCAGACACTATCAGCAGATGTTTTAATTGTGTGCAGCAGCCAGTAAGATCTATTAATAATGAGCCTCTGGCTAGAATCCATGCTGGCAACCTCTAAAGCTTTTGAAGTTATATTTTTGTTTCACAACAATGAACGGCATCCAAGAACTCTTCCAAGAGGTTCTAATTAGACTTTCTGAAGCTGTGAATTTAGGCCACAGAAACAGACCTGCTATTTTCCTTTTGTATAAGTTTGAAAATATTCAGCACTTTAATATTGAAGTTTGTGAAAGCTATATTTGTGCCTCTAATAACTGTTTCCAAACAGGTTTTCCAAACATACTACAATACTAGTGTGCTGCTTATACTGCACAGTGTACACTAAATACTGCCTACTAAAAATAGTTTGTGAAATGGTATGCATTGCACAGTATGCAAATACTGATTTTGGAATAGCATACTTGCATACTAATTTTAATATTTCTACCATGTAAAAGATACGACTGAAATAGTAAGAGTAGTATGCTAGTGTGCTATTCTGAATTCAGCCATAGAACGTTCAGACGACTAACTGTATTAACCAAAATTGTCAATACTGTATATAGAGTATACTGCATGGAATACTGTATCCCACAATGCAATACGCTCAACTTGACCTTCCCTTTCCAGTGTGATGAATGAACCAGAAGTTTTAAACATGAAAAGTGATGAGGTCATGTGACACTGTAGCATACTACAGTTTTAAAGTCGGCATGAAACGGAAGTTGAGATTGTCCTTAAAAAAATGTCTCGATGTAAAAGTCAAAATAAACATTCACATCAGCTTTTAGACCTACTGCAGTACAGAGCTACCAGCCAGTCAGAAGGTGTTTAGGTAAGAAATAGCAGGCAGTCGCTCTCACTGTGCTCTTTTTGTTCTGAGACAGCTGAGGTTAAGGAGTCTGACTGGATGCCGGCTGGTTAAGTTATGAGTTTTATCCCCCCCCCCACTTTCTCTACTAACACAGATCACTCATTCACCTTTACCCCTGAGGGAAGGTGAGAAGTGGTGGCTTCGCTTCTCCCTTTGAAACCACAAACATAAGACACAGAGATAATGAAGACTAAGTTTCATGGACAGTCAATGAGTAAACACTTACTCCATGGTCCCCCCTCTCTGCCACCAGTAGTGATTTTCCACTAGCCTTGAAGTGGCTGTTTATTGTTCTTGATTATGACGGATGGTCTCGTAACCGTCCCAACCTGGCCGTCAGATACACCGCTGTAGCTTTTTGCTTCAGCCTTGGCTGTCACCGAGGCATTCTGGGAGCTGAAAACACATCTAATATACTGTTTTGTAAGAAAACTCTTGCTCGTCTCATCCATTCGCTTTTGCTGCAGTAGATTCAGTTTCGAAAAACAGTCGAGAAGGCGTCTCTGCATGCGTCCAAGCCCTAAAACGCCAACCTCGTCCCCCGCATAGCAGAAAATGACACCCCCCCACACACACTTTCATGTACATAAAGCTGTTTTAGGTGAAATGAGGCACCATTCAGTGTAAATTAAGACACAACAGAATTATGAGACTCAATTAGCTTCTCATTTTTTTGTATTTCAGATGAGTCTCACCTCCTGCTGCTGTCTCGTCTCACTCTAGAGAACTTGGAGAGCGAAGATTTCCGAGTTCATGACCCATGTGCGACATGGCTAAATGGTGAAAACTCCTATTGTACAAACTGTGTTTAAGGGAATGGTTTAAGTTCATTCATTTCGGGCTCCTGGAGTGCAACAATTCATTGTCTTGTAGTGCAACAGGAGACCAATGTGTTTTTCTGCTAATGGTTAAAATGTTTGTTTTACGGAATTCATTCAGGCTGCCTTTCAATTCACATTCAGTTTTTATTATATAGCATGCAAGATTTGGATTACTGCATCCCAAACTCTATTATATTGATAACAGAATTTTTAAGGTGCTTGAATGGTATATTACTTCAACTTTAAAGTGTGCATTCTTGCATGTTTTTGGGCTAATATTGCCCACAACACCTTTCTGTATGGAAGAGGAGAAGTTTGTGTAGTAAAATAGGAATGTGAAGTCAAAGTTGCCTTAGCAGTATTTCAGTATAAGAATGATGTGTAATATTTTGATTTTAAAATACTGATTTATTATAAGTAAGTCATTTGTTGGGTGATTTCCTTGAAAATACTGTTCAAATGTTTGGGGTTAGTTATATATATATATATTATTATATATTTTTTTTGAGTCTCTTATGCTTACCAATGCTGCATTTATTTGATCAGAAATACAGTAATATTGTGAAATATTATTATCATTTAAAACAACTTATCTATTTTAATATATTTTGAAATGCAATTTGTTTCATTACATTTCATCACAGCCATTACTCCAGTCTTCAGTGTCACATGATGCTTTAGAAATAATTCTAATATGCTGATTTGGTACTCAAGAAACATTTCTTATTGCTAGCAATGTTAAAAATGGTTGTGCTGTTTAATATGCTTTTTTAAAAGTGTTATACATTGTTTTTCTTTGACAAATAGAAAGTTAAAATTTACTGTTTATTTGAAATAGATTTTTTTTATTAGTGTAAATGTCTTTACTGTCACTTTTGATCAATTTAATGCATCCTTGTTGGATAAAAATATTCATGGTACGGTAGTGTACTTTTCCATCATCAGCGAAGTACATACTCTTAGTGCATATTCAGAATATGCAAATTAGGGTGCAGTCAAGGTGCAGGTCAGTCTGGAGCTCAGCTATTGAATGTTCATCTTTGTGTTTTACAGAGAACGAGGTGTCACTTTGCACACGGGAGGGTCATGTTTTAATCCACAATCTCAGCACCAATCTAACTACCATGTTATTGGACAACAGCACCCTGGTGAGTGGATACATACACATGCATGCACTCACATAAAAGACAGCAACATAGTAAATAAAGGGCATGCAAACACATACATACAGTCTTCTCCCCATCCCAAACCGCCAGTGTAAAGCAGCTCTCTGGAGAATTACTACTCCCTTGAGGCATGTGAGCAGGACAAGACATACAACTCCATTAGCTCCATTGTCATGGAACCTGACAAATGGGTCACTTCATAGAAAGAGAGAGGGTATGGACTGGTAGCTAAACGTCTTTGAAGAAAGAATCTGAATGCTAAAAAATGAGCAAAGAGAAAGAGAAAATAGCTTTTCGGCTTTAGAGGCTCGACAGTTAATGCTCTGTCTTTTTTTCCCATTTTCTGCACTTCTCCTCAGTTAATCCCATAGCATGCGTCTTCAAAGAGACTGTTTCAGCAGGGCCACCCTTTGAACGCTGCGGCTGGGTGACACTGAGAAACATACATGGGTCATTGCCTCAGATGCTCAATGAAGTGTTGTTGAGATGGCAGATACTTCTCCTCCCCACACTGTCAACACTGTTACTGTACACTCGTCACATTGGCTTTATGCCCCAACGACATCTACCCTCAATGCACTTACCTCAATCATGGTTTGAGGCTGATGGGTTTTTTTAGAGGGAAGAATACGAGTTGAGCTCAATGCCATATTGATTTCCACACAAATGTTTCTAAAATAAATAAAAATTGTATTTGAGTTAATACATTTACAGTGGAAGTCTATGGAGGTAGGTATTTTGCCAAGATAAATGTTAAAACACAAAATATAGAAGCCTCAATATAATAATATAATGGAAGACTAGGGAGTAAGACTTTGCACCAAGATAAATGTGAATACACATAATATGTGTAAGCCCCAAATAGTATAATTATTTAATAACTAATTGATAATTAATGTCTTCCATTTATGAATACACTATACAATGTTTGCTTTTTTACACAAATTATTGTCTATGGTAACTTATAGCATGCTGTAGATGTGTGTGATAGAGCTTAATTTGTTTTGAAATTCTTTTTTGTTGTTCGCTTTAGGATCTAAAGTCCATGAGGTTCCAGGTTTCAGCTGATAAGAAGTTCATCCTGATGGCTTATAATATCCACCATGTGAGTAATATGAACAGAAAAACATCAAGAAGCTGTCTCATTTCTGCGTTACCTGTCTGTTAGAGAAAAAGATGATTGCTTTATTGTTTTTCTTTATTGTTCTTTATTTCTTTATTGTTTTCTTTATTGTTTCTATCACCATGCAGAATCATATCCCAGTTGGACCACAGAGCGATTTTGAGAAAATCACTTAATGATGTTTGAGGTGTTGCCTATTGTATGTAAATATGAGAAATCATGTCCCTTAAATGTCACATATTTTATTATATTTAAGAACCTAAATGCACTTTTATCGTGCAAGAATTGCTACGAAAGGATCATCAGAAATGCTATTTTTAATATCTTATTATCTAGACGAAGATATCACCTTAATATTATACGTTTTCGAAGAGGGTCAAAGTTGTAAATAATGCTTTACAAAAAAAAAATACTCGTTCGGTACTTCAGTTTCACCTTTAATTCAGTGTGTTACTTGACATTTCTTAATTTAATTATTTGTGAAATTTACTAGCAATTTCTAAATCAAATTTGTTTTTTATCCTACTCCAATTTTTTTTAAAGTATATAGACTAACCCTAGCCCTAAAATAAAAAACTTTGGATTTTACATGTCTAAATTAGACATTATTTAGTCCCCGTCATTTTCCTTGTAGGTATTACAAGATAGATTCCCACTATGTACTTTGGGCACATTTGGTCCACACAGAGATAGCTAAACCTGACAGATGCTGTGCACGTATTGATGGTACAAGCGCTGTTAGCTATTGTTACAAGAGTGAACTACATGAATCAAATTTGTTTTTTATCCTACTCCAATTTTTTTTTAAGTATATAGACTAACCCTAGCCCTAAAATAAAAAACTTTGGATTTTACATGTGTAAATTAGACATTATTTAGTCCCCGTCATTTTCCTTGTATAGTATTACAAGATAGATTCCCACTATGTACTTTGGGCACATTTGGTCCACACAGAGATAGCAAAACCTGACAGATGCTGTGCACGTATTGATGGTACAAGCGCTGTTAGCTATTGTTACAAGAGTGAACTACATCTTTTATCTATTGGACTGGACAAAATCTTTTCAGACTAGCAGGAGAGACCACTTATGTTGTCCATAATTTCTGCAGCATGTTCATCACTGAACGTTGCTATGATCAACAGCAAACATGGTAGGAATAGAATATTCTGAGACAGAGGATATGGGCTGTATAGAAAGAAAGAAGGAGGGATACAGACAGGCAGTGGGAGAGATGGAAACTGAGAAGAGGAGCTGCTTGGTACTGAATTGTAATGAGCATCACACTGGGGCAAGCCTTTGTGATTACAGCAGGTTTTAGTAACAGGCTGAAAATAAACAACTTGTAGGCTATTTGTCTGAGCAACCACAGCAATCTGTAGTTATAATCCGCCTGCTGAACCTCCACTTCAGAAAATAATCATCTCTGCAGCAGTGTTCTCTCTTCTCAAAGGAGGATGACGAAACAGGGTGTAGACATGAGTAACAGAGAAAAAAACAGGGTAAAAAAGAGGGAAAAACAGGCAATGAGTGAAAACACTGACAGTACAATCCATATTCTTTTTCTCCTGAATTGCACTTGCACTCTCTCTTGACGTCGCTTGTGAATATTGCTTTTTGTTGCTGATTAAAATGAATTCTGTATTGTGCACCGTGCAATCTGGTGAATAACGTATGTTGAATTCCTTTCTTTTGATGTTGCTTCCTATCTCACAGGATAAATGATGCCAATACAGGGTAAAAAAGAGGGAAAAACAGGCAATGAGTGAAAACACTGACAGTACAATCCATATTCTTTTTCTCCTGAATTGCACTTGCACTCTCTCTTGACGTCTCTTGTGAATATTGCTTTTTGTTGCTGATTAAAATGAATTCTGTATTGTGCACCGTGCAATCTGGTGAATGACGTATGTTGAATTCCTTTCTTTTGATGTTGCTTCCTATCTCACAGGATAAATGATGCCAATCTATGTGGTCACGTCTGCAGGGAAACACAGGATTTCTCAGTTAGTTCTCCACCTGCTCTAGTCACAATCGCTGTCTCTCATCCCCCGCCCCCCCCTTTTCAGCTTTCTCTAGAGAATATGTGCTGACTGAGGCAGTTTGCAGCTCAAGTAACTGAACTGAAAGCAGCACAGAAATCACACAGGGAGGGAGGGGAGGGGGTTACAGCGACTGAAGAAGACGAGGATAAAAATGATGTGATCTGCAGTCGCCCTTAGATCATGCTGGCCAATCGAAATCAATCATAGAGATGGGATGAATGGGATGTGTGAATGTGTGCGGAGAGATTAGAAAGGAAACTGGGAGAGAGGGAAAGAGGGAGATAGGAAAATATAAAAGGTGAAATTGCAAAGGAAGGAAGAAAATGGAAAAAGGAAAGGAAGGGAAAGAAGGTGAGTGTTGTGAAGGAAAAGGAAATATATATTGAAAGAGTGAAATAGAAATTGCAAAAGACAGTATAAAGGATAGTCTGAGCGAAATCAAAAGCTACAGAGACACTTAGATATAGGAAATGTAGAATGTAAGAATAATTCAGCCAAAAAAATGATATCTGTCATCATTTACTCACCCACATGTCATTCCAGTCCTATATGACTTTCTTTCTTCTGTAGAACACAAAAAAGGCTTTTGAACTTCTAAAAGGACGCAAAAGCATCATAGACATTTTTCACAAGACTCGTACCCTTTATTCCAAGTCACCTGTAGTCATATGATAGCTTTTGTGTAAGAAACCGACCAAAAGTCATTATTTACTAAACACCTTGATTGCTGAATCTTGGAACATTCATAAGAGTTCATTAAAGAAATAGCAATATCTGATTTGTGAATGGCTTCCGAGTCAGATCTTGTTAATGAATCTGTCGATCTGGTTCACAAGACTGGTGTGAGCTGGGTTTCCCAAAAGCAGTAGATCATACAAACTGTTGGCACCAACGGTCACTTTGATCTACTTAGGCGTTAAAATGCTTTTGGGAAACAAATCCCTGAATGATTCATTCATGAATCAGACTGATTTGATTCTCAAATTCTCACTGACTCGATGTCACAGTGGTTAACAGCTCACTGGAGGGGAGCATGATCAGTAAATAACATCGTAAATTTTGGTCTGTTTCTTACACAAAGCTGTCTTAAGACTTCAAAACACTTCACATAGTTGTATATGACCATCTTCTTTTTATCACCCAGTGATATGTTAAAAGTTGGATATAGTACATCCTACTTTGCTTGCGTACATTCAATACACTCACATAAAGCAGTATATAGTGTATAACAAATCTATTATTGCTTGTATCATTACAAAATGTATACTATATTATCTAAATGCGACTATACACTCTAAAAAATGCTGGGTTAAATATAACCCAGCACTGGGTTAAAAAGGGACAAACCCAGCTATTGGGTTGTTTTGACTCAACCCAACCGCTGGATCAAAACAAACCAATAGCTGAGTTTAACCCAGCGTTTTTTAGAGTGTAAGGCATGAAGATATAAGATATTATAAACATTAACATCATGATTTCTGTAAAGCTGCTTTGAAACACTATTGTGAAAACTGCTACATAAATGAATTTGACTTGACTTTTATGTTACATTTATACCTTTATTCCAATCTTAAGAGCCTAAGCCATTGTGATTACATAGAAAAAGTACCTGTCAACTGGAAAAAAACTTAAAAAGTTAGTCAATCAGATTTCGAATGACATGAAGTTGAGTAAATGATGACAGATATTTCTTTTTTTTGGTGGACTATCCCTTTTAAGTCACAGTCAAGGAGGACGGAAGTCAAAGTTAGAGGAGATTTCGAAATGAAGAGGTACGCATCATGTGAACCAGGGCAACCTGAGACTGAAAGCGCAGAGGAAGACTTGTTGTGATGAACATGAATCAAAAGATTTTACAGTCAGAATCAACACTACAGAGAGAAGAGAACAGAACGATAGGAAAAAAGGCGGGCGGGAAGGCAAACTAGGGCAGATCTTGCACTTTTGGCACTGAGAATTGTGTGGGCATCAGTACCGTGCTCAGTGTTATTGAGCAAATTAGAACGATTAATATGCCAGTGTCACAATGATGCAGATTCCCACGTTAGCAACATTTCTTCCAATGTTTACTGAATGGATATTATTTTGAGAATCCTTGCAAAAAGATAATTTTGACTGTAAAAAGGATTGTGCTAAAACTCAGAACTAGGCACTTTGAGATTCCAACTTTCACCTGCCGTCCAATCGTATGGCTGTCATTTTAATATTGAGATACAGTACTGTTCAAAAGCTTGGGGTCGGTAAGATTTAAATATTTTTGAAAGAAGTCTCTTATGCTTACCAATGCTGCATTTAAAGAAAAATGTCAAAATACAGTAAAAACAGTATTGTGAAATATTATTATAATATAAAATATAATTTATTCCTGTGATGACAATAAATAATTAAATTGCTGCATGATCTTCAGAAATCATTCTAATATGCTGATTTGGTGCTCAAGAATTTTTTTTTTATTATCTATATTAAAAACAGTTATGCTGCTTAATAAAAATTTTTTCAGGATTCTTTGATGAATTGAAGAACAGCATTTATTTGAAATAGAAATCTTTTGTAACTGTGATCTATTTAAAGCATCCTTTTGATCAATTTAATGCGACCTTGCAGAAAAAAAAATTATTAATTCCTTTTGCATAGGTCTACGTATGGGTTAATTAGCCTCATCAAAATTTCATTTCTGTCTCACCTTATTAAAATTTAGAGGAGATACTGCTGAAATATCCTGCATTCTGGTGGGCCAAAGACAGCGCACGCCTGGCATATCTGTCTATTAACAACACAGCAACTCCTTTTATGGAGATACATCACTTCCTGGGTGGGATCTACCCTTCTAATGTCCTCTACCCCTATCCAAAGGTAAGAACAGTAGACATACAGCCAACTATTTTGTTTTACAAGATGAAAAAGCCTCAAAATGAATCCAATATCACAGTTAAAGTTTATATTGAATAATTAATGCAAATATATGCACTATTTACTGACTGCAAGAGCATTTATTTTTTGGTTTGATGATGTTAAATGTATTTGCTCTGTACAGGCGGGTTCCAGAATCCCATCAGCCAGTCTGTTTGTGGTGAATTTATACGGTCCAGCACACACATTAGAGATGATTCCTCCAGACTCCCAGAACAGCAGGTGAAGTTTGTCTTTAATTATCGTGTGTCCACAAGTACGCATATGCAGTGCACAGGCTGTGGATATAGACGTGTTAATTTTTTATATCCTTTAAAAAAAAGGTGAAATGTGTCTTAACTGACTATTGCATGTATTATTAAACAAAAACATTTATAATGTTAAAAAAATTGCAAATGATTTGTATTCATTTCACTGTCGCTGTGTTGGTTGTAGGCAACAAACACATTTAAGCAATTCTTCATGATATGCAAATAATTTATGACTCTAAAATCAAGTTTAGTCTCTAACAAATGTGAATGGTAACACTTTAGAATAGGGAACAATTATTCACTATTAACTACGACTTTTCCCTCAATAAATTCCTAATTAATAGTTAGTAAGGTAGTTGTTAGGTTTCGGTATTGGGTAGGATTAGGGATGTAGAATAAGGTCATGTAGAATAAGGCATTAATATATGCTTAATTAGTACTAATAAATGGCTAATATTCTAGTAATATGCATGCTAATAAGCAACTAGTTAAGCATCATGCATTTGCAAACTGAAGAAAATGGGGTTGTTGGGCAACATCGTGCAATGGATTATTAAGAGTGGTTTGATGTTACTCACTGAAGATTTTATTACATTTGCAATGATGATTTTTTTTATGTTGTCCCCAACCCCCTCAGTTCTTTGTACAGTCCCATAGTCCTGTAGCAAAAAGTACAACCTGCATCATCTCAGGTTTGTCGGTGTGAGCTTTCCGCATTTAGATTGTAGAATTACTGGCCATTCTTCAGCGCAAATATGCTTCTGCTCTACCAGATTAGATGGAGAATGCTGGTGGACAGCAATTTCAGGTCTTACTGCTGATTTTCAATTGGATTCAAGTCTGGGCTCAGGCTGTGCCACTCCAGAATACCAACCTTCTGTATTTAAGCCATTCTTTATTTTTTTTGCTGTGCTTTGAGTCTTTGTCATGCTGGAAAATGAATCTTCACTCCAAGCATAGCTTTCAGGCTGAATTTTGTCCT
Source organism: Sinocyclocheilus grahami (assembly GCF_001515645.1). Lineage (NCBI taxonomy): Eukaryota > Metazoa > Chordata > Actinopteri > Cypriniformes > Cyprinidae > Sinocyclocheilus > Sinocyclocheilus grahami. The sequence continues at coordinate 587,787 of NW_015505192.1, forward strand.
TGATTGCAATCGGCTTTCCAGTTCCTCCTGGTGAAAAATCATCCCCAGAGCATGATTTTATTAAACATTTTTTCCAAGGTGAGTCCCTTGTGCTTAAAGTCTAATTTTGCTACAGAGATCTGGCCAGAATAGTAGCATTAAACATCACAAACAACAAATGTTATGTTAACAAACATAAAGCAAGGCTGTAATATTGCTTGTAATGTTCCTCATTTCAAGTTGATTAGGATAAAAGCTTCTGATAGGTGACTAAATGTAAATATAATAAAAGGAATTTAACCAACTAAATATGGAACATTTACTAGCTGAACATTAAAGTACTTACATGAGCCAAAATAGCGGTTTCAAAAAGTCTTGTAATTGTGTTCTAAAAATTTACAATATATCAATATGTCTTCACTTTGCATGATTCTAAGCTAACAACACAATACACTTGGTAACCACGTAGTTTTGGGTCCCATTCGCTTCCATGGTATTTTTGTCCATACTATAGAAAGGCAATGGGACCAGAAACCATTTGGGTACAAACATACTTCAGAATTTTTTTTGGGTGTTCCACAGAAGAAAGTAAGTCATCAAAATGTTCATGTTTGGGTGGACTATCCCTTTTAAATTGTACTGTAGTTGACACAAAAAATAAAATTCTGTTTATGTATTAATGCACTATATCCTTATAAAAAAACAAACTGTTGCACACATAAATGTTAGATAAAATAATCTATTTTTATTTACACTGACCTTTTTATATTTTAAAATACTGTTGTATTCAATTAAATATTTAAAAAAAATGTAAATCAATTTTTTATCTATTTTGGGACAGAGGCAAAATAAAAGTGAAAAGGTTATAGAATATTAAAATTAAACCGTTTTGAAGTAGTTCACAGTATGCCGGTGAATTTGTAGTATGTGATGTATCATTGCAAGCAAAGCTGGAAAAATCACATTTCTCAATGTAAAATCACAAAGAATTTAGGTCTTTCACCAACTACCATACATAATATTGTGAAAAGATTCGGGGAATCCAGAGAAATCTTAGTCTGTGTAGGGAAAGGCAGGAAACCTCAGTTGAATGTGTGTGACCTTTGAGAACTGCATAAGAAACCGTCATGCTGCGGTGTTAAATATAGCCACATGAGCTCCGGAGTACTTTGGAAAACCACTGGTCACTTAACAGTCTGCCGATGCATCAGTAAATGCAACTTGACTCTTTACTTGTTACTTTAGGAGAAAGCTATACATCAATTCTATGCAGTGATGCCGCGGGGGTTCTCTGGGCCCGAGCTCATCTAAGATAATGAGACAATGGAAATGTGTGCTGTGTCCACATTTCAAGTTATTTCTGGGAAAAATGGAAGTCGAGTCCTCAGTCCCAAAGACCAAAGGGACCATCCAGAATTTCACCAGTGACAGATGCAAAAGCAAACGTCTGTCATGGTATGAGGGTGCAGCAGAGCAGCCTGCAGTCCTCCTATTGGAAATGTATGACCAGTCATGAAAAGGAGTATCAGACAATGACGATCACAGACTGCTGAGCATCTGAAGTCTTGTATCAAGTGAGATTGGACAAAATTTTTGCTTACTAAACTTTTATGAATTAGTATCCTCAATTCCCAAACAAACTCCTAAACACTATAATTAAAAGGAAAGTTGATGTGTCCCAACTTTTTTGGAGTGTGTTGCAGCCATTAAAATCAAAATTTGTTTATATTTACAAAATGAAATTAAGTTGGCCAGTGAAAACATTGGATTTTTTTTCTTTGTACTTTAGTCAATTAAATAAAGGTTAAAGAGGAATGAACAAATAACATATTCTTGATTTTATGGCATTTCACCAAACGTCCCAACTTTTCTGGAATTGGGGTTGTATAATAACCCTATATGGGAGTGTCTACATTCCTATTTAAATTTATATTTTCAAGATAGTATCTTAATAAATAATCTAAGTAGTGATTCTGAATGCACTGTACACTCTCTCCTTCTCTTTCTTTTTGTCTTTCTTACTCATCTTTCTCTAGAGATAGCTACATCTCTATGGTGAGCTGGATAAGCAGCACTCGTCTGACTGTGCGCTGGTTGAATCGGGTCCAGAACCAGTCTGTGCTGTGTGTGTGTGAGGCCACGACAGGAGCCTGCTCGGAGGTAAGGGGTTACCAGCTCATCCACTGCAGCCCACTGGGTATCTTTAACTGAAAAGTGTCCATCGATTCGCTTCTCATTTTATATTCTGCTCAGAACATGCAGAGAATCTCTTACTTTTATTCAGCCTATAATTTCCTTCTGGAGGCGTTAAAGACTTACTCGGCTTTACTTTTAAGCCTCAGTTGTAATGTGTAGCTGACAGCCCACTGGGTATCTTTAACTGAAAAGTGTCCATCGATTCGCTTCTCATTTTATATTCTGCTCAGAACATGCAGAGAATCTCTTACTTTTATTCTGCCGACTCAGCCTATAATTTCCTTCTGGAGGCGTGAAAGACTAACTCGGCTTTACTTTTCAGCCTCAGTTGTAATGTGTAGCTGGTCTTAACACCTAAAGGTCACTGCCTTTTTATGTATGTGCTAGTGAGCGATTGAATGCATGTGCACAGGAGTGTCTGCGTCAGACAGATGTGCAGTCCTTGTTTGATTTCTACACTCTGTGTGTTGACAAATCTGTCAACAGTGCTTTATAATTGGAGGCATTGGGAGCTGTGCTGAAATACACAACAGAGTGCAACTGTCGTGTTCTGAAAGTGCAAATCCCATTCATTTTCTCCATCGAGAAATGGATTTTTAGCAATAATGTATAAACCTCTCAAGACTATGTGCTCTAAGGTTGATAAGCGATGATGGATGATTCTGTTGATGGCATCATTTTTTTATTAAAGGATTTCAGTTTAATTAAAAAAATTTGTCTCCACACAAATGACTTAATATTCAAATATATACAAATATTTAATAACTTTGTTACATATAATATTATATACAGAAATGTATATACTCTGCTGTTCTTCAGAGTCACATGATCTTTCAGAAATCATTCTAATATGTTGATTTGGTGCTCAAGAGACATTTCTTCTTTTTTTTAATATATATATATATATATATATATATAGAATGTTATTTTTTTTAAAGATTCACTTATGAATAGAAAGTTCAAAGGCATTTATTTGAAACAGAAATCTTTATAAATGCCATTACTGTCAATTTTGATCAATTTAATACGTACGCCCTTGCTGAATAAAAATCTTGAAACAGTTTCACTGTTTAATATTTTTGTGGAAACACTTTAAAAAAAAAATATATATATAGAATGTTATTTTTTTTAAAGATTCACTTATGAATAGAAAGTTCAAAGGCATTTATTTGAAACCGAAATCTTTATAAATGCCATTACTGTCAATTTTGATCAATTTAATACGTACGCCCTTGCTGAATAAAATATGAATGAAAAAATGAATGTGAAAACAGTTCAGAAACTTTAGCCACTGGATATGTGGGCAGTCACTGTTACACTTATTTACTTAACAAGCAATGCACTTTAAATTTCTGGATGGTAAGACAAGCTGATAATTATTTCCATGTTCTGGCCCATAACCAATATAATGGTTGATATTAAAATTCGATATTATTTTGTCTAAATAATTAAAAATAAAAATATATAAATTAAATGCTACAAGCTAATTTAGGCAGAACAAAATTATAACGTACAATATGAAAAATGGATATTTGATGGCAAAAGTAATCTAAATGTAAAAATAGAGGAAATATGTTGCTTATATCTTAAATAAAGTTCACTTAAGAGCAGCCTAATGGAACAGATGTGGAACTCTAGATTTTCCTGACAGCATATCTAAACTGCAGATAAAAATGAAACATGCACTTCCTTAATGTGATGCCAATGAGAATGACGGATAGACTGAAACTCGGCGTTAGCCGTGGAGTTTGTTATGATGTACAACTCTCCCTGGCAGGCAGAAGAGAACAAATGATTTAAACACATATTTTACTTATAATATATGACATGTCTAATCCTGTTAAAACATCTTTAATCTTCAGAGGCACCAAATGGCGATGGACTTCTGGCACAACAACCAGCGGCAGGTAAGTTCAGCCTCTCGCTCTCTCTCTTTCACTCTCTCCAGGGGGGCATGTAATCAATTCTCAGGCTGCATTCCTCGGTTCCTAAAAGCTGCATCCACCTCGGACGGAAATGAAAATCATGCATCAAAATGGTCTCGTCTCTCCTTGATCTGTTAGAGGAAAGTATATTGATGGTGGCTTGTCCTACAGGAGGAGCCGTTGTTCACGGCAGATGGTTCTCTGTTTTACCTCATCCTGCCTGCCAATATGAGCAAACCATTTCAACTCGAAAGCCTCAAGACTGTGTCGTAAAGCATCCCATAGTCAACCGAACTACCTAATATGAGTAATTATTGAATTATTTACGCCTAGCGATCCCATTTAGCAAAGATGGCACTTAATTAAAATTAATACAGTACTTTAATTTTGAATTGGCTGTAACGACTCTGTCATTTTCTCTCCGGCTTTGTTCTCTAATTGCAACCGCGTAAAACAAACCCTCTTGAAAAAACATCCCAGAAGTCATAGCTTTACAGAAAAATATTTTTTTGTCATCTTTTCAATGCATGAATATTTATAAGACGTCAGATCTATAGCTCAAATCAAAGTTTAGGCCCGCAAAACGATGACTTACAATTAATCTGGTACTGACAGAAATGAATGCATAACACTGACTTCCCTACTTTGCATGTGTAACCGCTACAAACCTACTTAGTATGCAGCTGTACGAAGGTAGTATGTGGAGGTAGCCTCTATTATAAGAGCATAAATGACTGTCTACAAATAGTAACTCAAAAACCTTTTCAGATGTACTTAATGTGTCTTTCCCCTGTAGCTATTTTCTGAGTACGGAGGAGTCGCAGCAGAGCAGACACTTACACAGGTAGGTTCTGTCCCAATCGGATACGTCTTTTAAGCTGTAATTGAGTATTTTATCATCACTGTCTAGGAATTCTGTACCTCTCATGCTGACAGCATTTGCATATCCTGTTGTGTTGTGAGATATTTCATTTTCTCAATATGTTCGTGGATTTTGGACGTCCGTGTCCTCATTACATGTTGATATTCTGCATCTGCATTGAAGTTCCAATTTCTGAGTATGTATGTTCATTGATGACTTGTGTTGTAATCAATTAAATCTTTCTACTCTACATCTGAGATGCATTTCGGGGACATTTGTGAAAAGCCAATAGACATTTTTCCCCTCTAGTGAGCTCCAGGCAAGAAGCCCGGCTAATTCATTTAAACAGGAACGGCAGCTTAGAGAGAGAGAGAGAGAGAGAGAGAACGCGAGAGGCAGAGAGAGATAGAGAAGGTTGAAAAGGAGATGGGCAGAGGGGAAGGTACTGTGCCTCACAGCGATTTAAAGGGTGTTCTCTAACCTTTGATTAATGCTTTAAGACTCTCACTTGCTCTCTGTGGGCCACAAGTTCTCATAGATTTTTTATTGCGACTATCCAAGCAATATGGTGAAAGTGCAAAGGTCCAGCATTGGGCTTAATGCAAGTGGATAGTGGAAAACAAGCTCAGCATGTGTGTGTGTGTGTATAATGCACTGGAATTTATAGGGACAGTTCAGCCAGAAATGAACACTATTGTTTATTTATTTAAATAAGTTCATTTTTATTAATCAAGGATGCATTAATTTAATCAAAATGACAGTAAAGACATTTATAATGTTACTTTTGTTTTCAAATAAATTCTTTTGAACTTTATATTCATCAAAGAATCCTTAAAAAATGGATCAGTTTCCACAGAAGTATTAAGCAGCACAACTGTTTGCAATGTTATGCTTAATGCTTAAGCAGCAAATCAGCATATTAGAATGATTTCTGAAGGATCATGTGACACTGAAGACTGGAGTAATGATGCTGAAAATTCAGCTTTGCCATCACAGGTATAAATAGCATTTTGAAATATATTAAAATAGAAAACAATTATTTTAAATGGTAATATTTGACACTATTATTCTGTTTATCATTTTTTTTTTGTATTATTGATCAAATAAATGCAGTCTTGATGATCATATGAGACTTCTAACCAAACTTTTGAACGCTAGTGTAAATTCTGAAAACTCTTTCCCATGTCATTCTTTATGACTGACTGACTTCTACGAAATACAAAAAGAGACATTTCAGTGTTCACAATGCTTTTTTTATACAGTACAGTGGGCTGTCAAGAGCCAAAAAGTTTATTTTTATGTTTAGCTGTTAAATCTCATTTTGACAGTCCTGATTACTATACGTAGCATGAACATTATTAAAAATGTTTTATTTTGGTTTCACAGAAGAAGGCCAGATAGGTTTGGAAAGGCATGAGATTGACTAGATTATGAGTGTTTATTTGTATAAGCTATTACTTTAATTGTCAGAGTACTTTAAGTGTCAGAGTAGTTTGATTGTCGTCGATAGCATTAACATTGATGATGAATTGTGAAATAATGAAATGCATGCTTGTTGACTAGTGTGGAGCTCGGAGGAGTGTTTCATCGCCAGTGTCTGACATGCAACCTGTTTGAGCGATGCAGTGTCTTCAAAGCAGACTTCAGCCCCAATCAGACATACTTTACCCTCTATTGCTTGGGTAAGATCACACCGTCTCTCACGCACAAATGTAAACACACTTAGGTAGATAAAAATAGATTGATGTTTCTCATCTCTGTTATACTTTTTCAGGCCCGGGTGTCCCAAAGGTGACCATTCACAGCACAAGTGACCCTTCCAGTGAGTAGAATTAATATTTTTCTCATAACAAGCCGTTTGTGGCTGTAAAACAGAAAGAAAGATTTTAATTGCTAATACAATTGTGTCAAAAAACAAGAATTGTTTATGTATAAATGCACCTTAGTGAACATTGTTATAGTTTGCCGTATTATGTCAAATATGACTGTTATTATTGTTCATACTTTGGATTATGGGATTGTTTGAATTCCTTGTCTGTGGAATTTGTCCTAGATGTTTGTATTGTAACTTTATGTTCCTCAAAAAAAAAAAAAAAACCTGCAAACTTATTCAGCACAGCTGTTTTCAACACTGATATTAAGAAATGTTTCCTTAGCAGCAAAACAGTATATTAGAATGATTTCTGAAGGATCATGTGACTCTGAAGACTGGAGTAATGATGCTGAAAATTCAGCTTTGCATCACAGGAATAAATTACATTTCAAAATATATTCTTATTAAACAGAAAACGGTTCTTTTAAAGGGGTCATATGATGCTTTTTTAAAGATCATTATTTTGTGTATTTGGTGTAACAGAATATGTTGACATGTTTTAATGTTCAAAAAACACATTATTTTTCAAATACTGTACATTATTGTAAGTCCTCTATGCCCCGCCTCTCTCAAACGCTACGTTTTCTACAAAGTCCCTCCTTCTGACAAGCGCAGTCTGCTCTGATTGGCCAGCTGACCCAGTGCATTGTGATTGGCCGAACACCGCAAGCACTCGTCGGAAATGTAACGCCCCGTACCATAATCGCGAGCTTCAGCTTTCAAAATAAATGTAAAGACAGAGCCCGAAAGGGGAACAGAGTCGCGTGACAGACACAGTGATGAAGCTGGTATGTGTGCAGTACACAAGCCACGGTTAAGACAGCTGACTCCACTGTGATCTCTCTCTCTCTCTCGCACTCACGCATGCACGCACACACACACACGATGCGCAAAACTCCGCATTTGAACAGTCAATAGCAAATACTTAAACTAATAACAAAACAGCAGCTGATTCAGGAGCGGCAGATTGTCTTACCAAAGTCAGAATTACCTCCTCTCCTAGGTTCATGAAACGGTCATCTATAAAATGCATTGCTGTTCTGTTGTAAGTAATCTTAAAGATTCCTAAATGCATCTACTTCTGGAAGGCCAAATAAAGTGTTTTTGCTTTCGCCTAGAAACACACAGCGTCTCCCTGACACGGCTGCTTCAACACTTGAAATCGCATCATATGACCCCTTTAAATTGAAATAATATTTCACAATGTGGCTATTTTCTTTCAAATAAATGCAGCCTTGGTGAGCATAAGACACTTCTGCAATTAAAAAAAATCATACAGACGCTAAACTTTTGATCTATAGTACTTGCATTGAAGGAGGGCTCTGAACCATATCTAAGGACTAAAATATCATAGAGAACCACCTATAAACTACCTAGAACACCTTAATGATCGCATAGAACCACCCAAGCAGCATTACTTCACTCACTTTAATTGCCAATATGATTCTGAGAAAACAATTCATTATATTTTCGTATGAAAGCACCCCAGTAGGTATTTTTAGAGTTTGTTGTAGTGAGAGTGTTCTCTAAAACATCTAAAAGTGTTTCATGGCATCTTGTATTTTATTATCTGGATTCATTATTTCACAGTCTTAATATTTAAATACTCCAAGGTGGTGAACTGTTCTGGTTTTATGCCAAAAATGTATTAAGTTTGTGTGCTTTCCTTGCAGGATACACAGTGGTGGAAGACAACAGCCTCCTCGCTATGTCTCTTGAAACCAAGAGGCTCTCTGAGACAGTTTTCCAGACACTTTCCTCTGACAACAGCGGTAAAAAGATTACTTAAGTAACTCATTACATTCCTCCTTTCAGCATAAATTGATCTAAACCTTTTACAAAGCCAACTAGATTTAAGAATCAATCAGATAATTGTTTCGGTTTTGCTAATTGGATCCTCACAGCTGTACCATTAGTGGTGCCTTTGGGGGAAGCCTATTGCAGCGTGTGTATTTTTGCTTATGTGACGTGTAAGGGGAGGTTTGCATGTGTATATAAATTGCACATGTACTGTACATCAGGTCCCCTGACTGTGTTTGTTTGTGCATGTGTGTGTGTATTACTGAGAGTTTGTTAAAAACCAGCAGGCTCATGGGAGCTCATTTGCCAGTGGTTAGAATATTGACGAGTCGGTACCCAGACTTCCTTGCAGTATGATACAGTAGAAACGGACGTTTGTTCTGTTTTAACTGCCTTTGCGAATAATTACAGACCTAGATCTAAAGATGTCCCTGCCTCCTGGGTATGGAGGAAACCTGCATCCTCTCCTTATTATCATGTAAGTGTCTCCCCACACTTCACCAGTGCCTGTATGATACTGTTAGTAAGGCAGCATTGTATTGTATGGAAGCCCTTTTTTTTTTTAAATGAGTCAGGTAATTATGAGATAAAATGTGTCTAAAAAGTCATGTTGTGTGAGACACTACAATTCAGCAGTTTGAGGTTGGTAAGATTTTTTTATGTTTTTGAAAGAAATCTCTTATGCTCGTGAAGGCTGCATTTATTTGATCAATAAAACAGTAATATTCTAATTCTATTCTAATATGTTATTACAATTTAAAATAACTGTTTTCTATTTTAGTTAAGTTTTAGTTTTATATTTTTACAATGTAATTTATTCCTTTGATGCAAAGCTGAATTTTCAGCATCATTACTCAAGTCTTCAGTGTCACATGATGTCTCATCAATTTAATGCATCCTTGCTGAGTGAAAATATGAATTTCTTAAAAAAAAAAAAATTTTGAACCCAAAATTTTCAACTGTAGTGTGTAAAGTCGCATTGAGAGATATAAAAGTTGCAAATGTGTGGTTTAAATATGAATTATAAAGAAACAAATTTGAGAAATAAATTAGCAACAATTTCAAATTTTGACATTTGTGAGATACAAAGTCACAATTATGAGAAGTTGAATGAACCATCATGATGGATCTCTTTTTTTTTGACTCATTATTTGATTAAACTTTCAAATTCTACACAAAATTGAAATAAAAAGATTTATTTTTTAAAAATGAAACCAAGATTTGCTGAATTAATACATGTGACAAGAATGTAGCATGCTACAGCTTGAAACGTTCACGCTAATGATCGAGCTAATGTCTACACTTTACTCACTATTTTTTAAATAGTAGGCAGTATGTACTATGGTCAGTGTTGCAAACAAGATGCGTGCTGAGTGTCCTGACAGTGACAAATCAGCTCTGATTCTCACACCAAACCAAAGCCCAAAACTTAAGCTTGCCTAAGACTTATTTCTTGCCTTGCAAGCGGCGGTATCTCCTTGTGGAAATGCAAATCTAGTTAGGACTCTTCTCTCCCTCGCCTTAGTTGGTTAGGCTACATGATTTATGAATGCTGCGTTATTAATAAGCAATTTGCACATGCTCGATTGAGATGCAAGAAGTGTTCAGCAATTGCGAACACATTTACAGAATGAAGATCAGTGTGCTGATGTCTTTTTAATCTACAATGTGACATTATATGTCAACACCTCAACCCATCCATGCTCTGCACCCTTAGTGACAGTATTCCTTGGTAAGATTTTTTTATGTTTTTGAAAGAAATCTCTTATGCTCGTGAAGGCTGCATTTATTTGATCAATAAAACAGTAATATTCTAATTCTATTCTAATATGTTATTACAATTTAAAATAACTGTTTTCTATTTTAGTTAAGTTTTAGTTTTATATTTTTACAATGTAATTTATTCCTTTGATGCAAAGCTGAATTTTCAGCATCATTACTCAAGTCTTCAGTGTCACATGATGTCTCATCAATTTAATGCATCCTTGCTGAGTGAAAATATGAATTTCTTAAAAAAAAAAAAATTTTTGAACCCAAAATTTTCAACTGTAGTGTGTAAAGTCGCATTGAGAGATATAAAAGTTGCAAATGTGTGGTTTAAATATGAATTATAAAGAAACAAATTTGAGAAATAAATTAGCAACAATTTCAAATTTTGACATTTGTGAGATACAAAGTCACAATTATGAGAAGTTGAATGAACCATCATGATGGATCTCTTTTTTTTTGACTCATTATTTGATTAAACTTTCAAATTCTACACAAAATTGAAATAAAAAGATTTATTTTTTAAAAATGAAACCAAGATTTGCTGAATTAATACATGTGACAAGAATGTAGCATGCTACAGCTTGAAACGTTCACGCTAATGATCGAGCTAATGTCTACACTTTACTCACTATTTTTTAAATAGTAGGCAGTATGTACTATGGTCAGTGTTGCAAACAAGATGCGTGCTGAGTGTCCTGACAGTGACAAATCAGCTCTGATTCTCACACCAAACCAAAGCCCAAAACTTAAGCTTGCCTAAGACTTATTTCTTGCCTTGCAAGCGGCGGTATCTCCTTGTGGAAATGCAAATCTAGTTAGGACTCTTCTCTCCCTCGCCTTAGTTGGTTAGGCTACATGATTTATGAATGCTGCGTTATTAATAAGCAATTTGCACATGCTCGATTGAGATGCAAGAAGTGTTCAGCAATTGCGAACACATTTACAGAATGAAGATCAGTGTGCTGATGTCTTTTTAATCTACAATGTGACATTATATGTCAACACCTCAACCCATCCATGCTCTGCACCCTTAGTGACAGTATTCCCGGGATGCAGTCGGTAACGGAGGAGTTTGCCCTGGGCTGGCCAGAGGTTTTATCCAGCCTGCATGGAGTGGCGCTGGCCTGGATCGACAGCAGCAGCCGGGTCTCGCAGGGACAGAAAAGCAGCACCCTGGACCCTCGCAAGCTCAGTTCCCTCCGCATTAAAGATAAGCTTGGAGTCGTGGAGTGAGTCGTTCTCTCTTTTCAGTTATTAAGAGTAATACCTCTATTAGTAAAGTAATTTTGCACATTACGCCACAAAATATCTGATTAGGAAATGCTTTATACTCTAAAGCAGACGCTGGGTTTTCTTTCAAATTTCTTGCTCCAGGCAAAAAAGCAATGTTTAGGTCTCCGCAGAGTTAATATGTTGGCTGATTATAAAACGCCAGCCATTTATCATAACTCCTAAATGCCACCTGAAATTTGCATGTTTTATTTCAGATGGTTAATGCAGTTGCCGTACATTGATGGGAGAAGAATAGCTGTTTATGGAAAGGTAAAATATATGTTCAAACTCAAACTTCTGATTGAATGAGTCACATTTGAATAAATAGCTGATTTATGCAAGTTGGAAACTGTAAACAGCCTACAGTTAGGCTAATGATCTATTGAGTGCAACTGTATCCGCCCACTTTTCCAAGGTGTTGGCTCTGGAAGTATTTTTTTCCGTAGGGATTTTAAAAAAGTATTAATTTAAAACATTAAAAACCATGAACCAAACCAACCAGCTTCGAGGTTAATCAAAACATTACAAACTTTCATTTGAAGCAGAGGAGTATTTGAAAATTGGACAAAAAGACAAAAGTAAAAACTATATATATATACAAACCTTTAAGTATTTTGAGAGTGCGTCAAGACTGGTGTGATTATATCATTCAAGGTGATTTATGGGAGTAGGCATTCCCTGCCGAGCTCTTTTGGTGCAATTTGCTTGCCGCAACTCTGATTGGTGGAATTTTCCTCACAGCATCATGGGTAATGTAGTTTTTCACCAGTAAATTCACTGTTAAAAATATATATAATATATAGTATATAATATAATAAATTGAAATAATGTGAACTGATGGATGTAACTAAAGCATATACCATTAAATAACAACCTCAGAACTCACAACAGGTCTATATTAAAAGGTTTGTAAGTTATCGTTATCGAGTTATTGAGAAAATAATGGAATTTTTACTTTCAGGACCCAACTGTTGCACTCTATTTTATATATAGCACCTTAGTAATGTGTTAAAAAACACTCTGGGACCAGATGCATAAACTGCTTAGCCTAGTCTTAAGTCTAGTCTTAGTCTTTTTCTTTTTCAAGACTGGTCATAACTTTTTTAAGTCAGTTATAAATTGAACCCAAAATGTAAGTGTGATTACCTCTTGTGGCTAGCTACTTGATGGTCAAACTAGTTCTGAAGACACCGTCTTAACATAGTGGCTATGTTTATGCAACTGGCCTCTGAACACCTTAGCAACTGCATAGTGACCCTAACATTCTAATACTGCAAGCTCCACCCATATTTACTTAAGAATAGAAAATGTGATGTAGTTGTAGTTACTATTATAAATGTAATTGTTTATTGAACATTGGTGTCTAAAAACCATTAGCCATTGCATTAAACTGATTTTTGCATTGCATCATTTCAAATAACACGACTTAAAAGTGGTCAAATGGATCTAATGCTCTGCCTCTTGTGGCCTATTGCTTTAATACACATCTTCTTAGCAAACAAATCCCTTTGTAGACTTGCATCATATTCTCACTTTGGATATTACGGTGACGCATTGCTGCCACACACATATTTTTTTCCCCCACTCAATTAAATGACATAACATGTTAATATAACATGACATAACATCTCGTTTTTATGAGAAAAGATGTCGTTTTAACGAGAAAAGTTTAAACGTTAAAACGACATCTTTTCTCGTAATAACGAGATGTTTTCTCGTTAAAATGACATCTTTTCTCGTAAAAACGAGATCTTATGTCGTAAAAACGATATAATTATCTTGTTAAACTGACCTAATTTCTCATTGAAACGACATATTTTTTCACGTAATAACGACATATTATGTCATAAAAACGATATGTTTGCCCGTTATTATAGATATATGGTATATGTGAGCGAGCTAAGCGACTGTCCGCGCTGCTGTCGCCACAGGCTGACATAAACGAGGATCTGCACGTGGCTGAAATGATTAAAATACACTGTTTTAAATGTATTTTAATGTATTGGTCTTAATTGTAGCGGCATGTTTATTAGGATTAATCTCCAATCTGTCTACAATATAGTGCTATCCAATAACTGCACTCAGACCCATGACTCATTTAGGCTATGATCAGATCAAAACATCAAAACAAAATATTTCTTTATTGGAATGACTGAAGTTTGATTTAACAAATCGAAATATGAAATATAAAGAAATAAAGAGATTTTGTAACAGGCTAATAATAATAATAATTATTATTATCATTATCATTATTATTATTATTTCGCTCTGTTTGAAAACTGGCAAACGAAAATTAAGCTAGATTTTACGTAGGCCTATTTTTGTTCGTGGGTAAACAAATGAGCTTATGCTTTAATATTTGTTTCACATGCATGGGCAGCTTTGATACTTTAGTCTGATTATATATTAATTATGTATTAGTGATTATATATTATTAAATTATATCTTTAGCTGAATCAAGCCGCGCATCACATCACGTTCTTCGTATGGGTAAAATTCCAGGCTTTGCTTTATACTGAAGGAATAGGCTGCGCTGTGCCTGGGTGTGAGCACAAAATACAGATGAGCTCAGACGGGAAAGACTGTACAGTACCTCTTGTTGGATTTAGGCTATACGAATCAAATAAACACAAATTTGTTTTCGATTGTTTTATTTAAGTAGACCTTTAGACATAACAAGGTGCGCCAGAAAGCGCACCCTGTTATTTTACAAAAGCAATTTGTAACGTTTTGTTGTTATTGTGGAAGTCGAAAATAAAGCAGACATTTCTTTCCTCTGTTGTAGCCCAAGGGATCGCACCGGCACCGCCGAGCTGAGAAGAACACTGTTGTGCTTTATATGAGATGTATATTTGCAAGCAATATAGCCTATACAACAGCCAGACAGTTTGAAGAAACGTTATTGTGACTAATTTGCAGAGCGGTACATGAGATGAACTCTTATTCTGTGTGATGGGATAGGCAGTAAAGACAGGCTGAGAGAAAAAGTGGCGTTTTTAGGGCCGCCCACGCACAAATAGCAAGCTCATTTTTTTTAACCCATGAACAAAAAAAAACAAAAAAAATCTAGCTTAATTTTCGTTGCCCGTTTGCCAAACAGAATAGGCTAATAATAATAATTATTATTATTTTTATTATTATTATTATTATTATTAGCCTATTAGAAAATGTCTTTATTTCTTTTTATTTCGGATTTCGATTTGTTGTTAATTCAAACTTCAGTCATTCAAATAAAGAAATATTAAGCCCAGAGTCGATTATTCAAAAATAACTGTTTTGATCTGATCATAGCCTAAACAAGTCATGGGTCTGAGTGCAGTTATTGGATAGCACTATATTGTAGACAGATTGGAGATTAATCCTAATAAACATGCCACTACAATTAAAACCATTACATTAAAACACATTTAAAACAGTGTATTTCAATCATTTCAGCAGCGTGCAGATCCTCGTTTATGTCAGACTGGCGAAAGCTTAGCTCGCTCACATATACCATATATCTATAATAACAGAAAACATATAGTTTTTATGACATATGTCGTTATTACGAGAAAAAATTTTGTTTTAACGAGAAAAATATGTCGTTTTAACGAGATAGTTATATCGTTTTTACGACACATCTCGTTATTACGAGAAAAGATGTCATTTTAACGAGATAATTGTGTAGTATTAACGACATAACATCTCGTTATTACGACATAATTGAGTGGAAAAAATTATATGCGTGTGGCAGCAATGCGTCACCGTAGGATATGTACTTTGAATTTAGTCTTCAGTTGCAGAGCTCTGACATCAGCCTACTTTTGACCTCACAGGGACTTGGTGGCTATTTAGGTTTGAAGATGCTGACAGCAACCGATCAGATGTTCAAATGTGCTGCTGTCATGGCTCCCATCACAGACTTCAAGCTCTATAGTGAGTTCCAGCTCCGTACACCATGGCAGAACAATATTTTTATCTAGTGCACTACTGTTTCTTTTCACATTTATGTGTGAAAATGGATTCAACCTTGTTTTTCAGGTGCTGCCTTCTCAGAAAGATATCTAGGCCTTCCAAATAAAGAGGAGCATTCGTACATGGTAGACCTTTTGTATCAACCTTTTCATTCATTATCAAACATTAAAGGGGTCATATGATGCGATTTCAAGTTTTCCTTTCTCTTTGGAGTGTTACAAGCTGATTGTGCATAGATAAGATCCCTGAAGTTGCAAAGACTAAAGCCTCAAAACCAAAGAGATATACTTTATCAAAGTTAAGACTCTGAGTTACTGGTACAAGTTATAGTTGTGAGAAATTCATTTTGTCACAAAATTATGAGAAACAAAGTCACAGTTGTGAAATTAAAGTTACATTGTGACAAAGTTACAGTTACAAGAAACAGACACAATTATGAGATTTTAAGTCATATTTTGACATTTAAAGTTACAGTTAAACAAAGCCATAACTGGATAAAAGGTCACATTTGGAAGAAATAAAATAGCATTTATGAGAAACAAAGTTGCAACTACCTTTTTGTTTTACATTCAGAAACAATCTTCTATATTATGACTGAGATGCCAATATGTTGTTTCTTTGCAGGCTGCATCTTTGTTGGACGACATTCACAAGCTAAAAAATAAAAACTTCCTTCTCATACACGGGACTGCAGACGGTTAGTTTCAGAATTATAAATCCTTCACATACATCATTTGGGGATTTCCAGTCATGTTTTACTTGTTTGTGTGTTTAGCACGGGTACATTTCCAGCACAGCGCTGAGTTGTTGAGTCGTCTGGTGAAGGTAGAGGCCAACTACACCCTTCAGCTGTACCCAGACGAAGGCCACACTTTAAGAGAAGAGCGGACCAACCAACACCTGCACCGCACACTCCTTCACTACCTCCACAACTGCCTCAAATACGACCCCTTCCTCAACATAGAGGAGGAAGAGGAGGAGGATGAAGAGGAAGAGTGATCTCTTCCACTGTGTCCGTTCTCGGTCCTCAGAGGTGCCCAGTACTGGTGTCTGACTTCAGGATGCGTTAGTTCTCCAAAGGAAAAATGAGCAAAATGGAGATCAAGAGGACCAAATTCACCAGCTATTTACCACAAACTCAATTTTCCAATGTTTTATTTATTTTTTGTTCAGACTGCAACAGTAAATGCTTCCTGAGCGTCCAGGAAGATGCAACACAACTGCTCTGGTTCATACAGTTTTCAAGTAAATCACACACAGTATAATGACTAAGGGCCCCATGCAATCAACATCTTAAGGCAGTTTATGTGTAAAATGGGCAAAAGATGCATGCTGATCAGCCTTGATGTTGCAGCGCCATACTGTGGTGAGAGATGGATATTTGTAGACATGTTTTGTGGATTGTGAAGTTGAAAATACTAGTGGTTTACCGATTCAGTGTTATTGTTTAACTATTACTATACTATAACTATTTACTATAAAATAGTTTTTTTGTTGTTGATTGAAATAAAGCGGAAATAAAATAAATATTAGATTAAAAACTTGAATGAAAATGAGAAATGTTGCATTGGCAATTAATGTAAATAAAATAAAAGTTAAAGTTGAAGTTCTAAAATTACTAGAAATAATCTACTTGAACTAAAATTAAAATTAAAACACATTAAAAGCTATCAAAAATATAAATAAATACTCTAATAGTATATAAACAGTACTAAATAACACTGAATCTCATGCTAGATCATCTAGAAAGGTGGACAATATGATGCTGGGCCACAAATGAGATTGCTGGCATGAAATTAATGCCTATTTTACACAATATTTGTTTTAAAAAATTGGAAATAGAAATGGTTTCTCACACATTGACACCAAACCGAACCAGCACATCTGTTAATCAGCCAAATTTACATCATTATTGGATGATAATCTCAAAAATGTCCCGAGATCTGATCTATCACTAGCCTGTACTGTGGAAGTTTTGATTGAATGTAAACTGCAAAATGTAATTTAAACCTGGCTCTTTATATGCATGACAAACCGGCTGCATGGTGCTGTGTACTCTGATTCTTTCATAATCTCTGTGCCAAACGCAAAAGAAATTAATGAAAAAAATGTAGAAATTGCATAGAGTGTGTTGACCCAAAGCACACTGTGTGCCAGACAAGAAGTTTTGAACATCTCCAAATCATTGTGGTGTAAGTACACAGGCTGTCCTTGCTGTAAGACTACAAAATCAATGACTCGCACTGCATGCTGCTGTTTACAGAAGCCTCATAAGGTCTCCAGCATACATCATATCTCTTCATAAACATCGAGCCCTGCTGTGCGCAGTTTCACACCGAGAGCAACTATATTTTAGTTAGCAGGCAAACAACTCTTTGTGTTGCCATTGTCATGCATATGCAGATTTCATGTTCACAGATCAAATGTGCCAAATACTATGTGACCAAACCTTTCAGTACTGACTCATGTTACAGTTTTGAATGTGGCAGTTTGTGCATTTAGTATTTTTTTATGTTTCTTTAAGATTCTTTATGCAGGGTTTCATTCATTTATATTTTTGACAAAAAAGTCTGTAACCAGGGTAAAGTTTGGTTAATCAGTTGTTAAGATCAGAGTACTATTTCACAATATTACTGCATGTTTGACCAAATAAATGCAGCCTTAGTGAAGATAAAAAAATCTTACCGACCCCACAGTTTTGAATGGCAGTGTTCCTCAGTATATGCAGGTTTTATCCAGAAGTTCACCAGCTCATGACATAGTGACATATTTTTAAACATCATAAAACTTATGAAGACAATGCTTGAGGAAACAAGTCAGGCAAAATGACAATAAAATGTATTATAAGTAGGATAGTTTAAAGTTTCTAATCGTAGAGCACAAGATTTCAGTCGTCCCACCTGCCTTCAACTTTCTCATTCACCAAATCAATATTTTATTGAACTTATTTTTGTGACCTTCATGTATTGCTGAAATGTGTATGTAGAAACCTTGTAAGTTTTGTGTGTTGACATTGTGATGGAACTAAGCAAGTTACATATCCCAGAATGTTCTGTTGTGCTGTAGGTCCAAGAAAATCCTTCCTGCCAGAGCCATGACAATGTTACAGGCAGCATGAAGTCTGAAATGAAGGTCCTTGAGCCCCTGTATATTTGTATTTAATGACCCTTTCCCAATAAAGTCTGAAATCCTTGTGCAGTTTCAAGTCATTTCAGGACAATGCACATAACTTACAAGACTAGCTGATATTGCCAAGAAGCAGCATAATTCAAATCTTTAAAGGTATTAAATTAATATACAATTATAATTTGGAGATTAATTCCTTTTATTTGTGAAAATACGAAGGTGCATTGAAGCTACAAAATTAACTGATTACACGTGACTTTACATGAGCATACTCAATCTGTCATTCTATTTCTAGTCAGGCAGTTTAAAGTACGACCTACAGCCGAAACGTCTACGTCTGAATAATTTATGTGCGTTCCATTCGTGAGCCAATCAAGTCAAAACGCGATGAGACGCTACACCAATCAAAATCAGATTTTTTCATTTTCAACCAATCAAAACGCGCGAAGCCGTTCCGTCCTCACCAGGACCTATCTGACTCAACCCGCGCCTACAACAGGGCCCGACTCCCTTTTCAACCGTCATTGTGAGCGCGGTATCGAGAGGGGCACCTTCAAGCAGGGGTCGATAAAGAACCACTTGTAAAATTTATACACACATACAAGAACAATGTCCTTCCTCGCTATCAGCAGACTAGCCCCAAGGCTCCTCAGTTCAAAGGTAGGAAAGTTTTATTTTAACTTGAGTGAAGAAAACACAGGCTGTTAACGTTACCCGGATAGCTTAGCTTAGCATAGATTACCTTAGTAACAGACAGACAAGAATAAGAAACCATATCGAACATCGGTTTTAGGTAATTTAGCCATGAAAAACATTGTTTATGTGTCTCTTTCTTTCAGTCTATGTTTAAGTAAGTGGTTGGTTTTCAAAACCTAGTGAACTGACTAACGTTACCTGGACAGCATTTTAAACAACATGGGTAACGTTAATCAAAAATGTTGTCAAACGTTCAAAAATGGGTTTGAACTTTCAAAACGCACCGCAAGCATGCTGTCTAAGTAGGGAATCGATGAGACACAGCCAGTGTAAAGTCGTGTTTTAGCTTGAAGATGGTGTCATTGAGCTGTTCAAAGATACCTGACAAAGAAACACTTTATATTTGGTTTACTGAGGGTATTCTTATATTCATACGCATCTTTTCTGAAGTGTAGCTGTCGTCCTCTCACAGTGCACTGAACACTTTAAACAGTTTTCATTTGTAGTAATGTAACTAAATTTGACAGTCACTCACATCTGTGATCTGCACCTGTTTAGTCTGACAAGTCAGTATTTTAGTTGTTTTCTGTGGCTGAGTTGACCTTCAGAATTGTCATTCATTTATTAATTGCCAGGCTTCAGTAGTTTGCAAAGGTGATAGATCACTATAATAGACCATAATAGGGCTATATAGGGCTTATGCAGAGTATACATCAAGGGGTATACAGTAGGGTTTAAATGTGGTCATCCTCGAATCGAAAGCATCTCCCATCCTAAAATCTTTGCATATAAAACCCAGTTTATACTGTGAAAGAATATTTATGTAAAATAGTTTATAGTACTTTACATTATAACACCTTTTTTCATTTTCATAATAGTACTGTATTTAGAGGTATTGTATGTGTGTGTGTGTTAGATATTTTAAATTTATTAAAAAAATATTTATTTAGTTTAGGCCTGTCGCAATAATCAATATATCGACTTATCGCACAATATATGTACATGACCTCAATCATTTTTGGTGACGCAATATATCGCACATTATATTTACTTAAAAATGAATGTCACCATGTTTTTACATTCCACTTGCGCCTGTGTCTTTTGCAGCTTCTCGTACATAACGTGGTATAGTCATGAGGTGCTAGTTCAAAATTAAAAAAACGCTTCTACAAACAAAGTTTCATCTGCAGATATGGTCTTGTTTAAGGATCTGTGCCTTTGTGCGTACGGACATCTGACTGCCAAGTAGTGATTGTGTTTTTCAGCAATAGTGTGCATCTTTAATTTACAGAGAAAAGAAGGTCCGGGAAAAATCTGTAGATGGAAAAATCTCCATACAAGTTCTTTGTGCATTTTTCTTTTTTTCTACTGTGCACTTTTTGTTAAAAAATGTTTATTTACTATTTATTCAGGTTTCTTAAGGTATCTAATATTTTGATACTTAATTTCCATGATCTAAATATTCTTAAAAATTAAAAGTTTGTTGTCATTGGAAGTGTGTAGGCCTTCTTGCATTATTATGCTGTTACATTATGATTATATATTCAGTGGCATAAAATGACAATTCTTTAAAATGACAATAATATCGCTTATCGCAATTATTTCTGGGGCAAAATATCGCACTAATTTAGTAAACAATTTTATAAATCTTTATATTTACATGTTTTTGTTTGTTTGTTTTTTTTTTACACTTTATTTCTCTAAAGCTTTCCATGGACCTCCATTGTACTCCCTTTTGGGTCCCAAGACCCCAGTTTGAAACCCCTGATCTAGTTCATAAAAAGCTCATGTGAGATTATGGAAGTAGCGTAATGTGAAAATTGATCCACTTTGAGTAGTTTCCTGAATGATGACATGTTTGGGTTTGTGCTGCCATTGTAATCTTTCAAGTTCTGTGATTTCCATTTTTACAGGTGTGTGACTGGTGACGTTTAACATCTGACTAGATTGTGATTGTGTTTAGCAAAGATAATTGGAAGGTGTGTCAAAGGGCATGTATGATCTATAGAAACTGACATCCTATCAATATACTGTCTCAGATGTGCTGTCATAAGATGATGCAGTCTTTTATTGCTGTTGCTATAGAGATAAAACTAACTAGAGATTGCAATTTTCTTGGCCGATTCCGAGTTTGACCTGCTAATTCCGATTTTCTTTCCAAGAATTATAATTGACCGCATATACAAACAAAAATATTTTTCTTCAATACAAAAATGTCTTTACGTAATAAAATTAATTATTAAAGGGGTCATATTGATGCTTTTTTAAAGATCATTATTTTGTGTTTTTGGTGTAAAAGAATGTTGACATGCTTTAATGTTCAAAAAACACATTATTTTTCAAATACTGTACATTATTGTCAGTCCTCTATGCCCCGCCTCTCTCAAACGCTTCGTTTTCTACAAAGTCCCTCCTTCCGACAAGTGCAGTTTGCTCTGATTGGCCAGCTGACCCAGTGCATTGTGATTGGGCGAACACCGCAAGCACTCGTCGAAAATGTAACGCCCCTTACCATAATCGCGAGCTTCATCTTTCAAAATAAATGTAAAGACAGAGCCCGAAAGGGGAACAGAGTCGCGTGACAGACACAGTGATGAAGCTGGTATGTGTGCAGTACACAAGTCACGGTTAAGACAGCTGACTCCACTTTGATGTTACTCTCTCTCTCACTCTGTCACGCACGCACGCACACACACACACACTTACAATTTCCCCCAATCTGGACTAAGTTACAGATGCTCTCTCACTTAAACTCTCAAAATAATGTGCTCTGTGACTGGAAAGAGGTAGAAATGAATTGCTGTGTATAACGGAAGAGATGGAATTTCCCACTGTTTATAAATGAGCATTTTTTTTCTTAATGTTATTAAATGTATGTGTCATCTTTCACATCAAATTCTTACATTGTTTCAATTAATTCAGGTAGAATAATAACAACTGTAGAGTAGGCTTGCCGCGATAGACGGTGCTGACGGTGATACCGTCGTTAAGCCGCAACACTGGTTACGTCACTTGCCCACTGCGGCATCGACCCCCACTGTCGTTTTGATTTTTTTTATAGTAATAAAAATAATTTAGTTCAGTGAAAGGACAGACACTACAATTAAAAACTGAACGCGGCTGCTCAATGCAGCGTGCCGAACGACAGTTGCATCACGGATCAGATTTCATTTATCCAGTGAGGAGAGTGAGGAGAGCTGACTGACAAGAAGAGTGGGGTGAGACAGACAAGACGATGGAGGATGATTTAGTTTCGAAACGAAATGCAAAAGCGCCTCTTCCACGGTGTTTGCTGATTTTTACTTTATTTAAACTTTGTGTAATTTATTTATTTTATTTGACATCAAGGTAGGGGTGCTCCAATCATGATTTTTGAGGCTGATCACAGAAAGCAGTATCTGCTGATTCGGATCACCAATACCGATCTTTTTAAAGCCTTCTTTTTATAATTTATAACTATTTATAGTGATACTCTAATCAAGATTTTTAGACATTTATTCAGGGCCTGAATTTCATTTTTGAAAATAGGGGCGAATTCCCCTCTTAGGTGACTCTTGTGAGAGGGGAAACAGGACGGACTGCTTTCACACAGGAGTCTGCTACTGATCCGTGGCTGTTTACTACAAACACATTTATCCATTATTTTGATTTCAAATCCAAACATTGTCACTGAAAATGCTTTTTCAGCATTGTGATTCTTTTTTTTACACAGAACAGTAATACAATCTTTTACAGACCTGTTTAAACACAAATATAAGCAACACATTATTCAATGCTTTTTTTTATTACATTTTTTTTTAATTTACTTTTGCATTTACTTCTAGATTTATATATTAAGTTGCTCAAGCAAGTGGCAAAACATTTAAACTACTTCTTACATTATCACAAACTTACAATTGACAGAAATAGTCAGCTCTACTGCCTTTCCTTTTGCATTTAAATCTTTATTACAAGCAATTCTGTGGTTCATAAAGAACTTTGTTTTCTTACCTCCACGAGTGCCATTTATTTTTGCCTTCTTTATCTAAAAGTGCTCTTTCCCTTTAAACCTAGCCAAAAAGCAATATTTGTTGACTGTGAAACACAGTAGACTTTAATAATATGCATTTATGGTGTAATTACTAAATTTGTGTCAATCCATGTTCATATTTACTGCAAACAATGCGCTGTTATTTTAATTCTTCACTTGCAGCGCAGCAATAGACTCGGTGCGGAAACAATCCACTCCTGGAACGCACTGTCGGACCGCAACATGTATGCACTGCAAACGGAGTAATGTGAACCTGGCATTATGTGTGTGCACTGCGAGTGTGCATGAGCGCACGGTCTCCAGGAGAGCGCGCGAGCGATGAATGGTATAACACTGGCAATAATTAAAAAGAAATGCAATTTATACAATTTAGTGACTGTGCTTCGATTGTGCAAGTGACAATTCCTGTGTCAACTGTGCAGCTCGCTTATAGACAGACGCGATGTGGTGATTTGCGTATTTTGAGAGGGAAAGAGCGAGCGCGTGTGGTGATTCACTGACCTCACCTTCAGCATTATAATTAATTCACCGACCGATATTGGTTTTTTGACAGCTGATGCCGATATCTTGGAAAGCAGGGTTGCCGATGACTGATATAAAGCTGATATAATTGTAGTTATTTTAATTGATATTTAAGAAATTTGAAATCATTTGAAAAGGGATTAAAAAATAATTATGCTAAATAAACATACTTGTACTTTAGATGATAAAGTATATCACAGATAAATAAATATTTAATGAAAATATAATTAAAAAGGAAGTAAACACTGTAACCAACAGGACACTCAGTATAGAGAATGGGAATGTGTCGTCACAGTGGCAATGCATTCTGGGAATTTAGGTCACGGAAGCTACAGCGGAGACTGGATAATAGTGAATGTAGACGTTTAATATTATTTAATGTTTATATTATTCTACTTAAGCTCATGTTGGAGTGGCTAAGACTCACTTCACGTCATTTGCCATAGCCCTTTGCAAGGCCGGTGTGAAAAACATGCTTTTTTCAGCGATAGAAAGCTGAAAAAGCAGAGGTATTGCCTGCAGACATTGATAAGGGCTATGCTATAGCCCTTGTCAATGTCTGCATTAAATACCTCTGCTTTTGATTAACGCTATGTTGATACAGTAAGCGTTAATCATTCCAACGCGATCTTAAGTTGAATCATATAAACATAAAATAATATAAAATGTCTACATTTTACATGAAAGTTACACTGAAACTCGGTATGGTAAACAACTCAAATAACGTGTCTTAATAATTGATCTCTGTAGATTTATTATATGCAGTGGTTTGCATTAAACTGTAAGCCCTCACACCACAAATAGAAGAAAATCATATATGGAAACGTAATCCAGTACCACTGTAGTGAAGGAGACTGAATAATGAATATTAGCAGCCTCTCAGACAAACCACAGAGTGAATTTTTTTTTTTACATTTTTTAAAAAAAGAAATTTACATATTAGTCCGTCTTATTCTAAGAGTATGTTAGATGGTTTTCCAAAAAATATTAATAGTAAACGGTCTGCTTTTTCTGTGGTGATTTGCATGTGTTTACACTGTGTGCTCCTGAGCGTGACCTAAAACATGGCGGAATCCGACGCAGATTCCCATTCTCTATTCTGGGAAGTTTGTGTGCATTGGGAATCATATTTTTTCAAATAAAGCCAAGGTAACACTCATTTTATACACAGTGGAAATTACATGAATATGGCAGTGGGCAAATGCATAAAACGCAGCATAATTTGAAATCACGAGTTTAAAGTTTGTCGATCGCACGTCTCCAGTCAAGCTGAACTCTCCTCCTGTCAGCATTCAATTCACACAGACCAACCGTCACACAGAGAACACGCGATCATGCAGGATACAAATGCACACTTCACAAGATCTCACAGCTGGATCCAACTAAGTTTGCAAGGTTTGTGAAATTAAATGCTGATTAGTCATTCAAAGATTTGTTTAAATGATATAAATGCATATTTGCTGAATGCTGACAG
>NW_015505192.1:614061-617941 GCF_001515645.1 Sinocyclocheilus grahami
GAAATTACATGAATATGGCAGTGGGCAAATGCATAAAACGCAGCATAATTTGAAATCACGAGTTTAAAGTTTGTCGATCGCACGTCTCCAGTCAAGCTGAACTCTCCTCCTGTCAGCATTCAATTCACACAGACCAACCGTCACACAGAGAACACGCGATCATGCAGGATACAAATGCACACTTCACAAGATCTCACAGCTGGATCCAACTAAGTTTGCAAGGTTTGTGAAATTAAATGCTGATTAGTCATTCAAAGATTTGTTTAAATGATATAAATGCATATTTGCTGAATGCTGACAGCAAAAAAAAAAGTATTATGTTTGCCTTTCTATTACTAATAATATAAAAGCAATCGTTAATACTTTTTGTATACATTTTAATTCCTTTGTTTAACCGTTCTAATTGATTATTAGACCGTTCTATCCGTATTAGACAGAACAACAGCGAACAAGAGGGAGAATGTGAGCACTGTGTGCTCAGGCGCTGCCGTTCTCAGCACCGTCAACATAAAAGTCTGCCGCGCTGTCAAAATAAAAGTCCCACCTCGAACACATCGGCCAAACAGAAAAACGTATAAAAAAAAAGTCAAATATCGGCCGATATATCGGTCAACCACTAATTTACACAGACTTTTTAATAAAGCTGAGAGGTGCCATAAATGAATTTGCATCACAAAATTGCAAATGCATAAATGATGTTAAAAGATTAATGTTTTAAATAATTTTTAAATATACATTTAAGAACTGTTGGGAAAAATGCAATGATACTTTTAAATATGAAACCAATCCACCAGTATGTGGTGGCAGATGACTGTTTTAATGAGTCATTCAACCAGCTGATTAAAGTATGTACTTTTTTGGTGAGGAAAAAGTACACAATTGTGAGTGTGTAGTAAACGAGTAGGCAAGTTTTGGGCTGGGCATGGGCCGATTAACAGTTTCAAGGTATACCGCGATTTGAAAATTTCACGGTTTCAAAACCGTTGTCTGGTGTCAGAGCACTGACCCACATGACGATCAGGAGGCCCATGGTGTAGGAAGCATTGGCTTTTGTTCAGGAAGGTGCAGTCATTCCCTGCGTAATCCAGCTCAGTCTTCCAGTCTTCGTCTGACCCTTGAGGTGAAAGGAAGCCTGGATGTGATGTGTGATGTTTATTTGTTTTGGATATGAAAGACATGTAAACATGAAGACATATTGAACTTCAGAATTTTAATATCAGCGCATCACTATTTTTGCTAAAGAAAATGTGAGCACTGCTTGTCTATTCAGTACTACCTGGCATGATGTATAACGATTGGGTAGTTATGTGATTGATTATATTTATTATTAACTAATAATCAGAGGTGAATCCAATTTTTTAAGCTAACCAACATTTCAGTAGTCCACAACCTACAGCTGAATGCTATAAACCGCTGCCAGTTTGTGTGAAGAGGATTAATGATGATTCCAGTGACTATATATAATCATATCCCCCTATTTATCTCCCTACATGCCTTGCCAATCTGACCCGGCTTTACGACCGTGCTTGATTCATTCTGCAGTGGCAGTTTTTATCCGGTCCTGCCGTGAGTCAATCAGACATGACTCTTAATCTAAAGCTTTATATAGAAGTGAAGGATGTGTCTTGATGTAAGAATGGGTCGAGTCGTGCAGATAAACTCATAACTCTTCCTGAAGGAATTCTGTAATAGAAGTAACAGTTGGATCCATACACCTATCTCTGCAGGATTTGTCGTGTTCTGTTGCACCTGAGCACCTTTTATGTTCCTGTGAAATATTGTCATTGTGTATATCTTTGCTATAATTAAATTGTATCGAACCCCAAATAAGACGGTCATAATGAATGGCGCAGTGGTAATAGTTCAAGACGCACTTCACCTCTGGTTGCTCTAGCAGTTTTGTCTACACAATAAATGTGCTGTAACTCTCTTTAGACCAAAACAGCAGCTAATTGCCAAAGTTGTAAAATGTTATGATGGAAAAATGCTTTTTTTATTAAACTAAAACCGTGACTCGAACTAAGCACTGACTGTATTTCTTCAGGCTGTATGAACCACTGCAAGCTGTAAAGTAAGCAGGAAGTGTTTGTCTGAACTCAACTGGTTTTGCCAGAGAACGCAAATATCTTTGTGAGGGAATGCAAACATTTTTGCGAGAGAATGCAAAGTTTCTCTGGGGAATGCAAATGTTTTGTGAGAGAACGCAAAAGATTTGAAAATACTTTTTTTTTTTTTTCTCCCACCCCATATTTTTCCACCACCATGTTCCTTTTAGGGCCTCCGTACAGTTCTTATCATATAAGTGAAACAATGTTAAATCTGTCAGTTTAAAAGAAAATGTATCTTTATCTTTTCCACCAGCTTATGTGATTTGCAAGATTGTGATCTTTTTATAGCTGTGACTCATTATAGACATGCTCTGAGATTGACAATTACATTAAAGTCTGTGTAAAGCAATATTAAATACGTGTTCTGAGATTGTCACACCACAGAAAAATGTGTTAACCACCCAGCCAAATTTGAATGGAAAAAAAAACACCAATTAAATAAAATAAGGTATTAAAATCTTGAAAAAGTAAGCGGTATTCTCTGCTCTCAAACACTGGGGCGTGTCTGCTGTCATGGCTGAAACCATGCCATGGTTTACATGCCAACATATTATAGTGTTAGGGGAGGGGCCATGCTCAGTGGTTCCAGGGCGTCATCGATACATGATTTCAGTCCCGCCCAAAAAATCCTGAACACAAAAATGGCGAAAAACTGTTTGTCTTGTTGGGATGTTAATCAAATTGTGGCCCTGAACAGGCAACCATAAATAAAAATATCTGTTGAATAAAACAAAGACTTTTAATACATTTAGATTATCCTCTGAGACCATTTTCATTACAGATGGCAGTCATAGTAACATGCCACACAAATATTTTGCCTTTTATTTAACTCTTTGTCGGCTGTTTTCTCAGGTGAATTGGTTGTCTAAGGAGTGGGCTAAGCGTGCAGCTCTTCCCTCTCACGTGGTCACCATGCTGGACAACTTCCCCACCAACCTGCACCCCATGTCTCAGTTCAGTGCTGCCGTCACCGCTCTGAACAGCGAGAGCAGTTTCGCTCGGGCGTACTCTGAGGGAGTTAACAAGGCCAAGTACTGGGAGGTGAGTCACAGAAAATATTTGTGCTAGAAACTTTAAAGGTGAAGTGTGTTACGATAAATACTATGACTAAAACAACTCTTGACTAAGATAATTATTTGCTATGTAATGTGAGTCATTCACAAAAATTCATGCCATTTCTGTGTAGTTTGTGTACGAGGACTCCATGGACTTGATTGCCAAGCTCCCCTGCGTGGCGGCCAAGATCTACCGTAATTTGTACCGTGAAGGCAGCAGCATCGGTGCCATCGACTCCAACCTGGACTGGTCACACAACTTCACCAACATGCTGGGCTACAGTGATCCACAGTTCACAGAACTCATGAGGCTCTACCTCACCATCCACAGGTGATGACCTACAAACTCACTCACTCATTCGTCACAAACTCCTCCTCTACTGGTTCGTCCATTACCAAACTAGATCATTCAGGCCACTAGTACAATTCTGCTAGCTATTTGTAGAAGAACTGCCATTATCTGAACCAAAAAAAGGAAGTGAAGAGCATTGATGTAATCTTAAATGCAAACAATCTGCTTAAAGGGGTCATATGATGCTATTTTAAAGATCATTATTACACAAACACACACAAGACGCGTTAATCTGCACTGCGCAAAACTCCGCATTTGAACAGTCAATAGCAAATACTTAAACTAATAACAAAACATACTTGCAGTCGCTGATTCAGAAGCGCCAGATTGTCATAGCAAAGTCGGAATTGACCCCCCCTTTTTTT
>NW_015505192.1:621963-622342 GCF_001515645.1 Sinocyclocheilus grahami
TATTATATAAAATATGTTTAAGTGTTTCATATATATATATATATATATATATATATATATATAATTTAACATTTTGAGAAGTAGACAGATTTTTTTTATATATAACATTTTATACTCGTCTTTTTTAGTACATCATTTCTATATACAGGGTGTCCGCGGGTCCTTAAAAAGTCTTAAAATGTCTTAAATAACGTTTTCCTAATATAAAGCCTTAAAAAGTCTTAAATTCGGATTCGATGGGTCTTAAATATTTTTGGTTTCATTACCGCTCAAATATCTTCAGTCTGACGGACCTAATGACTTTACAATCATTGGACAGACCGAAGATGTTTTCTTCCTGCGGTAAATTACTGCGTCATCAGAGAGAACTGCAGAATAC
>NW_015505192.1:622406-623554 GCF_001515645.1 Sinocyclocheilus grahami
GAGAATAAAAGTTACGCCTTCTTTCTTTGCGTGAACATTCGGGTGGCGTTATGCAAATCTTCCCACATAGTGACGTAGATATGTGGGGGCGTATATAGAATGAGCCGTTTTAGGTAGGCGTGGCTGACTCTTAACTTTTATAAAGAATATCTCTTTGGATTTGAGACTTTAGTCTTTGCAACTTTACAGATCTTCTTTATGCACCAAGAGCTTGTAACACTCCAAAGAGAAAGGAAAACTTGAAATCGCATCATATGAACCCTTTAACATGCTAAACCCAGCTTGGACAAGTTAGCAGTGTGTAGTAATTTTCTAGGGCTGCAGCGATCATTGATCAAGCTGTCGATTAATAAATAATTGACAGATTAATCAAGATAATTGTTGGTTATTTGATGTTAAATATACAGCTGTGTGGAAAGTGACTTTGGACCAGTGAGACCTGCTATCTGTGCTGTCAAAACCAGTTATCACTTTTATTGCTTATTAAATGGATGCAATTGAAGTGCTTTTATATGAGATTAGATATGATTAAGCGTTTCATATATATATATATATATATACAGGAATACAAGCTCGCGCTGAGCCTCACTCTGTTTGTCTCGAGACTTCAGAACAAATGAGCGTGACCGCACACATAAACGCAGAAGAAACACACGGAGGTAAAAATTCTAAATGTTTAGTTTATTCATAACATGATAGTTAAATAACACCATGACAAGTGAGCTATTTTCTTATACTCCAGTTCACACGGAAGAGTGCCTTTTTTTCTCCAAAAATTACCAAAATGTGATATTGATTTTTTTACAACAGTTCAATAAACTAGAAGTTTTATTAAGAGACTTACGTTTTAGACACCAATATTGCCTGTTTTTGCACCATTTCGCCAACAAAAATAACTCCAAACAAAGCCACAGCGCTGTTTTGCGTCTCTGAGCAACATGACGGTGTTTCGTTCCCGAATGAATCACTCGATTAAATGATTCGGTTCAGTCGCAATGACTCACTTATTAACAGTGACTTGCTGCCACCTGCTGGCGGTTTTAATTTCAAATTTAAAGTATCTTTTCATTTGTTAAATTATTTCAAATATCAGTATTCAATGTTTTATGTTTAATATATCAAAACGTTATTTATGCATTTGTAACTGC
>NW_015505192.1:623583-630498 GCF_001515645.1 Sinocyclocheilus grahami
CTATTTAAACTTATCTGACCACCACACAGAATATGAAGAATATCAAAAACTTTAGGAGTCAGCTGTCCACGAAAGTCCTTAAGGTAGCAGCATGATAACACTCTCAATCAATTGAATGAATGACTCAATACTCACTCATTAAGTGACTTACCGTCACTTACTGGTCGTTTAGTTGAGAAGTTTGTTGAAAAGTGTGCATTTTCCCCCTCAACATTTCTTATTTGTATACTCATAAATGCATTTAAAACATTAATCTCATAACATTATTTATTGCAGTTGTAATTACTGTTATTTGCAGTGTAAATAATTTAATCTGACTGGTAGCAGCCCTATAGTGTATATTGAATTTATTGATAAATTGTAATAATTTGACAGGTAAGATGATGCATACATCTAAAAAGGTTAAAAATAGGCCTTTGTAAAGGTAAATATGCAGATTTAAGTATGTAAAAGCTGATAGAACACTGATGAAAATATTGCTTCAGAATAAATTGTTTACTCCACCAAAAATCTCAGTGATGCAGTTATTTTGCAGGGATATTTTGTATGGAATATTGTCTGCTGACATGAAAAGTTCACTGTATATCGTAGTAATAAATACCATTTATTACAGCATTGATATTTTGTTTTCTTTTTAATTTATACACATTAAATATTACATATGTATGTAATAAAATGTGTATTTCCATTACAGGTTTAGGTCTTAAATATCATAAAAGGTGGTCTTAAAAAGTCTTAAATTTAACTTGTTCAACTCTGCAGAAACCCTGTATATATGTTGTCAAATTTACCAGTTACCAAAGTTACCAGCACATTAATTCTCTCATGATGGTTAATGGTGCTAAACTTTCACACATTATACAGTTTAATTTTGAAAAATGATTGTATGGTTTATTGATGTCTTTCAGTTTCCCTTTGATCAGTGACTGTAGACTGCACATTTTGTTCAGTCAGCAAGAAACCATTCAACATGCTAGTGTACATCTTTTGTTAGGAAAGAAAGGGGAAGAGGAATGACTGTTTTCGATAAGGGAATCAAGTCTGCCCTCTTGCGGTTATGTTTGTTTACCAGTCTGACCTAGTTCAGTGCCCTATGACCGTAACCTTAACCTCTTTTGTGCTTTTTTCCATTTCAGTGACCATGAGGGTGGAAATGTCAGCGCACACACTAGTCATCTGGTAGGCAGTGCGCTGTCCGACCCCTACCTCTCCTTTAGCGCTGCTATGAATGGTCTGGCCGGACCCCTGCACGGACTGGCCAATCAGGTTTGAGCCTTAATGTGCTTACTTACATACAGGACATATGGTTATAAAGTACTAACCAGCGTTGCATTTCTTTAATGTCTTCCTGTGTCCTATAGGAGGTGTTGGTATGGCTGACAGCCCTGCAGAAGGAGCTCGGTGGTGAGGTGTCCGATGAGAAAATGAGAGATTACATTTGGAACACTCTCAAATCAGGCAGAGTGAGTGCCTTTGCTATTTCCCAATTCAATAGGAAATGCATCAGCACAAAAACTCAATGCAGATTGATCAAAATATGATGGATGATTATCATTCACACTGTTTGTTCTCTCTCGTGTCATTGTTCAGGTGGTGCCAGGCTATGGCCACGCTGTACTGAGGAAGACAGATCCTCGCTATACCTGTCAGCGTGAGTTTGCCCTCAAGCACCTTCCCAATGACCCCATGTTCAAGCTGGTAGCTCAACTCTACAAGATCGTACCCAATGTGCTTCTGGAGCAGGGCAAGGCTAAGAACCCCTGGCCCAATGTAGATGCCCACAGCGGAGTCCTGTTGCAAGTAAGAAACCAGAAACTATCCAGTAATTCATGTAAATTTGTGATTTAAAAGGTGATTTACCCAATTTACTTTCTTCATAAATATACTTGGTCCTATTACACAGCTGTTTTAAATGCTAAACATTTTCCCAGCCAATTGACATAATGTGCTGGTTTAATGTCTTGTATAACTAAAAATGTGTGTGTGTATATGTATACATACATACATACACACACACACACACACACACACATACATATATATATATATATATATATATACACACACACACACACATGTGTGTATATGCGCAATAAAGATATTTTAAAAACTATTATAATATTAGTATTATAATTAGATTATTAATGAAGAATAATTTTATTTAAACCTATATTTAACCTTTTATGTAAACTGACCAAATATAAAAATATCCCATTGAATATATGGCCGAACTGAATAGTTAGTTACCTGTTCCTTTTTGTTTTATCTATTTTTCTGCTTGCTCAGTTGAAATTCATCATGTTTTTACTCTTGTGTTTTGCAGTATTATGGCATGACTGAGATGAACTATTACACTGTGTTGTTTGGCGTATCCCGGGCTTTGGGTGTCCTCTCCCAGCTGGTGTGGAGCAGAGCGCTCGGCTTCCCTCTGGAGCGTCCCAAGTCCATGAGCACGGACGGACTCATGGCTCTAGTTGGGGCCAAATCAGGCTAGAGAGGGAGAGACCATGCCAGCGAAGTGGGGACAGGAAGGGGAGGAACTTAAAATATTAGAAACAAGACCCTGGGCTAAGGGATTTAAAGAGACAGTACACTTTTAAATTTCATCTAAAAAAAGGCCTTTATTAATATAACATCAAGATTACACATGCTATTTACACTTTATTAGTCTTTCTTCCCCAAAATGCATATTTAAACTTTCACGAGAAATGTGTAGACGCATTACACAGTCATTGCTTGCGGTCACTCTTAAGTTTTCCCGTAGATTTTTCCGACCGCATGACGCAGCTATGGATGTAGCGAGGTGGTTTGATGAAGAAGGCTGTGTTATTGTCCAAGAACACAGCCAAGAGTGATACGTCTTTCCAGAAATCACCTCTCCCCTTTATTTAAACTAATAATGTTTATTAAATACTAGTTCAGAAGAGTTAGTTCGCCTAGTATGTAAATAAAGCCTTTATCCTCAGCTCTCATAACAATTATTTCAGTTTTAGCCTTGTATTTTTACTCTCCTGAGATCAGATGTTCACTTGAGCCTCTGTTTGTATGAGGAAATGAATTGTCAACACCCTGCTCTGAGCCTCTGATAATTTGACGAAATTTGACTAGGCGTCCCTCTAGCTAACATCACGTTTCTCCTCGTAAGAGCACTCCATGATGGCAATACGGTCCTCTCTCAATAGAATTGATTCTATGAGTTCAGTTCAACTTGGGAAGCTTGTATATTTGTTTAAATGGGTACTGCCCCTTTAAGTTACCTCTCATATTGCTCTCTGACTTCAACCAATCGTCTTCATTTTCCTGTCTGTTGTTTGGAAGCACATGTGGTGCCCTCTTTATTTGAAATGACCA
Source organism: Sinocyclocheilus grahami (assembly GCF_001515645.1). Classification (NCBI taxonomy): domain Eukaryota; kingdom Metazoa; phylum Chordata; class Actinopteri; order Cypriniformes; family Cyprinidae; genus Sinocyclocheilus; species Sinocyclocheilus grahami. Next base: position 626,935 of record NW_015505192.1, read on the forward strand.
GTCCTTCTGAATTTCATCAGTGGACATATTGGCTTTGATTTGTTAAAGATTTGTCATTCACACAAGTGAGTGTAGTCGCAGGTGATTCGTGTACCAACTTGAGAGCAAGTCGAATTTGTGGCGTTTATTTGTACGTTCATCCAAGAGCGCTCAAAATCTGCTACTTTTTACCCGTTTAGAGTTTGTCTTTTTTTCCCGTGTTTTGAAGAATGATGTCTTGTATAGAGAAAAGCTATCATTTTGTGTAGGTATACATAAGTTGTGGTTTTATTTATTCATGTAAATATAGCTTGAATGTATGAACTGCATATCAAAACACTGTCTCACCATCCCTGTTAGTCAAACCACGTGTCTATGATGACTCGCTTAACCCTTTATTTTAAGTATACTATACCTTTAATTTAATTTAACACATGACTTGTACATGACATGTACTGCTGTGATGCACACGGGTCCTGCTCTCTTGCACGCTTACTCTTGGTTTTTTATTTTTTTGATAATCTAGCAGCTACTTTAGCTAGTCAGTCCATAAGCACTCCATTAACTCTATGGCACTTTTCCCCCAATCATCATTTCCTTCTCATCTAATGGCGTGAGAATAATTGTCCAGTTTGCCGTGGCCTTTTCCAGTGTGACTGTTTTCATCATGATGTACATGATTGGTTATGCTCTGTCGGGTTAATTTAAATAAGGAGGAATGTGAATATGGAGATGATTGGTTGAAGTCGGATTGACCAGGGGAAATGGGGAGGGGAACAAGAGAATGGGAGAAATGAGTCTGGATTGTTTGGGGAAAAAGAAGCTTAGGCGAACAAAAAAGAAAATGGGAAAACTTGACAAAAAAGGAAAACCAATAAATGTTTTTAACAAACCCTCTGGACTTTATATTTTCTTCCTCTTTTATTTTTATTTTTTTTAACATAACCCTTCACTCAGTGACGGCTTATATGAACAAGATTATTCTGTTATCAATCCAATTCGGTCATGTTCTACTATTCAGCTGTCCATAATTCAAATGCCAATGTAAAGTTATTAACCCAAGCCAAATAAGATACACTTAAAAACAAAGTTTCTTTATTGGCATCTGCAGTTCCATGAAAAACCTTCATCCATGGAACCTTTTCAATGCACACAAAAGGTTCTTTAGATAAAAATGTTTTTAAGAACTGTTCGGTGAAAGCTTCTTTGTGGAACACAGAATGGTTCTATGTCATTGCTATGAAAACCTGTTTCATAGTGTAGTTGATATATTGCCTTCCAATTCATAATTGTCATGTATTTGGAATATACATTTATATTTGTACACATCCAAATTAAAGTAAATCTGGGTGCTACTTGTTTTAAATCAAACCATGTACCATATTTCAGTGCTAATTTTTTTTTTGCGAAGGCGCGTTGGGAATTAACAATGGAGCAGTGTTATTTTTAACTACAACTAAAAACATTCAAGTATTTTTCAGTGATTGTAATAAAAATTTGGGGGGGAAAAATACTAAATTGAAATACTAAAATTACATGCACTTAAGTAAAAGAATAAAGCTATATAGATGTAAAAGTTAAAATGGAGGGGGAAAAAAACGAATTCAAAAGGTTTAAAAAAAGCATCCAAAGAAATACATCACACTCACTGCCCTAGAATTTTTTTTTTTAAATATCTTTTATGTTCCACAGAAGAAAGTAATGCATACAGGTTGGGAAAGACATGTGGTGAGTAAATGTCAGAATTTTCATTTTTAGGTGAACTACTGTAAATGATGTGCACACAAACATGGTTATTGCTCAAATTATGTGCAGCATTGTCTCAATAAGATCTAAGCCTGGTCATTCTTTAACAAATCGATTTTAAATTCAGTTTTAATGGTGAATTTTGTTTAAAGATCTGCATGGAAACGATCTTCAGGTCAGGGCAGCTCTCATGCGGTTATAAATACATGACCCAGATACCACCACCTTCATCAGATTTCCTCAACCTCCACTGCTGGTTTCACTTTGTATTTTTTGTTCCCTGGTACTGCATCACTGTTAACGTTTTCACAAGTACCCGTGTATCTCCTCAACATAGGATTCAATCATAGAACTACCACTCTGAGGTAAGAAACCATGTGTACGTCAAGATCAAATACATCATAATTCAAAGCAGCAAATCGGCCTCCTAATGAATCTCAAGCAGTTCAAGTAAAACAGACACAAAATATTTGTTTGGAAAAATGTACAGATTCTCAAAAGAAATGCTTGTGCAAGATCATAACACTGACGACAGGCTTGAACAGACAGACCTTTGCTCTTATGAAGCACTGCTCATCTCTTTGGTTCTTATTCACAGTCCTTCAACCAAACATTCTGACTTGACAGACATCTAACAAGGTGTTTTTATGACAAACCCAGGAAATCTACTGACGGTGATGTTATTTCCACGGAAGACTCTTAGACAGGTGTTCGATACAGCACAAGTAAATTGCCAACCAACAGCTTGACAATTACATTATTTGAAGTCATTTATAAATGCCATGAACACTTACATAAGGCATTGAAATGGCTGGAAATAAAATCTCATAAAATAAATGTTGAAAAAAAAGAAACCGCTATGCTTGTATCTGATGCTTCGCCAGCTCATACTGTAGCTTTTCAAGAAGTCACAAAACACAAATACAGTAGTGTTTAAACATTAATGTAGCAACAAAACCGAAATGGCACAGTCTACATGAACAGGCACAAACTGGGATCACTATTAGGGAACAACAGGTTGAGTTCTTACATTTCTTTCCTTTGAATTTCTCCAAAGCCCTGAGTTTGCATGAATGCATCCAAAGCAAGCAAAAGCATGCTAAATATAATTCTTAATTGTTTTTTCATTACAATACACTACTTCTATTAACAAAAGATTTTTTTGTAGTCTATGAGGATAAATATTTAGGTGAGAGAAACATTTGAGGTCACTAACTGCATAATTCATTTTTATTATATTTACAGTTGTGTTTGGAGTCACAAACCCCCGACTTCTTGAGATGAATATTATAAATTCAGTGCAATGTGGAAATCAAGTAGGTCTGAATTTTCACTATATTAATATTTAGGTATATGAAGATTCGTTTTAGAAAGAATATTCTGGGTTTATCTGTGCCTTTTGCATGCCGTTGATTACCACACAAAATAATATTGACTTAAAACCATAAAAATCATCAACAGCTGCCCATTTGCAAGGGGAAAGTAAACAATGGTTGTGCTGTACATGTTTTATTGTTTGTTAATAAAATCTGAGGTACAAATCAAAACAATTTTGTGTGGTAATCAACAGCGTGCGACAGATTTCACCTCAAATATTCCTTTCAGTTTCAGTAATCAGTCAGATTTGGCCCCAATTATCTCGCAGCAAGACAAAACAGGTAAACCAGATGAAACCCTAGTGAAACGTCCAAGTGTCCGTTTTTTGAACTTCAACTTTCAAATCTTACCAGTCAGGGCTGCAATAATCAATTAATCTTCATTCACATTCAAAAAGCAAAAAAAAAAAAAAAAAAAAATGTTTTAAAGGAACAGAACCTCAGATGAACTAAAATCTTTTTC
>NW_015505192.1:631067-636062 GCF_001515645.1 Sinocyclocheilus grahami
CTCCCCGTCAGGTGCTAAAAAAATAAATTAATTTCATTCCAAATAAAAAAAAAAAAAAAAAAAAAAAAAAAATGTTTTAAAGGTACAGTACCTCAGATGAACTGAAATCTTTTTCTAAAAGTAAATGGTATCTCTCGTACCATCCCAAAGTAATCTAGTGATCTGATTTGTCATGTGATAACGGTCTAAAGAGTTCTATGAGTCCAGTATGAAGGTGCATCTCACGTTTGATGGACCTCGTGAAACATGAGCTCGCGGGGTATTCTCGTCTCGGGTCCGTAGAGTTTGCCCGCTCGCCGCTCAAACGCGGCCACCATCTGCTTCACCACCTCGTCGAAAAACACCGTCGCTAACTGCGAATGCAGCAATGAGCGGAACTCGAACGAGATCTGAGGAAAACCAACAACATCCAGAGAGAAAGAGACACGGTGAGTTGACTTCCTAACATACACTGACTCTTCGATAAAACATTACTGCCTACCAGTGTTATCGCTAATTAAAACTATAACATGTGCATTCATTGAAACTAAATAAACGTTAAATGAAATAAAATAAAATACAAAAAAACGTTCTAATTTTCAAGTTTCTAATTTTCACAATTTAAAGGGATAGTTCACGCAACAAAGAAAATTCTGTCATTAATTACTCACCCTTGTGTCGTTTCAAACCCGTAAGACCTTCGTTCATCTTCGGAACACAATTAAGATATTTTTGATGGAATCTGAGAGCTGTCTTACCCTGCATAGACAGCAATAACGGTCTAAAGAGTTCTATGAGTCCAGTATGAAGGTGCATCTCACGTTTGATGGACCTCGTGAAACATGAGCTCGCGGGGTATTCTCGTCTCGGGTCCGTAGAGTTTGCCCGCTCGCCGCTCAAACGCGGCCACCATCTGCTTCACCACCTCGTCGAAAAACACCGTCGCTAACTGCGAATGCAGCAATGAGCGGAACTCGAACGAGATCTGAGGAAAACCAACAACATCCAGAGAGAAAGAGACACGGTGAGTTGACTTCCTAACATACACTGACTCTTCGATAAAACATTACTGGCTACCAGTGTTATCGCTAATTAAAACTATAGCATGTGCATTCATTGAAACTAAATAAACGTTAAATGAAATAAAATAAAATACAAAAAAACGTTCTAATTTTCAAGTTTCTAATTGTTCACGCAAAAAAGAAAATTCTGTCATTAATTACTCACCCTCGTGTCGTTTCAAACCCGTAAGACCTTCGTTCATCTTCGGAACACAATTAAGATATTTTTGATGGAATCTGAGAGCTGTCTTACCCTGCATAGACAGCAACGCAACTGAAATGTTCCCAAGTCCAGAAACGTAGCAAAGAGATCTGTAAAATAATCCATGTGACATCAGGGGTTCATCCACAATTATACGAAGCTACGAGAATACTTTTTGTGAGCAAAAGAAAAAAAAACAACAACTATTCAACAATTCGTCTCCTCCGCATCACCCTGTAGCGCCATTGTGGAGAGTATCCGCTGGATGTAAACAGCGTATGCTGTTCTGTGTCAGCTGCGTCACGCCGGATCTGTTTCCTACGTTGTTGTGATTTGATCTGAGCTGACACAGAACAGCATACGTTGTTTACCATGTCTATGTTGTTTACGCTGATACTCTCCAAAATGGCGCTACAGGGTGACACGGAGGAGACGAATTGTTGAATAAAGTCGTTTTTTTTCTTTTCTTTTGCGCACAAAAAGTATTCTCGTAGCTTCGTAAAATTACGGTTGAACCCCTGATGTCACATGGATTATTTTACAGATCTCCTTGCTACGTCTCTGGACTTGGGAACATTTCAGTTGCGTTGCTGTCTATGCAGGGTCCGACAGCTCTCAGATTCCATCAAAAATAGCTTAATTTGTGTTCCGAAGATGAACGAAGGTCTTACGGGTTTGAAACGACATGAGGGTGAGTAATTAATGACAGAATTTTCTTTTTTGGGTGAACTAACCCTTTAAGGTGATGTACTAAAATTACTTAAAACTGAAATAATAATGAATAAAAACTAACTAGACATAAAAATCTAAAACTAATAAAACCAATAAAAACACACAACAAAATCACTCAAACTTATAAAACTGAAACTTATAAACATGTTTTTTTCAGTCTGATTCAAATTTATGAAAGTGTTGCATGTTTGGATAGTTGTAAACTGATTTTTACCCCAAAACTGTGCAGAAATCTCTTTTACATTCCGCAAGCTTGTCTGACCTAGCAACAGTAACCAAGGGGTAGGGTCAACTGGAAGCAAACGTTTGTAAACGATACTTACAGAGAAGTCTACAGTGCATGTGCGAGGATAGCCAGGAATACCGGGGCTAAACCGCCATATTGTCTCTAAATGATTGAAGAGTTTACCGTCCGAACACACTGCCTGAAATGGGATGGGTTGAAATGTAATTATTTACAAAATTTGAACTTTTCATTTCAGTGATGATATTAAAGATGTTGTAAAGCACACAGGGCGACTTACTTTGACCAGATGTGGACGGACGTGGCTTATCATTGAAGTGTATCGCTCAACAACAGGAGAGAAGCCCACTTCCAGCTGAGCTTTGGCATGACCGGCCCTTTTCATGATGGTTTGGGACTTTTTACACCACGGTACAAAGTGTTTGTAGTCATCCACATTGGCTACCACATCATACATCTCTTGCATTGAGTACCTAAAGAACAAAATACAGGTACATCTTTTTAATTTAGAACTGACCCTTTTGCAGGGAGTTTGACTGACAGGCGATCTGACCAATCATAACGCTGAATCTGCCATTTTGTCCGACAAACATACCAGACAGGAGAGTAGATTAATGTTGATGGACTTGAACTTGAAAAATAGTGTATTGACGTCTTTCTTTGGTTGAAACAAGATACCTTCTTATGTTCATTCATGTTTATTTCGTGCTATAACTAGTGAAGAGGAAGAGATGATCGGTTCGCATGCTGCTTGAACTGAGGCGCTACAGCGATCTGTCATGACACATTAAAGAGCCACAAAATGGTATTTATTGTTAACATTTCTTTAAAAAAATACCCCGACAAAATTTGAAAGCTGAGACTATATTAAATACCAAAAGTAACCTGCTCTGTCTTGTTGGCGCGTTGCCAGTGTCCTCTTTGCTTCGCAATGTATTTTTCACTGCGTGAGTGAAACATGATGTGTGGCATGAGAGCGTCATGGTTTGTCGGACGTAGCAACAGTAACTAAGGGAGGGGGGTGGTCTTTGTGAAGGGTCAATTGAGTCTCAAGTTGAAAAATACAAATACTTTCATAAACGGACAATACAAGTGTTGTTGTTATTAACTAAATCAATTTAGAATCTTTTTTTTCCAATTGAAAGAGCGGAAATCAAATAAAATCTTAATATTAGATGAAAAACAAACTTAAAAAATGTTAGAAATTAAAATGATTAATGTTGCACTGGCAACTAACTGAAATAAAATAGTTTAAAGTGAAGTACTTCAACTAAAACTGGAATTAAATTAGAGCTAAATAGAAATATAAAAAAATGAAATTACTAAAACTAAAAAATATAAAGAATACCAAAAATGACAATTCAATAAAATACACAAAATAAATACAGATACTGCTATTTTTGCCCAATACAAAAAGCTATAAATGTGTTTTGTTCTATTTTATTTCATTTATTTTTGGTACTACTATTTATTCATTCTTTTTTTTGTTTTTCATTAATGGTTCAGTATTTATGTCCCTGTCTTAGATCTTTGTTTCCAGCTGCTCCACCTCCACTAGATCAATACAGCTCTGTCAATTCATTATTCAACACCACAAGAGCTTACCTTCATCCTCCCTGAGGAAAGAAGAAGGGGTCATTGTTCAGGATCAGACACTGGGTCAATCTTAACCTACCCTAGAATTAGTTAGGCAACTTACCCTAGTATTCTCCTCTCTGAATACTCTTTTCTCTTATTGGTGAGGCTGATGAAAGATCTCCTGTGATGAGTGGGAGTCAAACCCACTTCAGTGAGACAGAGCGCGCGAGGATGACGGGTCATCAAGATCCCGCAGGAGGACAGGTGTCTGACATACAAAAAAAAACAGGATTCTGATAAATACAATGCATGCAGTACATACAGGAACGGTCTGTGGTGGTTACACCATCATACTATGGTACTGAATTAAATAATTAGTATATTCATGAAATAATTAATGAAATAATTAGTATAACTGTACTGTGGTACGTGTCCAAAAAACATAATATTACCATAATATAAAGCATCTTCCCATAAGCCATGCTACAAAATCTATGTGATCTACAGTAGTGCTGTGCGGTATACCGGTTCATACCGAATACCGCGACTTTAGCACTAGATTTAGCAACTTTCACTCTTTTAGCGGCTTTTTCCCATAGAATATTCATTCTGACAAACCTAGCGACTTTTTTGGATAAACCTTAGCTATGGTTCAGTTGGAAGATTTCGCCAGTGCTGTCCCACGAACATGAGGTCTGACTTTCCTGGAGAAGTGCCACCTCTCTCTGTGCTTGTTCTGTGCAGTGAGCGGCAGAGAAGCAGCGCATTCAGTTGGCCGCACCGCAGCCGACTCAATAAATGAGTACAAAACAGCGTTTCCAAGCACCTGTCGCTTACTGATTGTTTGGAATTATAAATATGAGCGTAGTTCGTCTGTTAATATCACATGCACTTTTTTTTAGTTTGTTTTTTTTAGTTTGTTACTCAGATGCAGGCAGTGTGCCAAAATAGCCAAAATAACCGCATAGCCGCTCTTTAGTGTTGATGCATGCTGATTTTATCAGACGATGCCGCGATTATAAGAGAGTGACTCCTGGTTAACATGTATTAAAAGGGGTCGTGTTTAGTCACTATTTAGTGTGGTATTTTTTGACAATATTCACTCATCATGACCGTAAAATAGGGTATTCTAAGTCAATATGTTGCAGTGTTTCCTCTCTCAATCAGTAGAAAATATGGTTAACACCCGGTCATGCATG
>NW_015505192.1:636662-642436 GCF_001515645.1 Sinocyclocheilus grahami
AGCACCTGTCGCTTACTGATTGTTTGGAATTATAAATATGAGCGTAGTTCGTCTGTTAATATCACATGCACTTTTTTTTTGTTTGTTTTTTTTAGTTTGTTACTCAGATGCAGGCAGTGTGCCAAAATAGCCAAAATAACCGCATAGCCGCTCTTTAGTGTCGATGCATGTTGATTTTATCAGACGATGCCGCGATTATAAGAGAGTGACTCCTGGTTAACATGTATTAAAAGGGGTCGTGTTTAGTCACTATTTAGTGTGGTATTTTTTGACAATATTCACTCATCATGACCGTAAAATAGGGTATTCTAAGTCAATATGTTGCAGTGTTTCCTCTCTCAATCAGTAGAAAATATGGTTAACACCCGGTCATGCATGAAAAAAAAAATACCGTCATGTACCGTGAAACCGGTATAATTTTGAAAAATACCGTGATATCAATTTTTGGTCATACCGCCCAGCACTAACCCACCCAGCACCAGACGTCATTTGGACGTCGTTTTTTGGGCTAAATCAAGTCGGCCCGTCATGGACTTCTTTTAGCCCAAAAAGCGACATTGAAAATTGTTCTTTGTTTGATCCGTCGGATTTGGTCCAAATTTAGCCCAAAAATCGACGTTTAAAATGGGGTTTTGTTTGGTCCGTCTAATTTAGTCCAAATTTAGCAGAAGTTAAGTTGATTAATCTACAGTCATATTAAACTATTTTAAAAATCTTCCAAAACCAGTTACCATTGCAACCATACAATCCTCCTTACTTGTTGTTCCTACTGTAAAAATCTTAATAAATATCCTAGTACTAGTATAAAAAGCTGTCATAATCTTTCTGTCACTTTATTTACTTTTTTTTATTATGACAGTAGCGGCTGTGTTTTTATTATAACTGTAATATGGTATTTGTGAAACTACATTTTCTAAATGTACGTAGAATAACTGATAATCAAACGTGTTATATATTTCTAAACTGTTATCATGAGGTTTATTCTTATAAGGTTCATTACAGAATTAATCATACAATTCTATTAATTTATTATAGAAATATTTTTGTGTTCTATTTGAAATGATATTCCTTGATTTTATATCTCGACTATATCTTAAAACTATTTGTAAAAATATATGTTTTGTATAAATTTGCCTTATTTAATGTATTCTATTTTACATTTACATTACTTTTTATTTTAGATTCTATATCGAGTATCTCCTGAAATAAGCAAGTAACTTAAGTATGGTATTTTTAAACGATTTTCCAGCTCGCTCTGTTCCAGTATTTGGTCAGCGCATGTTATGTGATGCATCGAACACTCAGTAACAGCATCTATATGTAACGGTAGGTTAACTGCGGTGTTTTACCTGATGGGCCAGTGCTGTATTCTCTCTCTGCATTTATACGGGCTGCTGGAGCGACACGGACCGACCGTCGCTATCTCCAGAAACTCACTGAATGTCCGCACACCCATCGGGATCCGCCGGGCGCCTCCTGACACGGCCATCAAAACTACAGCTTAGCCTATTCAACGTGTGTAAAATGATAACGATTAATCTCGAACGACACGATCAGCACAGTAATAAACAAGCGCTCGCTGTCATCTGTGAATAAATGAGTCGGCTGTTTTTCAGCGATCAGACCCCCGCTGTGAGTTCAGTCTTTGCGGTGCAAGTATCATGACTTCTACATAATCATCTACTGAAACAATAGCCCTTTCCCCTGCGATTCCTCTAAAACCGATTGAGGTTAAACCGGTGAAGCCTTCATAATCCGCCGGTGAGCGGGACACACTGTTCTGATGTGGCACCGTGCGGACGGGTGCCGCTGCCGCCAACAGGACCGGAGGAGGTCACGATGTCACATAGGAAGCACAAATATTATGATTTCATCTCTAAACTGGCGCGTTTTATTTGAATCGTGGTAGTAAATGATATGGGTGAATAAAAACCAATGACAACAATGTACATATATTAATAATCCCAATAAGAGGGGTGTCATTTCACTCCACCTCACTAGGGGAAGATGTGGTGCCGCTTGAGCCCATTTCATAATAAAAGTCTTCTACTTGCGCTCGCATTATGAATCTATCATAAAAAGATGGAATTTAAAATATCATTAAATGCTATATATATATATTGTGTGTGTTGTATGTTTTAGTTTACGTTTTAGTGTTTTCGTCATTTATTGTTTATTTCAGCTTTAGTAGTTAGGATTTGTATCTAACATTTTAGATTTGATTTTATTTCAGCTTTATATCGATTAACAAAAACATCGTTTTTAGTTGTAGTTAACAACAACAGTGTTTTATTGATAAATTGAAAAACGGTCTTTCCAAGGCCATTTTTTTAATCAACTGATAATAAATCAGCCTTGCGTGTTCATATGGGTTTAATTGAATTTTATACTCACGTTTCTTTATGTACTAATGCAGGTAGTAGCTCATGTGAATAAACCATAGACGCGTGGGGGATTTTTAGTTTACGTTTTAGTGTTTTCGTCATTTATTGTTTATTTCAGCTTTAGTAGTTAGGATTTGTATCTAACATTTTAGATTTGATTTTATTTCAGCTTTATATCGATTAACAAAAACATCGTTTTTAGTTGTAGTTAACAACAACAGTGTTTTATTGATAAATTGAAAAACGGTCTTTCCAAATCAACTGATAATAAATCAGCCTTGCGTGTTCATATGGGTTTAATTGAATTTTATACTCACGTTTCTTTATGTACTAATGCAGGTAGTAGCTCATGTGAATAAACCATAGACGCGTGGGGGATGATGGGAATTGTAGTTCTTTAAACTGCCTTAAGTTAAGGTAATCAACTGATAATAAATCAGCCTTGCGTGTTCATATGGGTTTAATTGAATTTTATGTGAATAAACCATAGACGCGTGGGGGATGATGGGAATTGTAGTTCTTTAAACTGCCTTAAGTTAAGGTTAGTAGAAGCGCATGGGAGTTGAAGTGAAAGTCCGTGTGCGTCTGACCTCAACATTTCGCGCGTTTTGCGTTCATGAACCTAAAAACACCTGCTGTAATGTCCACATAGATGGGAGAGAAACCCATTTTGTGTGATACAAAGTTTTCGGGCGGGTATGTTTGTATGTCAGAGGCAAGCCAGAAGCGTAGCAAGACGGCTAGCAAACTCTTCCTGTGTCAGTGCTACAGTAATGCTGCTTGCACTTTATCTAGGTGTCTTCATTATATAGCAATATTAATTTGTTACTTATTTTTATTTATTTTAGTATAATATCTTATTATAATATTATTTTATGTTTAACAGTTCTTGCATTGCTATTAAAGAGCTTGTATTTCCAGAAAACATAACACAAATATTTAGTTGGCTAGACTGAATGGGAGATAATGCAATATATATATATATATATATATATATATATATATATATATATATATATATATATATATATGTATGTGTGTGTGTGTATACACACATTTCTGTATAGCAATAGAATCCACATCACCACATCATTAATTTGCTTTATATTTTTCTATTTTCATGTAGGAATATGGATTCTGTACAATGTTGGAATGGAGCAAAATGTGACCAGATCCCCACTAGGGCTAGACCCATGTCAGATACCTTATCCAAACTAGCTCAACTGATCACTTGCATCAAGTACAAACCAAAACCACAGCCATCTTCCTCCATCTGCAAAGACTGCGGCCACAAATTCTCCGACCTGAACAGTCTTGTGCATCATTTTAAAGAACCATTGCATATATTTAGACAAAAAGCACCATAAATGTGCTTCAAGAAAAGGTGAATATTCTTTATATTTCTGTGTATGCATATAGGTTTTATGAAAGTGAATAAATAATTATGGAATTGTAATTATTTGGTGAACTAAAATGAAATGTCTGTCATCATTTACTTACCCTAATGTTGTGGAACACAAAAGATGATATTTTGAAAAATGTTGATAACCAAAACATTTTGGTTCCCATTGACTTCCATTGTATTTTTTGTCCATATAATGGAAGTCAAATTCAACTAAAACTGTTGTAAACATTCATCAAAATATCATCTTGTATGTTCCACAGAAGAAAGACAGTCATGCAGGTTTGGAATGACACAAGGGTGAGTAAGTGATGACAGGCTTTTAATTTTTGGGTGAACTATCCCTTTAAGTGCAGGGAAATCAATCTGCAGTTTTTCAGGAATTACAGTCATCAGGCATTTTTGGTTTTGGTAAACTGTCTAAATATCAGTATTTTACAGGTTTTGATTTCTGTGGATCGTGAGGTATAATGTGGTACACCGGAAAACTCACTCGATCTGAGTCAAACAGCCAGACAAATAATAGAGGCCTTTAATAATATTGACAAGCCAGTTGTATTTTGTCAGATACGGGTACTTAAAACCACTTCTACTCACAGCATAGTTCTTCTTCAGGATGATTTTTTCCATACCTCTATACAGATCTAGAAGTCATATCCATTATGTTACTATGAGAATATGGTGAATTTAATGTTTTGGCATATACATATACATTACTTCTGTTTTCTAGATGGCCAGTGCCTTGCTGAAACACAAAACCGGCTAAATGTGCTTCTTGCTGTCTTGTCAGGTCGGGGGGCATAATATCTTTGGATCTGCTAGATTCGGCTACTGAAGTGTTTCAACCTGTTTTATTATAAAGCTTTTTACTTAAGCATTGTGAAATTTCTGTTTGTTTTTCGTGAACTACATGAAACAAAGTATGCTTTACTCTTATAAAGTTGTAGAAGCTTTACAGATAGTAGCATGCTTTATATACATGATAGTTTATGACCAAATATTGCAAGTATAATTTCATTACTTTCTTATGAGAGATATACTGGATGAATGACCTAGGTGCAGATATGAGACTTCAGATTAGGTGACTCGGGCAACAGAACAAGTCGATTTTATTGTTTAATTTGTATATTAGGGGTTCTTAACCTGAGGTGTTTTTTGCACTGACCTTTTTTTTCCTCTTCTTTGAACACTGTATAATATTCACTTTATGACTCACATTGTTAATGATGAGTGCAAAGAACCATTGCATATATTTAGACAAAAAGCACCATAAATGTGCTTCAAGAAAAGGTGAATATTCTTTATATTTCTGTGTATGCATATAGGTTTTATGAAAGTGAATAAATAATTATGGAATTGTAATAATGCAGATATGAGACTTCAGATTAGGTGACTCGGGCAACAGAACAAGTCGATTTTATTGTTTAATTTGTATATCAGGGGATCTTAACCTGAGGTGTTTTTTGCACTGACCTTTTTTTCCTCTTCTTTGAACACTGTATAATATTCACTTTATGACTCACATTGTTAATGATGAGTGCAAAATAATATAACTATAGACTGGAGGCATTTTAAGTTTAGTTCTCTACATTACTGTCTGGGTGTGTTTACTTGTGGCTACCTCCAGTATCACCTGCTTTGTCCCAAGATGTGTGATGATTTTTTTCTCCCTTTGAATAATGTTTGTCAGAAAATGTACTGTATTTAGGAATCGTTAAGATTACTAACAACAGAACAGCAATGCATTTTATGTATGACTGTTTCTTGAACCTAGGAGAGGAGGTAATAATGACTTTGCTATGACAATCTGGCGCTTCTGAATCAGCGACTGGTTTGTTATTAGTTTAAGTATTTGCTATTGACTGTTCAAATGTGGAGTTTTGCACATTGTGTGTGTGCGAGAGAGAGAGAGAGAGAGAGAGAGAGAGAGAGAGACAGGGTCACATCAAAGTGGAGTCAGCTGTCTTAACCGTGGCTTGTGTACTGCA
>NW_015505192.1:642860-704720 GCF_001515645.1 Sinocyclocheilus grahami
ACACATACCAGCTTCATCACTGTGTCTGTCACGTGACTCTGTTCCCCTTTCGGGCTCTGTCTTTACATTTATTTTAAAAGATGAAGCTCGCGATTATGGTAAGGGGCGTTACATTTCCGACGAGTGCTTGCGGTGTTCGGCCAATCACAATGCACTGGGTCAGCTGGCCAATCAGAGCAGACTGCGCTTGTCAAAGGAGGGACTTTGTAGAAAACGAAGTGTTTGAGAGAGGCGGGGCATAGAGGACTTACAATAATGTACAGTATTTGAAAAACATTAAAGCATGTCAACATATTCTGTTACACCAAATACACCAAATAATGATCTTTTTAAAAAAGCATCATATGACCCCTTTAATGTTATTGAAGTTCATCCTCCGCTAAAGTAGGGGGCGATATTGCACGCGGTGACTGATACAGAAAATCCCGCGACCTAGTGCCTAGTACAGCACTTCCGCCACTGTTCATACATTGTTTGAAACGTGTTTCAAACGTTTTTATATTACAAAACTATTTGATCTAACGAAATAAACATGAGCAAAGCACACCCGCCCGAGCTGAAAAAGTAAGTATTTCAAGCCCTTTGATCGTAGAAATGCGATAAGTTACATTTGAGCATCGCGTTCTTCCGCGCTAGGTTAGCCGGTTTGTCTGCAGTTATTTCACAACTACATTATATTCTCATTTAACGCACAAAACCCACCTGCTACTGATTGCAATTTTATTACACGTTCATAAGATTTCGGTTTGAATGTTAGCTGCAGTATCTGTATAGTATTGGTCAGATTAGTATTGTGTTTTTAATAAAATATCGGTTTTGTTCTTTCCTTTTAGGTTTATGGACAAGAAGCTTTCACGTGAGTATTATGTGTGATTTTCTCACAAAATATTATGCAGGAAATCTGAAAGCCTCCGTAATAATATTTTCTGTCCTAAAAAATAGTTTATTTCAACAGTATTTGATTGTGATCTTGTATGTGCAGATGAATAAAATGAATAATACACTTATCTAAATGAATGTTCTACAGCAGGGGTCTCCAAACTCGGTCCTGGAGGGCCGGTGTCCTGCAGAGTTTGCCTCAACGCACCTGCCAGGAAGTTTCTAGCATGCCTAGTAAGAGCTTGATTAGTTGCTTCAGGTGTGTTTGATTAGGGTTGGAGCTAAACTCTGCAGGACACCGGCCCTCCAGGACCGAGTTTGGACAGCTCTGTTCTACAGCATGCATTAAACTCCATTATATCTCTGTTCCGAATCACTGTCACTTCAAATGGCTTCTTTGTGCGTTTGTTTTGTAAAGTCATTGTTTTCATGCACACTTTCAGTGAAGCTCAATGGTGGCCGTCATGTTCAGGGCATCTTGCGTGGATTTGATCCCTTCATGAATCTGGTCGTTGATGACTCGATAGAAATGGCTCCTGGGGGACAAATGAACAATATTGGGATGGTGGTCAGTACTTAATACCACAATCTAGTATCAAACATATTACAAAACTCATGGTGAAACATGACTAGCTGGCACTTGTATCATATAGAAAGACACTATGTTCAGATATTAGTTCAATTGTTATATTTAAATCATAATGGAGATTCAATATATCACACAAAGATCAACAAATAGACAGATACTCACTTCTCACATTTCCACCACGCTTTGCTGATTTCTTAGATCTACATTTATTTTGAGAGACTTATGTGATTTATTCTGTGCAATGATGAATGCTCTTTTGTTTTTGTGTCTCTTCAGGTGATCAGAGGAAACAGTATAATCATGTTGGAGGCTCTGGAACGAGTATGAGGATGATGCCCACTTTCTTTTCCTGCTTGTCTGTTTTGTTTTGTTTTTGTATCCAGCAAATATCAAAATTGATTTCTCATGTCTGTTTACAACGAAGACTAAATATTAAAGCAGAAATCCTTGATTTTGTTGAACAATATTGTTTTGTAAACTCCTTCCTTGTTTTTATGTATTTTCCTACGTCTAGAAATTTGTGTACACAATACATACATTTTTGTGAATAAATGGACTACAGTGTGATTAACCCAAAGTATTTTTGTAAATTCACTTTTGGTTAATATTCATTGGAAGCAATTCAATAAGCTTGACTAGTTCAAATAGTCAAATTTTGTTAATCTGAGATATTTGCCTGAAAAACTTAAATGTACAGTATTTTCCTTCTAATGAAAATATTCCTTGTCTAGTCTAGCATTAATAGATTGTTTTTCTGTTTTCCCATTTTAGGACAGGATATGATAGAAATAAAGTTAAATAAAAAATGTCTTGGTCCATGAAAATAAGTGCTGTATAAAAATAGTCTGCAATAACATTTAATTTGATAGTTTTTTAAATGCTGCCAGTATACTTTGGCATTTTTATTTACAAAGCGTCAGTACACTCTTCTTTAAATGAGGCAGGACTTTTATTTTGTCGGAAAGTTGACCGGATTTGCCCGTGACGTCACGCGAGCTAGTGTATGTGCTCGCGCTGAGGATATGTGGAGAGTAGTGATGTCTGAGGAGGTTGGGAAGAAATTGCAGGCGGTGGTGGACCGGGTGAATCAAGCAGTTTCCCGACGCCCGAAGGTCAGTTTTTCACGGCTTTCTTTCGAGTATGATACGAAACAACAATATGCTTTTGAAATGTTTTAAAAAAACAAACTCTCCACTCATGCTCACCGTGTTGTTCTGGCAGCGTTATGTAATCTGTTCAACCTTTACACACGCGAGCTCCATATAGTAACAAGGGATGAGTGACAGCTTGTTAATTATAACTTACACTTTTTGTGGCACACACAATGTATTCATAAAAGTGTTGCAAGGTATCCAGAATGATGGAATTACATTTGAATACCGTTCAACTTCTACTCAAGGATAAGGATATTGTGTGAATTCATTCATTTTGCTTGAATTTTCTGATTTTCAGCAAGTCACGCTCCAGCAAGTGAAATCTGCACGACACGCGTCAATTACATGCACTTTATGACATTATATTAAGTCCTTAAATGATACTTTTCACAGTATACAAAAGTAGCAAATGCATTGCCACATGAAGATTTTAAGTTGGATGGAGGTTGATGGTTAAAGTAAGAGCAATTGAATATGAAGAGCAATTGAAGAGAGTTATTATAATGTACATACCATATTTGACTAATCTGTTATTTTTTGCGTTATTGTCTGTATGTTGGATAATCCGTATACATTGTATATTAACTAGCAATAATTAACTAGCTAAATATGGGGTTGTATATCGGGGCAAATATTGTAATAAGAAAAAGTTTCTTTCCAACGCTGCTCTTAAAGGGGTCATATGATGCGATTTCAAGTTTTCCTTTCTCTTTGGAGTGTTACAAGCTGATTGTGCATAGATAAGATCCCTGAAGTTGCAAAGACTAAAGTCTCAAAACCAAAGAGATATTCTTTATCAAAGTTAAGACTCTGCCACGCCCCCCTAAAACGGCTCGTTCTAACACGCCCCCACATATCTACCTCACTATGTGGAAATATTTGCATAATGCCGCCCAAATGTGCACGCAAAGAAAGAAGGCGTGGTTTCAGTAACCGCAGTGTTGAAGCAGCATGTCAGGGAGACGCTGTGTGTTTCTAGGCGAAAGCAAAAGCACTTTATTTGGCCTTCCAGAAGTAGATGCATTTAGGAATCTTTAAGATTACTTACAACAGAACAGCAATGCATTTTATGAACGAGACAGAGCTGGCCAATCAGCTCTGTCTTTAAATGTCTTTCAGCTGGCCAATCAGAGCAGACTGCACTTGTCGGAAGGAGGGACTTTGTTGAAAACGAAGCGTTTGAGAGAGGCGGGGCATAGAGGATCTACAATAATGTACAGTATTTGAAAAATAATGTGTTTTTTGAACATTAAAGCATGTCAACATATTCTGTTACACCAAGTACACAAAATAATGATCTTTAAAAAAGCATCATATGACCCCTTTAAACACTCTGTTGTAAGCAAGTGACAGTATTTTACTTTTCTCTTCCAGACGTTACCATGTATTGCCCCTCGACTGGTTGCGGTTAGTAAGACTAAACCACCAGAGATGGTGGTGGAGGCTTACAAACATGGACAACGAAACTTTGGAGAGAATTATGTGAGTAAATAATTAAGAATGCATGTTTTGAAGCTTGGTCACGTTTTTCATATGAAATATCTTGTATTATATATCACCCTTTTTCCACAGGTAAATGAACTTGTTGAGAAAGCTTCCCATCCCCTGGTATGAAGTCAGACAAATTGGAATGCATTTGTTTAGTTGGTTTTGATCAGTCGTCTTAATCTATGTAAAACGTCTTTGTAGGTAGAGTCATCATGTCCTGAAATAAAATGGCATTTCATTGGTCATCTGCAAAAGAATAATGTCAACAAACTCCTGGGTGAGCAAAGCAAATCACATTTAGTTTCACTTAAAAATAGATTTACAGTAACTACCTAGTGATGTCAGACATTAATAGGTTTAAGACTTGGTTAATTTCTCTTTCTTTTATTATTTATTTCTTATTTCTTTTTTTGTTCTGAATTAACCCACATTCATTTAACTACTTCATAGGTGTCCCAAACCTGTATATGGTAGAGACGATAGACTCTATGAAACTGGCTGAAAAAGTCAACGGCTCGTGGCAAAAAATGAGAGCTGCCAACACACAGCAGTTAAAGATTATGTTGCAGATCAACACCAGCGGAGAGGAAAGTGAGTGTTCTGCGCCTGAATAATTGTATGTCTCCTGTAAACATTAGCGCAAAAAAATTTACAAACTCTATTATAAAAATCTACCTACAGTATTTAGCTATTTTATAAGAATTAAAATCAAGAATTTTGTGTGATTTGGAGTGGCAAATTTTATATTTTGTTATTTCTCAAGCCTATTTTTCATAGTTTTTTTGTCAACATGTCAACACAAACAACTTTTCCTTCGTTTCATGCATGTTATCAAAATGAACAAAAACGTATTTTAACTCTTACTGAGACACTAGTCAATAGAAATGTACCACTGAAATGTCCTTAAATGCACTACAGCATGTTTATACTGTTATGAAATCACATGTGGTGTGTTGTATTTGTGATGTTTGTAAAATGTATTGATACACAGTGGGGAAGCATCATAGTGGGATGCAGATGTGTTATGCAATTTGGTTGAAAAAGCCCATATCAAAGGTTCAGATGCTGTTTGATTTACTTTTGGACTGGATGTGAATGTCACAGTGGGCACGTCTAACAAAAACAGTTAAGCGTTATGAAATCTTTTCTCAGTGTATCAGATGACTGTTTTCCTGAGACCTCAGCATGATCATCTCTCTTGGCTGTGTTTTATCAGGTAAACATGGCCTGCCTCCCGAAGAGACTGTAAACGTGGTAAAACACATTGTGTCTCAGTGTTCTGCTCTTGACTTCGCCGGGCTCATGACAATTGGCCGTTATGGTTACGACCTCAGCGATGGCCCCAACCCTGATTTCCAGGTACGTTAGATCAGCTGATAACACATATATTTAGAGCCTCATATATTTGAAGATATTTACAAAATTTGGGGTCAGATTTTTTTTTTTTTTCTGAAAGAAGTCTCTTATGCTCATCAAGGATGCATTTATATGATAAAAAAAATAGTAATATTGTAAAATATATCATTATATATATATCATTACTCCAGTCTTCAGTGTCACATTATCCTTCAGAAATCATTCTAATATACTGATTTGGTGCTCAAGAAACTTTTCTTATTATTATCAATGCTGACAATAGTTTTGCTGCATAATAATTTTGTAGAAACGTTTATACAAGCTAGCAACATGCTAAAAGGATGTTACAACATAGTATGTGAAAAGAAAAAAGCTAAATTATTATCAGGGTTCCCACGGGTCCTTGAAATCTTTGAAAGTTTGTGAATCTGAAAAAAAAACATACATAAATACAAGTCCTTGAAAGTGCTTGAATTTATTTTGTGCAAGAAGTTTTCTGGAAAAAACTCCATATTATTCCCTCTGGTCCGCTAATGTGTTATTTCGCCAACATTTCGTGGCCTATGCATACTAGCTTGCTTGAGTTACGTTAGTTACGCGCATTTACGCGTTACGTTAAGTGTTTCCTGCATGAGGTACTTTGCCATGACGTTCACGCGTGCATAAAACTACTACGATGGTACCTCACCGTTTCACAGACACACCGTGATATTAATGTTGAATTGCTTTGCTTGTTAATAATGTAAACCCATGAGGCAAGAAAAACTTAAAAGCATGCCTTATTCATTTATCTTAAAACTTCTGTTTACATGAGCCTAGGCTCTTTTCAATAAAATCCATGCAAAAGTTAATATCAGATCATTTTAGAATACAGTATAGGATGTCCCGAATATTCTTCAGGTTTATGCAAAACAGAAATACGACAAATAGAATATCAGATCTCTGTCATATGGCCAAAAAAAAATAAAATGCTATGTGTTACACATGAAATCTGTAACAATGTATCTTACAAGGTAACACGATGTAACTTTGCTCACACTTGAAATGTGTCTCCACATTAAGTCCTTGAATTTGAGGGTATTGGACCTGGAAAGTCCTTGAAAGGTCCTTGAATTTGAAGTTAACCAAGGTGTGGGAACCCTGTTATGTTGTGTCTAGATGCTGTTGAAACGTCGTGAGGAAGTTTGTGAAAGTCTGAAGATCCCAGTAGAGCAGGTTGAGCTCAGTATGGGCATGTCTACTGATTTTGAACATGCGGTAAGTGTTGCTTCATTTCAAAATACTCTTCAACTGTACTTGATATCCATGTTCAATTTATGACAAAGTCGATTTTGTTCAATTTGTTATACATTTGAGTTGTTTCTCCAATTAGATTGAGGTCGGCTCCACCAACATACGTGTCGGCAGCACTATTTTCGGCACCCGAGAATACCCCAACACCCCGAGCCCCAGTCCGGAGAGAAAGCCAAAGGTCGTATGTGAGGAAGCAGCCAAAAAAATGGACCGGCTCACGGTCACAGAGCAATGAATGATGGGGGGGAAAAAGGTTACTGAACTAAATGTGGGACCTCTTGGGCTTGAACCCAATGACTGGGCTCACCATTCACCAGTCAAGGGCCTTTAATATGTCTTAACTAATGCTGCTGACCTGGTCTTCTCTGGTGAAAGAACTAGAAAGAAGTGTTATTTAATAACTGGAATACTAGATTTACTTCCTGAAGGTGTTTTTATTGTCAAAAGATCTCCAGAAGTGTCCTCCAGCTCTCTGTAAAATACTTGGTTTTGTGATTATTTTGAACAGATACAGGGTCAGCACATGCTCCGTTTCATTTTACCAATCATAGATGTGAGGTGTAATTTGTCATTTCCGTTAGATTAGATGTTTAACATCTAATTAAAACGATAGGATGTATTATTTTTGTTCCTAGAAGTGTGTAGGTATATTTTCTAGTGTGTCAGCGGATTGTTTTGTTCAAAATCATAAATGTAAATTATATAAATAGTTA
The DNA here is from genome assembly GCF_001515645.1 of Sinocyclocheilus grahami. NCBI lineage: Eukaryota > Metazoa > Chordata > Actinopteri > Cypriniformes > Cyprinidae > Sinocyclocheilus > Sinocyclocheilus grahami. The sequence continues at coordinate 650,333 of NW_015505192.1, forward strand.
ATTTGTAGTATTGCTTTAGTATCCACTTGTTGCTTTGAAAGCTGTGTCAGTGAGATTTGTCGGGACTGACGTTTGTGTGGTGTTGTCGTCATGTAATTCATGTAGTATTTCATATCACTCTAAACACTGGTGTTGAATTTAGCACTGATCGACAGCCACACTGGTTTCAGTACAGAACATAGAAATATGCAATTAAATTAGTGCAGAGATGAGCAGCTACATGGCGTTTTCTGTGAGGTTGAAGGTCTGAGGCCTTTTACTATGCAAGAGAGGGATTGTCCTGATTCTTAGAAGCTTGTTTAGAGGCAATCACATCATAATTTTTTATATATATTTTTTGGATTAATACAGTATTGTTTAAAAGTAATAGGTTTACTGTTTGTGGTTCGTTGTGAAAAGCTTAAACCGAAATCAACATCCTTTTTCAATCAGTGTGTCAAATAACATCTTGTATCTTGACAATAGATAGTTGTCCATACATATTTAATTGATTTAGATGAGTTGAGCAATAAAACAATAGAAAAAAATGGTTTGTGTGGCATGTATAAACGCAGTGGTCAACTTTAGTATTTCATTTTTTTAAAAATTAATATAAAATATACATATAAAATGATATACAAAATAATTGGTAGGATTTTGTTTCTAAAGTACTCTTATGCTCACCAAGTCTGCATTTATTTGATCAAAAGTACAGTAAGAACAGTAAAAAAAAAAAGCTACATTATAAATGTCTTTATTGTAAATTCATCCTTGGTGAATAAAAGTATTGTTAATCTTTTTTTAAACCCTTACTGACCTCAAAGTTTAGAATGGTAGTGTTTGTGTATTTGTATATAAAAGATACAGCTTTTTTTATTCTATCATAAGTTAAGTACATTATGCTGCTCATTCATGAAGACAAAGAACGTTTGTAAATTTGAAAACGCATTTAATTCAAAGAAACAACTCAACTAAAATAGACACCGAAACTAAAACAGTGTTAATGAATCATGTGTCAAACATAATGTAAAGACTGAGTACCGAGTGTACAGTTAGGTATCTGCATGCACACTGATGAACAGATTATTACAAAGCTTGAATGACACTTGAGAAAACAGAGCTGCATAAATCTATAAATTACCTTCAAATGTTCACATATGGAGGATTTTGACATTGTGCATCAGGCGAACCAGCTTTTTTTTATTTTTTTATAAATTGGTACTTGTAAGAAGAAGGCAGTACAAAAATGTCCAAAGATCCTATAAACAACATATAGCCTTGAAATTGAAGAAGAACCCAGTAAACCTATAGTTTTCATTAAATTACAGACATTCCTGTCCATTGTAACTACTGGAATTGTATTTTAAATGTGGCCAATGCAGTAAATAAATAAAGCATGAAACAGAACATAGATTAAGAACAACAAAAATCATATTTTATAAACCACCAAGTAAGAAAATCCCTAAAATATGTATTTATTTTTTGGTCTAAACAGCTACTATGCAAGCTACAGTCATTTAGCTTGAATCATTCTCCCTCAAAATCATGAAGATCAAACCTATCTGAGAGCCCAAGACAGATAGAATCTGAAAACAAAGCCACAAATTTGTCAAAGTCATCAAAATACTTCAATATATACATATTAAAAATGTTGAGAAATGCTGAAATGATTAGTTTTAGCTTGATTCTTCACATTTAGCAGTAATACAACCGTGAAGTCAACAGTAGTTTCCATGCACCCATAATGATCATCACTTTAAAGGCATAACATTTTCATATCACACATTTTAGTAAAATAAACAACGTTCTAGATGCTAGATATGTATGATAAATGGGTATCAGGTATACAGCAGAATTAAGGGTTGTTAATGTTCTGCCTGTCCAAGCTCATTGTGTCTGAATTTATCTGCTCGAGATAAAGTTGTACCGAACTGAATTTAAAAAGAAAAAACTGAAATGAAGCACTGAGTATTTCCATGCTTGACAACCATAACGGCAGTGAATGTTACTTGAGTTATTGTCTTTGTAATGCTGTCTGATCTTCACACCAGCTTTTTGGCCTCAAAGAAGCTCTTGAGATGTCTCATTTGCCAGATGCCGGTGATGATGAGGATGAAGGTCTGAGCGATAGACCACCACAGAACTCGCTGGTTCGTGCTCTCGCTCGTCATACGGAAACGCTCCTCACGGTACTGTGGGAAAAAAATCATTGTGAGCGCAAACGCAATACAACCCATATGGATACTGGGCGATAACATTGACAACTAGATGCCGGTTTAACTTTAGTAATACTGAAATACTTTTCTTAGTTATTTTTATTTTGTAACTATTGTTATATTTTCATTTTTTATTTTATTTTTTTTAAGTTTTAGTAATTTAGCTGTTTTTGCGATTTTTATTAGTTTCTGTTTTTTAAAATACGTCTATTGTTTTAGTCATTTTTATTTCAGATTTTAGTTAAGTTCAAGTCAAGCTAAATGAAAATAAAAAATGTTGCCTTGGAAATTTTTGTATTTTATTTCATATTATATTACAAAAAACAAAAATGTTTTTTTTTTTATAGTCATAGTTTATATTTTCCATTTTAATTTTATAAAATTTTTTTGTAATTTTGCTTTTGTCATTTTTATTAGTGTATTTTTTATTCAGTTTAGTACATCAGGTTAAAGTAAATGAAAATAAGAAAAGTTTATATTTTGTTTATACTATTTTAAGTAACAAAAATGTTTTTTAACGTCTTAGTTTATATTTCCACTTTTTATTGTAATATTATTTAAAAGTTTAGTAATTCTGCAGTTTGTCATTTTTTTTATTCGTGTTTTTTAATAAACATACCTATATATTTTATATGAATTTTTATTTCAGTTTTTAAGTACATCAGGTTAAAGTAAATGAAAATAAGAAATTTTTATATTTTATGTTTATTTTAAGTAACAATAATGTTTTTTTATCCACCTTTTTCTTGTCGTAAAAATGGGCGCGGCCATTTGGAAAATATATGGGTCTGGCTTCCGGTTTCATCTGCGTCCACTCCGTCCAGCTATTTTTAGCTGAGCAAAACAGTTCGTTTTGCTGCTTGATATTGAAAGTTGGTGTGTCTTATCATATTATTTTAATGTATTATCTGAAATTATGAACACACTGGTTTGTAGTGCAAACCGTTTTACCGTTTACTGCACGTTGTTATTCTCCTCGTTATTTACCTATAGCGGCTAATGAACCGGAAGTCTCACCCATAGGCTTACTTCCGCGTTGAAGAAAAAGGTGGATACAGGGTTCGTACGGTCATGAAAAACCTGGAAAAGTCATGGAATTTTAAAACACCAATTTCCAGGCCTGGAAAAGTTTTGGAAAAGTCATTGAAATCTATTTCACAAAACTCTGTATAATAGAATTGTGTTTAATCAGGTCCTGAATTTCGGTGCGGGATTGCGCAGAGGCTATATCACATAGTTTTATTCATTCCTGCAGCTTTTGACTTTAAAATGATGGATATTCACACATTTATTCAATAGCCTATAGCATGTAGGTTTGATGAGTAAATAATCAAATCAGTCATTTGAAAACAGCGTGAGTGATTCAGCTGTATACGTCATCTCTCTTTGACTTTCTCTTCAAACGGCTTCACATCGGCACATCTTGTCTGCGCTACAAGAGCCGCTGCACGCTGCGATACAAGACTTTAACTCGTGTTTCGGGACAGTCCTGAGCGGGACATTGCGATGTTGCGAAATTGCGATGGGTTAAATAAACTCAATAAGCAGACAGACTACAGTCAAGCGCAGACCAGTATTGAAGTGCACAGGAAATAAGCAGCAGTCATATTTAAACCAGTTTAAATTAATATTGAGTATTGATTGATGTTCACTTGGATTTTTCTCCCATCGAGGGAACTTAATACTCTGTCATTAGACGAGCTATTCATTTGGAAAATGTTTTTGTTTGTTAAATTTTAAGTCTAGGTTTTAGTTAAGTTTTATTATTTTTTTTTTAAGTAACAACCAAGCGGCCAGTGGCAGACAGTGAATTAATCATAGCCTATGTTTGATCAATTTAGCCTTCTCAAATCATCACCACTTGACTAAAATAAAATCTATAGGCCTATATAAAATGCTTAAAAAAAATGTAAGTTTAAATGGTTATCCTAGATAAATGTGTGCTATTAGGAGCGTATCCAATCGTTTGTGCAGAGAAGCTAAAGCGCGCTTTGGAGTCGCCAGCACGATCACTTGCATTTTTTTCTTATAACAGTGGAAGCAACCAGTCATTTTTGCTCATAAAGGTAAGAGAAATACATCATTCGGGACTGTTAAGGGTCTACTTTTATTTGTGTGCACTCACAATATCAGCATACGTTGTACTTTTTTAGAAAGCAAACAGGATACGCTTTCTGCTGTCTCGGTCTTGAGCAGGAGCGCTTCACAAAAATGAACCGAAACCCTGCGAATATTCTATTTCCCCTGGAGCATTCATCATGGTAATTACTTGCTGGCGTTTTGCGGCAAGCTTTGCGTGCTCTTTAACATGGAACTCTTCCAGCACTCGCTGCTGCTGACCAAAAACCCCCGTCCGAGCCACTCTTGACAGTCGCGGTAGCACGGTCTCGTGTTGTTTCCACCAGCGCAGCAAATCTTTGTCATCTCCATAATAATTGATGGATGTCTAAAATATAAACATAAGGAGGAAGCAAGCCTGATGCCTGGCCCGTGTCTGAGCTATGACGTGAAAATTGTCCCAAAGCCATACATAAGTTGGGGCTGTTGGGCTCGGGCTGAAATGCAGGGCTCTAAAGCGCAGCTTGTTGCATTTAAGCAGCAAAAATACACACAAAATGACACCAAAATGGCCATCCTGGCCACACAGTTAAATAAATGATAATATTCAGTGATGTGAAATGTGGAGTAAGGTCTGGCGCAGTTGCAGCTTGTACTTATTACTAAAACAAGAAAGCAAATGAGTAGCATGAATAGTCATTCATTTTAGTTAACATATGCTATGATAATTTGAACAGATTTTTATTCTTATTGTAAAATAATGGAACATTTAGGTCATGAATATTGTCTCAAAAGTCATGGAAATGTATTGGTAAAAATGTGTACGAACCCTGTTTATGGTATTAGTTTATATTTTCTGCAGTTTGTCATTTCAGTTGTAGTTTTAATCATTTTAGTACATCAAGTTAAACTAAATGAAAATAAAAAATGTTAACTTGGAAATGTTTATAATTTATATTAACGTATATTCTATTTCAAGTAATGGAATGTTTTTTATGGTCTTAGTTTTAACTATAATAACCCCACTAGATACAGTACTAATATTGATAAGACTGATGCCCAAAATGTTAAACATCCAGAGCAGATACCTATTTTCAGCAATTGTGCAAAAGTAAGTTTAAGTGGCTTAAGTTGGCCAGTCAACCAACACCACCTCTCTGTACCGTAACCTAAAACTACTGTAGTTTCTGCAGCTGAAACTCACCCGCTGGTAGTTCTGCTCTTTCTGGATCTGTTCCACCTGGTCTAGAAGTTGTCGGGCCCTCAGCTGCAGCTCGGTCAGTTTGTCTTTGGCTGCGATCTCGGGGTAGTTGTTGGTGTGTTCACCAACCTGAATGTCCAAGTGGACTCTCTGCAGGACAGCATGATTATAAGGTTTCGCTCGTTTATGTTCAGTTATACTGTATTATATTAAAATAGATACTGTAATTGTCATTTTATTATGTATAAATTGCTATACTGAGATATAGGTAATTTCGAAAATTTGAAAACAAAACTTGAGCCATATTAATAATATATTTGCTTGAATTTGTTAACCAAACCATTGAACTAAAGCTGAAATAAAATAAAATAGAAACATTAGATGGAAAAAAATTTTGAAAATGAGAAATGTTGCCTTAGCAATTAACTGAAATAAAATAGGTTTAAGTGCAATGTAGTTTTATTTCAGTTTTAGTATAATTACTAAAACTAATACTGAACTAAAAATGAATAGAAATAGAAAAAAAATGTCAAAAGCACAAAATGTAAACTAAAATGAAAACTGAAATATAAAAAAAGCTAATTCGAAATATGAAATACTATAAAATAAATTATATCACTAAAATATCACTGCATTTGACATGAATTATCTGATGTAATTTATTAAATATAGAGACTACACATTGCACAGCATTACTCAAAAATGCCTGATGAATGTCTTGGACTGCAACTATGGAACTTATTGTGTTCTCTACATCTATCTGCTCTATCATGGTTCCAGCCATACCAGTTTCCCCCCAGCAAACAGTGCCATCTTGGTGGAGTTGGAGTGGAGGCAGATTTGATGCTCGCCTGGTGTGTGGGACGTGAAGGTGAAACGGCCATCTGAGCCGTACTGACGGGACAGGATGATCTGAAAAATGCAGAGAGAATGTGAAAACGACTTCACAGAAATATATCGGTATCCAAATATATTATAGCCATGTATTGCCATATATAACCCTATTAACTGTTATACAGCAAACATATACAGTGCCGTGAAAAGGTTTTTGCCCCCTTCCTGTTTTGTTTATTTTTTGCATATTTGTCACACGTAAAAGTTTAATATACAATTTTAATATTACGCAAAGATAATGCAAGTAAATACAAAATGCAGTTTTTAAATGATAATTTCATTTATTAAGGGAAAAAAGCGGTCCAAACCTACCTGGCCCTATGTGAAAAGTTTCACACCACTGTATCATATAGTTTGTAGAGTATAAACAAAAATAGAAAGGCTACCTTGGCATCGGGATCTTTGATTTCCACATGCATGCCTAAACCAGGGGTGGATGGGAGAAAAGAGCCAGCCTGTTTGTCCCACAACTGTGTTCTGTATCTCCCTAAAAAGACATCAATATGTTACCGGCATTCTCAACAGCACCATTAAAGGAATAGTTCAAACAAAATCTATTCACACAAGTCATTAACTGATGGCCTGGAGCGGTGTGGATTACTTGTGGATTGTTTTGTTTTTATCAGCTGTTTGGATTCTCATTCTGAGGGCATTTTTGAGTGAATTATTCAGTATACAGTACGTATATGATAGTACATATACACATGCATTGTCTACTGTCAACATAACTGTTATTTCTATATTATTTCTGATTATTATAAACAAACTGTAAATGCAGGCTGTAGCTACTGGTTGCACCTGTACCTCAGGAACCCAAGCAAGATGCTGCACCTGCCACATCCTTGATCATGCTGATCTACTAAAAGCCCTCCTTTATTTGGACAGATGGACGCAGATAAGCACATCCAAACTTAAATCAGATTTGACATCAGCTGTCTTCATGTTAAGTGTTTTAAATAAGACAAACGATGAATTACACTACTGGTATATGATCCAGATGGATGAATCAACTAGCCGACAAAGCTAACCGATCGCAGAGAGCCGATTTGACAATGGACGTACCGATCACCATGGTTTCGTCGGGTATTTCTTCAATAAAACATTTCTTCTCCGTCTCTCCGATATGGAAATAAAGGGCTTGGCTTGGAGAAAGCCACGCAAATAGAAGCATAAGCCCTGTACTGGACACCACCGCCTTCATCTCCATCCAAATCACCTCTCACTCAATCCAGGGATGCGAATCGATTTCAGAGTCGCTCGATTCTCACTCCTGACCTACAGTCTCCCAACGGGCCTTTGTTTAGTAAAAGTCCGCTCATGTTGAAGTTTATCTGAGGAAAAATACTTACTTCATTTTAATAATTAATAATAATGTAATAAAACGAATAACATATTAGATTTCAGGAAATATATCTCGTGTTTGTATACCTGTATTGCTGATTTTCCATGTAAAATAAATTAGTCTATTTGAAAGTGGTTTTCACATAAAGCTATAATTATATAAAACTATACTTCTTAGCTGCAGCAATAATAATAATGAAACTCATTGATAATGTATTTTATTATCATGTTTCAGGCAAGCAACTGAGAAGACTTTTACTTTGGAATGCAGTTATGTCGCTCATCAACCGGAAGCAGAACTGCGGTTAATTACCCACCGCCTGCTTCGTTCGAGAAGTTTCTCGTTTGTTTAATGGACGATTTCAGGAGTTATTTTGAATTTTTCCAGTGTTTTTATTTCTATTTCTACGCATCTTGTGAAAGAGCTGCAATGGCGCAGTATAAGGGAGCGGCGAGTGAAGCGGGGAGAGCGATGCAGCTCATGAAGAAGAGAGAAAGAGAGCGAGAGCAGCTCGAGCATCTTAAACAGAAGATAGCAGAGGCAAGAGAGCCTGAGTAACAAACACAACCACAACATACAAACACACTGCTCATTCTACCGGCTCTGACTACTTTACTGCTATAGATAGCGGCAGGGGGTTCCTTCATAAGTGTAATGCCATTATATAGCATAGTATATATTGTGTAACCCAGAATATGATTGTTATTTCTCTTGCCCATAGAGAATGGGAATCTGCGTCGGATTCCGCCATGTTTTAGGTCACGCTCAGGAGCACACAGTGTAAACACACGCAAATCACCACAGAAAAAGCAGACCGTTTACTATTAATTTTTTATTTTTTTTTAAAAACCATCTTACATACTCGTAGAATAAAACGAACTAATATGTAAATCTTTAAATAAATAAAATCGCTCTGTGGTTTGTCTGAGAGGCTGCAAATATTCATTATTCAGTCTGCACTACAGTGGTACTGGATTACTGGATAACTGCTAAAACACTGGTCAGAGCAGCAGAACCATGGCTATATATATAAAAAAAGAATACATAGCTAGATCTCAAACAGTGGATCATTTATCATTGTTACATATCGTCAAATTGTTCAGTAAAACTGCTCAGTGTAAAGAATTAAGTCATTATAGATGTAACAGAGCTTACTAGAAGCTGCTTTGAAACGATGTGTATTGTGGATGCTCTATAAATACTAACTATTAAAATAACTATTAGAGATGCAATGAGTGAAATGAATGAATGAATGAAACTTAATCCGTGCAAATAAGTGGCTGGGTATCAACTAGCTGCCGCAAGATAACGTTTCCATATATGATTTTCTTCTATTTGTGGTGTGAGGGCTTACAGTTTAATGCAAACCACTGCATATAATAAATCTACAGAGATCAATTATTAAGACACGTTATTTGAGTTGTTTACCATACCGAGTTTCAGTGTAACTTTCATGTAAAATGTAGACATTTTATATTATTTTATGTTTATATGATTCAACTTAAGATCGCGTTGGAATGATTAACGCTTACTGTATCAACATAGCATTAATCAAAAGCAGAGGTATTTAATGCAGACATTGACAAGGGCTATAGCATGTCTGCAGGAAATACCTCAGCTTTTTCAGCTTTCTATTGCTGAAAAAAGCATGTTTTTCACACCGGCCTTGCAAAGGGCTATGGCAAATGACGTGAAGTGAGTCTTAGCCACTCCAACACGAGCTTAAGTAGAATAATATAAACATTAAATAATATTAAACGTCTACATTCACTATTATCCAGTCTCTGCTGTAGCTTCCGTGACCTAAATTCCCAGAATGCATTGCCACTGTGACGACACATTCCCATTCTCTATACTGAGTGTCCTGTTGGTTACAGTGTTTACTTCCTTTTTAATTATATTTTCATTAAATATTTATTTATAGACAGCATAAAGTCACATGAGAATTTTATGATCTGATGGAACGTTATGCTAACTTCATTAGTGTAGTTTATGTATTAAAAGGGTCATATGATGCGATTTCAAGTTCTCCTTTCTCTTTGGAGTGTTACAAGCTGATTGTGCATAGATAAGATCCCCGAAGTTGCAAATGTCTATTTTGAAAGATGAAGCTCGCGATTATGGTAAGGGGCGTTACATTTCCGACGAGTGCATGCGGTGTTCGGCCAATCACAATGCACTGGGTCAGCTGGCCAATCAGAGCAAACTGCGCTTGTTGGAAGGAGGGACTTTGTAGAAAACGAAGCGTTTGAGAGAGGCGGGGCATAGAGGACCTACAATAATGTACAGTATTTGAAAAAGAATGTGTTTTTTTAACATTAAAGCATGTCAACATATTCTGTTACACCAAATACAGAAAATAATGATCTTTATAAAAGCATCATATGACCCCTTTAATGTAACCATAGGTAAAACATGACTGGCTCCTCATTTCCATGGTAAATGTAGCTATGGATTCTTGTTTAAACCACATTTTGAAAAAGTACATGTAGAAGATACGTCAACACGGAGTATAAATATTCACAGATTTCGCCAAAAAATGTTCTTGTTCATTAATTTACTATAGTAAAATCATGTGCTTGTAAAATTGCAGTCATATGTGTTCACAGATGTGTTCAGTTTTGTATATATGGTGGCCCCAAGTAGTATACACTTAAGTAATTTATGATAGCAATATATGATATACCATAATATATTTAAATAATATTAGTGCTGTCAAACGATCAATCGCGATTAATTGCATCCAAAATAAGTTTTTGTTTACATAATATATGCGTGTGTACTGTGTATATTTATGTGTATATATAAACACACACATGCATGTGTATATATTTTTGAAAAACATGTTTTGTTGATATTTAAAATATTTATATTTACATATCATACAAATTATATATGAATATAAATATATACGTATATATAATATATACATGTAAATATTTTTAAACATATACATGTATGTTTGTGTATTTATATATATAACGATTAATCGTTTGACGGCACTAAATAATACTTAAAATAATAAATAATTTAATAATAATTTTTTTACTCTTAAGACACATTTCAAATGTCCCTTTCAAGCAATGATAAAACATTATATACTTTTTTGGAGCTACTCTGTCAACTACTGAGCTGTAAACTTTACGTAATTATTGTTGATGATTTGAGTGCTGTTATAAAGTATCATTACAACAATCCTCATATGCAACCCAAATCACTCTAAACAGCTTTTACTTTATGTATAACATCCGGCCTAACTGACCTTAACCTTTTCCTTTCCAGGACAACATGGTGAAGTCCAACATTGATAAAAAGTTCTCCACTCATTATGATGCTGTGGAGCAAGAGCTCAAGTCCAGCACTGTTGGTAAGTGAATATTAGAATTGCTATGACTTATTACGGATCTGACATGTCTCTGTAGTGGGTTTTATAGAAAAATATAGACATTGTTGCCATGACTAGAGCTGTTGTTTGATTATCATTAGATTGTCATCACACTGCAAAATGCTTTAATTTTATTACACATCCCATCTGAATTTGGCAACCCTAGTCATAATACACAACCTTCTTTGGAGTTATTTTATTTAAGCCAATAGGCTTAATTTGTAGGGTGAATTATTGTAAATTCAAGGACACTTTTTGTCCTTGAGATGACTGTGAAAAAATATCCAAATTAATTCTATTTGAAATCACTGTATGAGTAAAGGATGTTGTTCTCTCCAGGTCTGGTGACTCTGAATGACATGAAAGCGAAGCAGGAAGCTCTGGTCAAAGAACGAGAGAAACAGCTTGCCAAGAAGGAGCAGTCAAAAGAGCTACAGCTGTAAGCCATTTTCATTTATTTGAACTTTGCGTTTTGCTAAAATGGTCTTTGCTAATGAATTGATGTGTAAAGTTAAGTTCATAGTTTTAGCTTTCGTTTAAAACCCGTGTCAAATTTAGCAGGTAAAAATGTATTTATTTAACTTTTATTTCAATGGTGACCGTACCTTATTCCATATTTTTGAAGTCCAATTACCTGTTGCAATATTGTCACTGCGGGCATCAACAAAAGGTAGTGAAGTCTGGGCCTCTTGACAGAGACTTTTCTCTATGTTCAGCCTAGTGTGTCTTTGTTTTCCTTCAGCTGTGTCTCAATTGGTTTTAGCTGCACTGGCCAGTAATAATACTTGAAATTGGGAAAACCCACTCCTCTATTGGTCTTTATAAGCTGTAGAGCTTCGCATTTAATTCTCAGCCTCAGCCTCAGCCTCAGCCCTGCCCAGAAAAATGTAGAGGTCAGATTAAGTATTTTTTTAACCAGCTTTTAAGATTAAGACGGCTGAATACTGTTGAATACATCCTGCTTTTCTTTGTTTCTTTTTTCCTTTAAAATCTGTGTAAGGTTTGATCTTAAAGCTTCATGTTTGGTCTATTATTGTAGGAAGCTGGAGAAACAGAAGGAGAAGAAAAGAAAGGAAGAGCAGAAAAGGAAGATTGCCAGTTTATCCTTCAGTCCAGATGAAGGAGTGGAGGAAGAAGAAGAGGAGGAAGAGGAACCTGAGGAGGAGATATGTATGACATTTTACTTTGGAGTTTTCAACGGAAGTTGAACAGATGTCTACAAAACTGTCACTCTTCCTAACAAATGTTTCAGTAAGCTTTCAATAAGTGCAGAGTTCTATGGTCCCATATGGTTTAAATGCATTCTGCTTAGTTTACCCTAAAACCCGCACAAAAATTGCGAAAAGGTCTGTATATTTAGTACTGCTAATGAATCTTAGATTCTTAATTCCTAACCAGTATTTTAAAGTTGTGCAGCCAATATGTAAAACTGCTGTTATTAGTTTTGGCAGTAATTTTTATTTTTTATATTTATTTAAATTTTTTACACTAATAACATTTTGAATGTTGTACGCTTGTGTTTAACAGGCATACCTGTAAAGAAGAAAAAACTAGGGAAGAACCCAGATGTGGACACCAGTTTCCTGCCAGACAGGGACAGAGAGGTAAATATCCTGCTCTTGAGGCTCTGTTAACACGTTTACCTAGTTTATATTCAATAAACAGATTAGAGAAGCAAAAATAAATAAACTGCATAAAATAATTGCATTTGCTTTCCGTGTGTGGAGTGATTGTCCCAAAGACCTCTTTTTAGGGCTGCAACTAACGATTATTTTGATAATCGATTAGTTGGCTGATTATTTTTTAAATTAATCAGATTTAATAAAGGCCTCTTTTTTTTAATTGACAAAACACACTATTCCACATCCTACCCAATGCTGTCCTTCAAACAAACGTGACAACTGAATGCTATGAAAACATACTGCATTGTGAAGATATCTCTATGCTATACATTGTGTAAAAGAGTTATAAGCACAGTTTAAATGGTCATTTAAACAGACAAATGGACAAAGGACAGTTTAATTCCTTATATAAAAATAGAAATGATAATGAAGATAGTAAAGAAAAACACAAACTCCGTGTTAACAGATAAGAGGAATGTTCTGCAGCAACACACACATTCACTCTGAACACAGTAACCTGTTACTGTCTTTTCTTTATTCTGTAAATGTAAGAAACCTCTTACATTTCAATCACACTGTTATTCCTTTACTGTTACTATCATAAAATATGTGAATTACATGTTTACTTTTAAACCTAAATTTAACGTCCAGTAACAGATATATCAGCAAAATGAATATTATTGCGCTGAATATTAGTTTATTCCTCTTTACTGCGTTCCGTCTGTCGCGCATGCACGTGCCGGCGCTCGTTCAGTGAAGTTCAACGACTGTCAGGACGAGCCTTCATGCAAAATAGAAACATTCACGTGAATATGTAACATTTACAGAAAAGGATATTACCGTAAAATGCAGTTTATGCGCTGAGGAAACCTATCTCACACATTAAACAGCACATGCATCTGTCGAAGCGCCTGACAGGACAAGCCATGTTAAAGGGGTCATATGATGTTGCTAAAAAGAGCATTATTTGGTGTAATGAAATGTTATGCGGTTTAAGAAAAAACACATTATTTTCCACATACTGTACATTATTGTTTCTTTTCTATGCCCCTTCTTTCTGAAACGCGCCAATTTTTACAAAGCTCATCGTTCTGAAAAGGAAAGTGTGCTCTGAATTGGCCAGCTATCCAGTGCGTTGTGATTGGCCGAATACCTCAAGCGTGTGACGGAAATGTTACGCCCCTTAACATACTGTGATGCCCTGTCCGGCTGGAGCGACGAGAGACAAAAATGTTAAACCCCATTATAAACGAGGCATTTGTTGCATCCAGTGGGGACATAATTACTGATTATAATGACTTATACTGTCTTTTTACGCATTGCGTTGTATCGCGCCGCGTAAACATAAAACCGTGTCTGCATTTGTGATCGGAGAAATGACAAAGAACAAGTGCTACTCTACACTGCTCAAAACTTTAGTTTGAATCGTCAGTGGCAAATTCTTTAAATATAAAAAACATACTTGCAGTCTGTGAGTCAGAACAGCCGGCATTGTAGTCTACTCTTCCAGGATCAGCAAACAGTCCTCCATAAAATGCGCTGGACACATCGGAATATTTTGGTTGAACTGTTCTGGAACAGTGTTGTAAATACAACTTAACCACTGATTTCTAGTCGTGTCCTCTTTTGAAAGACCAAACAAAGTATTTTCACTTTCGCAACGAAACGCACAGTGTCTTCACAACATGGTGGCGGCGGTGGCAGCAACAATAAAGTTACACATTCTTTCTTTGCGTGAACATTTGGGCGGCGTTATGCAAATCTTCCCACACAGTGACCTAGATATGTGGGGGCGTGTTTAAACGAAGCGTTTTAGGAGAGCGTGGGACCGGTCTTAACTTTTATAAAGAATATCTCTTTGGGTTTGAGACTTCAGTCTTTGCAACTTTAGGGATCTTATCTATTCACAAACAACTTGTAACACTCCAAAGAGCAAGGAAAACTGGAAATCGCATCATATGACCCCTTTAAACATTACGCTAATGCATTAGCTTGAAGTTTAAAATAAAGCATTCTCATGTTTCGGTCAGCTTGGATCACGCATCTTTCCTGCAGCAGCTAACTCTTTCATCTGCTATTTTTAGATGCATTTTGTCCATAGAAATGCGTTATTCAATGCTGTAATTTGACGTGACTGAAGGAAGTTTTCCGTGCGCGGTGGGCAGACGCGACTAATCGATTATGACATTCGTTGTCAATTATTTTCATTATCAATTTTATCGATTAGTTGTTGCAGCCCTATGTCTTTTTATGGATCTGAATGCAGTTATACAAGACTGTTGGTTTAACATGAGTTTCCTCTGGGCTGTACATCAAATAAAAGTATGCAGTTTTTGGTATTTGCAGAGACGTTGCTCAGGTGTGATCAGACATTGAGACATCAGTCTGAGCTTTATGATAAAGCTGCATACCAATGTCAACTGCCACAAGAATTATGGTTTTGCTTAGAGGTCGACCGATAGGGGTTTTTCACTGGCCGATGCCGATATTTAGAAATCAGGGCAGCCGATATATGATGGCGATTTTTTTGGCCTATATGTTTGGTCGATTTTCTTTTTTTTTTTTTTTTCTTCTCATAAAAGTGAGTTTAAGTAAATAATTATTGCAGGGTACAAGATAGTAATAGTAGTAGTAGCCTAATTCAGAGTAATAATACATGGCTCAAAACTTAAGCACCCTCTCAAAACCGTTCTGAAGCATGCTTTTTGTTTATGTTTGCTGACAGACACCAGTGTTTCCTACAGACTTGCAAATGCAAATACGCCAGCAGGAGGCGCTGTTGGAGCGGGAGATATAGCGGTTTCCCCGGTAACAGCTGTAATCTAATAACCACTGTGACTGCGCTCACAAACACTACTTTATCAGGCATTACAGGAAAGACTAAATGAAAATGACACAGAAGCTTTTCTGAAGACAGTCAGTTCTTTTCAAAGATACATTCATATAAAAACACCCTCGCTGCATTTTAATTTTGAAACGTGCCGTGATCAGGTTATTCAACGAAGTAATAACTCAATTTATGGGAAACACTGGACACTGCTATAAGTCAAATAGGGTAAGACGTAATTACGCTTTCGAAACGGTCGGATTTGCCCTGCCATCATTAGCATGAATTGTGCTTGAGCTTGAATTAATCATGATTAATCACATCCAAAATAAACGTTTTTGTTTACATAACGTGTATACTGTGAATATTTCTTATGTATATATAAATACACACACATGCATGTATATATTTAAGAAAAATGTTTTGTTTATATATAAAATATTTATATTTATATATAAAATAAATTATATATGAATATATATATACATTGAAAAATATATGCATGCATGTTTGTGTATTTATATATACATAAGAAATATACACAAAACACACGTTATGTAAAAAAAACTTAATTTATATATATATTATATTTTTTAACAGCATATATTAGCTTTTTTGATATTCTATCAGCTGCCTAAAAAATGCAAATGAAATTATTTTGTAATCACATCATGCCACAGATGCTGTCAATAGAGTTTTTTTCTTAAATTTTTTTAAGAGTTTTTAGTTTTAAAGCCCCCACAAGTTTTGTTGCTTGTAGTCCATGACTGTAAACTCGTGAACTCCTAAAAATTGGGGAAAGTTGCATTTAGTAGCTAAAAGCATTTGAAAAAAACTGTTGATTTTGGGAAAACGTATCTAAAAGCTTATGAATAAGATGTTTTTTGTATGTAACTGTGCGTAAAATGTTTCAGGAAGAAGAAAATCGATTAAGAGAAGAACTCCGGCAGGAGTGGGAAAGAAAACAAGAGAAGATTAAAAGTAAGATATGAAGATCATAAAGTGCCGTTATGTAAATTATCTTTTGTTTAATATTTCTGAACCTGGCCAAAGGTGCGGTTAAATCTATAGACTTACTCCTAATTTTTGACTTGTCTAGTCATAAATCCTCATGCAACCACCAGCCAAACGCAGCATACGACAAACCTGTTCTTTGGCTCATTTTAGGTGAAGAAATTGAAATCACTTTCAGCTACTGGGATGGCTCAGGGCATCGCAAAACTGTCAAGGTAAATGCAGGTTATCCAATTTTGTACTACATGTAACCCAAAATTGTATACATTGTTGCTACTATGTTGCATGTGCAAAGTGGACAAACATGTTCTAATGCATGTTCTGTATTGTAAAATTGTGCTCCATTCAGTTTAATATACATTTGTGTATGTGTTTTTGTAGATGAAGAAAGGCAACACAATTCAGCAGTTTCTCCAGAGGGCCCTGGAAGTTTTGAGAAAAGACTTCAGTGAGCTGAGGTAAACATTCCTTGCCTCCTGCTATTAAAACACTTAAGTACACAAGAATTAGTCCAGCTATAGTTGACAGTTTTAGAGTTTCTTAAAATCTTTCAGCTGTGTAAAATTGCTTGAAAGTCCTTAAGAATAGTGTAGGTAAGCTCAGGTTTTAGGCGTAGATTCTGTGTTAATCAAATGTTGCAAATTAATTCAAGAAAAAAAGAGACATTCAGGCTAATCAGAATATTATTTATTTTAAATTTATGAAGGTTTACATTAGTTCTGGGCGGTATACCGGTTCATACCGAATACCGGTGTTTATTTTTTGTTATGATATGAACTTTAAAAAAAATACCGCAATATCGCAAAACAACGTTCGGAACGCGACACTGTTTGAAAGGGGTCCCTTTTCACTGTTGCACTGTGGTGAGGGAACAGCTGTGTGTGTTACTAAGCGTGAAAGTTCCGAAACTGAAGCTTTAGAACTAATAGAACGTGATGACACAGAAGAACTCATCCACAATATCCACATTGACCGCCACAAATATCCACCGCCCCCTGCCATCAGCTCCCGCGTCTCACACGAGCGCGACTTTAGCACTAGATTTAGCAACTTTCAGACCCATTTAGCGGCTTTTTTTCCATAGAATATTCATACTGACAAACCTAGCGACTTTTTTGGATAAACCTTAGCTATGGTTCAGTTGGAAGATTTCGCCAGTGCTGTCCCACGAACATGAGGTCTGACTTTCCTGGAGAAGTGCCACCTCTCTCTGTGTTTGTTCTGTGCAGTGAGCGGCAGAGAAGCAGCGCATTCAGTTGGCCGCACCGCATCCGACTCGTCAATAAATGAGTACAATACAGCGTTTCCTAGCACCTGTCGCTTACTGATTGTTTGGAATTATAAATATGAGTGTAGTTAGTCTGTTAATATAACATGCACTTTTTTGTTTGATGTTTTTTTTAGTTTGTTACTCAGATGCAGGCAGTGTGCTGCATGAGACAAAAAAGTAATATAGCCAAAATAACCGCATAGCCGCTCTTTAGTGTCGATGCATGCTGATTTTATCAGACAATGCCGCGATTATAAGAGAGTGACTCCTGGTTAACATGTATTAAAAGGGGTCGTGTTTAGTCACTATTTAGTGTGGTATTTTTTGACAATATTCACTCATCATGACCGTAAAATAGGGAATTCTAAGTCAATATGTTGCAGTATTTCCTCTCTCACTCAGTAGAAAATATGGTTAACACCCGGTCATGCATGAAAAAAAAAATTCCGTCATGCACAGTGAAACCGGTATAATTTTGAAAAATACCGTGATATCAATTTTTGGTCATACCGCCCAGCACTAGTTTACATAAATTTGTTAGTTTTGGTTTTCTTCAGAACATCAGTGAGTCATGCTCCAGTTAAAATGCAGTCTAACTCGGTGAGTAAATATTGAATGTATGCTCAGTCTAATTAGGTTTCCTTGAATTTCAAATGCATACAGAAAGCACGTCGTATTTAATTTTCAAGTGTGCTGTTAGTGTCATGTAACAAAATCCAGACAGCTCTGTGAGCAAAGAAGGCTTCTTATGTTACAGATGTTTTGTTCTTTTATTTTTTTAACTATGAGTTAATATCAAAGTCTGTTGGTGTCCTTCAGATCAGCAGGTGTGGAGCATCTCATGTACATTAAAGAGGATTTGATAATTCCACATGTGAGTAAAGTTTCCACAACCAAACTAATGCTTTAAAAGGATCAAAACTTCAAGTGCTTGTGTAAATGTTTATTCTTCTAAATCTTCTCTTATGTAATCCTAAATCATTGCAAGATGTGTCATTGTTTATAACTCTCAAAGCCTATACGTCGCATAAATGTCAGAATTTGTGACAAGCACATGTACACATTTTACAACGTAAACTGCTTTACAATGTTTTAAGGGCATGTTAGTAAGCGTTTCCCTGATTAGAAAGAAAGGCGGTAGTAAATCACAGATTATAGTTCATTTGTCCTGTCAAAACACATCTTTCAGTGACTTAAAAACCCGCTTTTCTTGCAGCACCACAGTTTCTATGATTTCATTGTCACAAAAGCAAGAGGCAAAAGTGGTAAGTTCCTACTTTATCCACCACATTTAGTTTGACAGGCTCCCATGTGGCTTGTTTTATTTCGGAAAATAGCTATTAAATGTAACATTAGCCTGCTATTTTCTGTGTTGTTTCTCTGTTTATGGTACTGAATTACCATAATTCCCTTTCCCTTTCCTCTTTCTCCTCAGGGCCTCTTTTCAGTTTTGATGTGCATGATGACATTCGGCTGGTGAACGATGCCACAGTTGAGAAAGATGAGGTAAGGTTGACTATCAGCATAATGTCTGATCCACATTTTGGGCAAGAACCACTCAAATTTGACAGGATGAGACCTACGTGTTTTTTTATGTGGTGTTTTGGGGCAGGTGAATGTGAAATTGGATAGTTCTTGTAGCAAATTAGCATTTGTGCTCCAGGATATGTTGTTTTTACATTATTAATTGTCTTGAACAACTCTAAGTCTTTCAAACATTTGATGTCACGAGACTTGCACAATCAGCGACATGTTTTTCCTCATTGTTTCTACCTGGGAACTTGTAAACACAGTGTTTCTTGGCGTTGCATAGAAGCCAGCCACATTATATATAGGCTCGGTTAAATTCAAAGGTCTTTGTGTCTCTTCATTTATCTAGTCTCATGCGGGAAAAGTGGTGCTGAGGAGCTGGTATGAGAAAAACAAACACATCTTCCCTGCCAGCCGCTGGGAGCCATACGATCCTGAAAAGAAATGGGACAAATACACTGTGAGTATTTGCAGGCCAGTCATTGTTTTTTTGCATTTGCATTAAAGACCTGAGCTGTCTTGACACTGAAATTGCCATTTTACATGTCTGGATTGAATACAAGTCTCCAAAGTTGCCTGCAGCTTTATGTTCAGTAACAGAACCATATGAAAGAAGCTTTGTGAACGTGGCATGTGTAATCGTGACATGGCCCTAACCAAAACCAAAAACCGATGTGTTCCAGGACTTGCTAAAAAGGTTTTTGATAGATGAAAACAAGATCTCGGAAGAGTACAAATAAATCATGGCAATGTTATGGGTCTACTGTGGTTAAAAAAATGCTTTGGTTGGATTCATAGCATGTTAACATACACATTTTGCATTACTTTTCAGGTTCGGTGAGATGCTAAATCTACAAGAGTTCCTGAACCATCTTTTTTGAGTATCTATAACAGTTTGGACCCACGTTTTCATTGTATGAAGATTGTAAACATTCTCTCATACGCTCGTAGTCAGATCTTACACAGAACTAACCTGACATGTTCTCCTTGATTGTCATGACTGTTTCAGTTATCTCTTGAATCTTATTCAAAAATAAATTCCTCATTTATGTACCTTTGCAAGTTTTCCCGTTTAATCATTTCATAATTGCTCCATTGCTACTACCAGCACTTTTTGAAGATTGTTGTTGTTCACGTATTGAAAGATTTGTAGTTTCCCGGGAATAAAACCACCATTGTTGAAAATCAAATGCGAGGTTGTGCAGCCATGTCAAACCATAGACTATAAATCTGTCTTGGTGCGTTTCGTGGAATCGCAGTCCGGGGAAAACCAATATTGTTTACACAGATGCGTAATGTTGTTTTTGGCCATTAGCTGGTTAGTTCTGCAGGAATATGTAGTGGTGTGAGTTATTATGGTCATTATTCCATTTGCACTTGAGTTTAAAGCCAAAAAATACAGCTTCAAAACAGTAAATCAGGTTAAGCATACCTGGTCGCATAGGGGATGGATTTTGACAGCTTTTGCAGCTCTACTATTTTCCCCCAGGCCACCACACCCTCAGCTGCTGTTGTTTCCAACCCTTTGCCTACCTCCTCCCATTCCACCCTGCTTTTACTCAACTGATCTTTAGTTCTTCACAAGACTTAAGACAGCTTATCTGCTTGAGGACGTAGCTGTGCTGGGGATTGAAGACAGTTTTCAGGGTTCTTCAGGCAGGTGAAGGGAGCGGGATGTGGCCACCTACGCTGATCCTGCATCTGCTTCTGGTGGTCTGCTTGTCCCTCAGTGCCCATGGTGAACAAATGTCTTACAGACCTCAGAACTGCACGCTTGAGTGCATCCGCCGGGTAAGACTTCATGTTTTGACTTCCAGCTTACTGTATCAAAATCTGTTCTGCAAAGCAATGACCAAGAAAAAATATAAAAGTTGGGGCTCAAAATTCCCCAATGAGAATCCAGTGAATATGAAAATGGAATTTAAACCTGGAAATAAAGTTTTAGAAATGATGGTGAGACGATAATAACATTTAAAATTGTCATTTAATATGTATTATTTATATATATTTTTAGTTTTTTTTTTTTAGCATAAGTTTAATACACCTTTACATTTTTTTTCATACATTAGAATATCAGAATAAGTATGCTGTTTCATTTTTTCAATAATATATCTATTACACTGAATGACGATGGAGCATTATTTCACCCATTTTTTGACATTTTCACAAAATTTACTTAAAACATCAAAGTAGACACTTGCCTTTTAATATGCTTATAAAATCACTTTTGTAAATGTAATTTTGTAAAAATATAAAATGTGTGTATATATAATGTATAGTACGTGTTACACTTTTTTCCTATTCACTGCACAATTTTTACTTTTACTCCTAACAGTTGTTCGCACAGATTGAAAGCATTTGAACTAATTTCATTATCTTTATCTGTGTCTGTAGCTTTCCTTTTGCTCATTTTTTCGCTGTCATGCTTCTTGAAGATTTATAAGCCCATCTTCTGTACCTGGTTTTTCAGGTTGCATGAGGGTTTTTTTATAGTTTCTTTCAGCCTTATTTAGTTTGATGATTATAGCATGAATCATATTATTTGCATGGTTAAGCACTTACAAAGACATGCAGCAAAGTCCACTCTATTTTTTTATATTGCTAATTATATTATCAGCATAAGAATTGAAGTGAAAAGTTGGAAGCATTGTACAGGGTCAATATATTAATTATTAATTTATATATATATACGCATATATATATATATATATATATACAGTGTTGGGGAAAGTTACTTTTAAAAGTAATGCATTACAATACTGCGTTACTCCATAAAAAAGTAACTAATTACGTTACTTAGTTACTTTTTATGGAAAGTAATGCGTTACGTTACTTTTTATCTGATTTCTCTCAACATGGGGACAGGAGAGCTGTCAGTCAATAAATTGGGAAAAAAGTAACTTGCATTACTTATTTGAAAATAACTCAGATATTCTCTTGTAAATTAAAAAGTAATGCGTTACTTTACTAGTTACTTGAAAAAAGTAATCTGATTGCGTAACTCGCGTTACTTGTAATGCGTTACCCCCAACACTGTATATATATATATATATATATATATATATATATACATATACAGTGGCATGTGAAAGTTTGGGAACCCCTTGCAGAATCTGTGAAATGTGAAAAATTTTAACAAAATAAGAGAGATCATACAAAATGCATGTTATTTTTTATTTAGTACTGTCCTGAGTAAGACATTTTACGTAAAAGATGTTTACATTTAGTCCACAAGAAAAAAAAACAGCTGAAATTATTTAAATAACCCTGTTCAAAAGTTTGGGAACCCTTGGTTCTTAATACTGTGTGTGGTCACCTGGATGATCCACAACGGTTTTTTGGTTTTGTGATGGTTGCTCATGAGTCCCTTGTTTGTTCTGAACAGTTAAACTAAGCACTGTTCTTCAGAGAAATCCTCCATGTCCTGCAGATTCTTCAGTTTTCCAGCATCTTTTGCATATTTGAACCCTTTCCAGCAGTGACTGTATGATTTTGAGATCCATCTTGAGGATTGACAACTGAGGGACTCCAACACAACTATTAAAAAAAGGTTCAAACATTCACTGATGCTCCAGAAGGAAACACAATGCATTAAGAGAATTTGAAGATCAAAGTAAATTGCACTTAATTTGTCTTCCGGGAAACATGCAAGCATCTTCTGTTGCTTCCGAAGGGCAGTACTAAATGGAAAAAGATATATATATTTCAACAAAATACATATTTGGACATCTTCATCCTGTTCAAAAGGTTTCAATATGTTTATATTTATAAATATATATTTTTTAAAGTGGACAATGTATTTTCAGGGAGATCCCAGATGTGAATACTGCAGAATCTCAGCAGACGATGTACAGATATCTCCCAGCATTCCCTCCTCCAGCCCTTTTGGAAGTAAGTCATTATTATGTCCTATTATTTGCACCCCTAGACTAATGACACAACTGAATCCAGCTTTATGCCCAAGGTTTAAGGAGTTGATAAAAATGACCGGTATGAGTTATTTGATTGCTGAGCAAGAGTGATAGACCTTTATTTAAGACAACCAGTAAAAAACATTTCTGTGTACAATGTTGTAGATAAACCGTCACTGAGGTGAACTTTGTTTTTACAGCTCTATGTTGAATTTGATTCAGTTGTTGTCTTTTTAAGCTTAATTTTGAGATTTAAGACAAGAAATAAATGGTTGTTGAAGTCTTGCTGACGTGTGTGTTTTTGTTTTTTTAATTGAAGAGAATGAAGACTGGCATCAATTTACTTTGCATGTATTTTGTGCCTAGGAGAATTACATCCACTGCATCACTAAATGAAAACATTTGGAGAAACATGTTTAAATGTTCTTTCACAGCAATCAGTGCCGACACATACCAAAAGGATGACTTGTATTTGTACATTTATTTAGAATTGTTTGTGACAGCACATGTTGTCTAAGAATGAATGAAGCAGTCATACACTGGTTGCGTGGTGTAGGAACATTACTCTCTCTGTTGGATTTGTACCTCCAGTTGTTCCGATAATTTCACTAAACAAAACAAGCTGGTATGCAGTATAATCAGTTGCAGCAGTTCTGGGAATCACTTTTATATTTGGATTTTCTTGAGCCAAGCTATAATCTGTATATGTATGATTGTTCTTTTCAGCTGCTTTCCAAGACAAGCTCATTATGATTCTCTTTCTTATGTTTTGTCTGATGTTTTTGGCTGTTTTCAACTACGACTACATTTTCAAGACTCAACAATGTACCTCGTTGTCAATCTACATAAGGTGTACTAACTTTAAATGCTTTCTTCAGGATACATGACTGTGGAATTGTTGTTGTATTTGTGTTATAGACAGTGTTGGGGAAAGTTACTTTTAAAAGTAATGCATTACAATATTGTGTTGCTCCCTAAAGGCTCGTTTCCACCTGAGCGGTGCGGTACAGTACAGTAAGTAACTTAGTTACTTTTTATGGAAAGTAATGCATTACTTTACTTTTGTGTTACTTTTTCTCATCTGGGCTGGGCTGGGCTTGCTTGTTTGTTTTTATTGTAAAAATTTCAATTTTTGGCAAATGTGAAAGTCCTTTCACACTAAAAGTGAAATAAATAAACCCCAGGCTGAAGTAAATGTAAATTCACATATGTACAATAGAGTACGCACCTCAAACAAACCTTTAAACTGTAGTGCCATTCTGGATTGCATGAAGAATAGGACGCAAGAAAAGAAAGTTCAACACTCTTCAGCATTAAAAAAAAAGAAAAAAAAGAAACACAAATGTGTTATGTTTATCTAAAGTCATTTTGCTTATTAGTATGGTTGAATTGGATCATCGAAGGTCAGCAGCAAAGAAGTTGGTTAATAAAATGGGAATAAAAAATTATATTTCATTATTTAACATTTAATTATTGCAGGTTTCATATTGTGAGTTTTCATTTCACTGTTTTTTTTATTCATTTTGAGGAATACAAAATCTGTTTGTGTGCAAGTGAGATGCACCTCTGCACTTACTCCCGATTTCTCTCAACATGGGGACAGGAGAGCTGTCAATAAATGGGAAAACTGGTGTTACTTATTCGAAAATATTTTCTTGTAAATTAAAAAGTAATCCGTTACTTTGCTAATTACTTGGAAAAAAAGTAATCGGATTACGTAACTTGCGTTTTAATGTGTTACACCCAACACCGGTTATAGATATATCAGCTCTACAGTATCTACAATATTGCCAGTAATGTTGTTTTGTAAAAAAAAAAAAACTTTAATTTACACTTATAATGTAATTTAAACTTATAATGGTAATTTACACAAAGTGTTTTTCCCCCAAACCATATAATATAGGCTACAAGGGATTTCACTAGGTGTAAAAATGAATAGCTCATTAAGACAACAACAGTACATTTAGTATTACTGTGAGTAACTTCTCTCATTGGCCAGGTTGTGTGCCTTGGCCTTGTCACTCTTTTCTAGGTCAGGAAACCCCAGAGGTCTGCCAGCATTATGTTCACGCACCACACAATATTCAGATTGAGTTTGAAGCCAGTGAAGAACCAACATATGATGCTATTACTGTGTCATGGAACCCAAGCCAATACGGTAATGAAGACACAACGCATCCATCCATCATCCGTTCATCCATCCATTCATCTATCTGACTGTGTCTGTTGTACTATCTCTGTCTATATCTATCTGTCTGTCTGTCTGTCTGTATTGTTCTTTCTATCATTTTGTCTGTCTGTCAGTCAGTCATTCTGTCTGTCTGTCTATCTATTGCTCTGTCTGTCTATTGTTCTATCTATCATTCTGTCGTTACATTAATCAAAGCAGATCAGTTACAGAAACTTAATTACAATATCGTTTTCTGCTGGATTTCAGGGCAAAGTGGCATTTTTGGAAATGATCAAGCAGACATAATTGTGAAAAGCCATGCTGGAGCAGTGGCTAAACACATGTTAATTGTGGATGAGGCAGCCATGGAGGCTTGGGTTCAAATCCCACCTGAGCAGGCTGATGTTGGTGAAACTTAGTGCAAAACGCGCACAAATGGTCTAATGGTTAGAGAGCCAAACTTCTAACCCAAAGGTTGTGGGTTTGAGTCTCAGTACCGGCAGTAATTGTTGGTGGGGGGAGTGAATGAACAGCACTCTCTTTAATACCCACCCTCAATACCCTTGACTGAGGTGCCCTTGAGCAAGGCACCAAACCCCCAGTTGCACCCCAGGTGCTGCAGCAAAATGGCTGTGTGTGTTCACGGTGTGTGTGTGTGTTCACTACTAACTGTTGTGTGTGTGCACTTGGATGGATTAAATGCAGTGCACAAATTCCGAGTATGGGTTACCATTCTTGGCCACATGTCATGTCACTTCCTCTGCAATCAACGAGAAGAACGTCTGTACTTCCTCAACAGACAACGAAACAGCCACTTTTTGGTTGTTAAAAAAGGTGTGCTTGTTCAAAACAATTGCATTCGATCCTTCGCTGGTTGTGCTGATTTAAATCTAGCGGTTCTGTTGTGTTTGTGTCGCAAGTTCAGTGACGCAGGTAGTGATGATTCTCTCCGGCCAATCCGTGATCAGCAGAGTTTACACGTCACGTTTTGGTAATGGTACGGTTCACTTGGAACCTCAACCAAGGTGGTACTAAAAAAAGTACCAGGTACTGTACCCAGTGGAAAACCCCCCAAAAGTGAACCGTACCATGTCATACCGTGCCATACCATGCAGTGGAAAAGCGCCATAAGTAAGCCGACCCTGTTTTCCTCCTTCCACATTCTGAACATCATCACACTGGTGCCGAAACAAGGGAAGGAAGAAGAAACGCTGCCGCTGTCATGCAGTCCCCGTCAGGTTAGTCGTTTGCGGAGGTCATCCATTTGCTTGCGAGACTCCACCAAGAACATCATCAGGCGCTACTGGACATGAGGGAAAATCAGGAATGTCGGTTCCAAGCCCTCGGCCAGGCACAGCAGGAGGACCACGAACTGTTCCAGAGCTGGATAGACTGGGAGGTTCAGGCTGCAGGGACTCCATCTACACTAGTCCCGCCCACTCACGAGCCTTTAAACAAGATGGGTCCTCAGAATGATCTGGAGGCATTTATTGATCTCTTCGAGAGGACCACAGAGACATGTGGGTGGCCCCAATCCAACTCGACAGTGTGCCTCATCCCGCTGCTTTCAGGAGAGGTGCAGATGGCTTCACAACACCTGCCAGTCCAGAACCTCCTGGTGTATGAAGACATGAAATGAGACATCCTTCAGCGGGCCGACCTTAGCCCTGAGAAGCAGCGCCAGCACGAGTGAGTCAATTCCTTGACTCGCTTCTTGCCACTAGGGTGGCGGGGAGGTCTGGGCCGATGTGTTGGCATTGTGGGGATCCAGGACACTTTGTTGATCGGTGTCCAGTGAGGAGGTGGAGACACTGATCCCGGTTCCAGACGCACCGCAGACTGCCCCAGATCAAGCTGGGTAGGATGGACCCTCGGATAGCAGAAATGAAATTCAGTACTGGACCTGGGAACACAACTCCACACTTTGGGGCGGCTCTCTATGGAGAATTTTTTACAGGCCCAGGACAAACAGAGCTGGCTATGGGAACCAGACTACGTGATTTTTCACCGGGAGATAAAGTACTTGTATTGCTCCCTATTTCTAATTCTAAATTACTCGCTAAGGGGCAAGGACCCTTCGAGGTCACACAGCAAATGGGAGATCTCAATTATGAGGTAATTCGAACAGACAGGAGTGGGGCACGTCAGATTTACCACCTCAACCTCCTTAAAAAATGGAGTGAGGCGGAATAAGTGATGCTAGTGATGGCATTGAGCAAGGAGGAAGATCTTGGGCCAGAAGTGAGCCAGCAGTAGATCACCTCTCGCCCTCGCAGCTTACTGATGTAGCCCGGTTGCAAGCTGAATTTGCAGACGTGTTCTCACCCCTGTCTGGCCGAACGAATCTCATTCAGCACCATATTGGTGGTGCATATGGTGGTGCGCAGCTGGCCGTATCGTTTACCTGAACACAAAAAAAAGTACAGACTGAATTTGAGGCGATGGTAGACATGGCAGTAATAGAAGAATCCCACAGCAGTGGTGCCAAAATTCGACACATATCCAATGCTGCGGGGTTGATGAATAGCTTGATCGGCGTGTCACAGCTTGTTTTTATTCAAAACTGGATTTAACTAAAGGAAATTGGCAGAGCCCCTTATTGCCTATATCAAAAGAAAAAAACAGTCTTCACAATGCTGTTTGGATTGCACCAATTCGTTGCGTTTCCTTTCGGGTTGTTCGGGGCACCGGACACTTTTTTTTTTTTTGGAAAGGATTCTCCGGCAGCATGCTGCATATGCTGCTGCCTATCTGGTTGATATAATCATCTACATTAATGACTGGCAGCATCATATGGGGCATCTGCATGCTGTCCTGAGAGCACTGAGAGTGGCTGGACTGATGGCCAACCCAAAGAAGTATGTGGAGGTCTGGTATCTGGGCATCCACTTGGGTCACGGGCATGTAACCCCCCCAACTTAGTAAGACGGCAGCAGTTGCAACATGCCTGAGACCCAAGACCAAAAAGGAGGTGAGACAGTTCCGTGTTGAACTGAGAAACAGAGTTGGCTACTTGATCTAAAAAAGTGACTGTTTATGGAAACACGCACAGCACGACTTTGTTCCTACTTGTTCCTTTGTAATTAATAAAAACGGACAAGTCTAAGTAGGTCGACCCTGTTTTCTTCCTTACACACTCTGAACCTCATCACAGTTCAATTTGTATCTGTCATGTAATAGCCAATAAATCTGATATGGCAATAAATTTAAATACAAACAACTATCATTCTGTCATTTTATCTGTCTGTCGTTCTGTCTATCTCTTTGTCTAATTATTTGACTGATGTACACAGGTATTGCATTCTTACGTGGATTTCAAGTAACCCTTCAGGCTCTTGGTGGATCTCAGGTCTTATGTCAGCTCTTTCTTCTGGGTACCAATCTATCGCTCAGCCCTGCACATGCCCAGAGGGTATGTAAAAAAAAAAAACAACCTACAAATGATTTAGCATCCATTGTTCTTGTTCAACATTTCCAAACTATTAGAAAAAACAGGGCCTTATCTTACTAGGGCTGTCAAGTGATGAAATTATTATTCTAATGAATTAGACGATGTATCATATTTTGGCTGAGATAAAGCAATTATTGTGTTAAATGAGAAAAGCATTGATTAGACATTACAAAAAAGTAGCTTTATTATGAAATATTTTGATTCAGCATTGCATAATGATAATAAATGGCTTTTTTAAAATATATTTATATAAAATTGAATACTGAAATATGGGTCTGGCCTGGGGGTGTGTTAAATGCGTTAATCATTTTTCCAAAATGAATCCTACTAAATGAACGCATTAAATCGACAGACAGCCCTACATCCTACATTCTACATCTTTTAAATGTTTAGCTATTTAGTACGAGTCCTGGTTTTTCCTTATGGCTTTCAATTGCATGTGCCCAATGTCCAATTCCTGAAGTCTGAAGTCATGAGATCATGTAACATATTTCCACAGGTGTATCACTCCGATCCTTTCACACATCTGTCTTTGGATAGCGAGTATGTCGTGACTGTCATGGCACTGCCCGTCCCTGAGCGGTGGAACCAGTTCTATAAGAGGAAACAGTTTTTCACACGCAGTAAGAGTTTACAAGAATAAACAAACCCTGTAATTAGTTTTATAGCTATTAACAGTGTTGACAACCTGCCACCGCATGTTTATGGAATAAGTTGTCAAATACTTGAGTTTTAATAAACCTGTCAAATGCTTCTTATGTGTTTTCAGCATGTCCTGAAAAAAATGGTCTTGAAGAGTGTAAGAAAGGTGAGTGTCATAGTTATCACATGTCTTCTGGGTTTTTGTTGTTCATGGCACATAGTCATCAGATGTGTCATGTTCTGTCAATCATTCTAGACTGGTATCCCAGATACGTTGAAGTCCACCAGGAGAACCGGGACGTTTATGTGACCTTTAACCTTGCGCCTGAGAACTTCAAAGTCCATCAGTATTTTTCATCATGTTTCGGAGGTGGCCTACGTAATTACACAAGCATTAAACCAGTGAGTTTTTGTTAACAATATATATGTTTGTACAATATCTGTAATGCAGATGTTATTGTTATTTGCTGAAGTGTAAAATGAATAAATAATTAAACAAAAAAAAATTCTTACCTGTTAATTATTAAATCAGAATATGTTTGTTGATGTCCTCCTAGGATTTCAGTCTCAATAAGACACATCACACGTACCGATTGCAGAATCTCCGAGCAGGTACAAACTACACCTGCGAGGTGAGTCTTCATTTTTCAGTTTAAACGAGTGTGTGTTGCTTGTTGTACTCTATTATGAAATCAAAAGTGTATGTAATTTTATCTCTCATTCTGTCACAACCATTCAGACAAACAGAAAACTCTGCCAATAGGCTCCGCAAATAAGTAGCTGTGCAGTTTTTGCTGTCATTTTCTAAATATATCAATTCCAGCTGTTTTTTACAACAGCAATTTATGACCTTGTTACATGTTGAGTAGTTTTTGTCCTTTTCTTCCCTCCAGATTGCTGCTGATGTTGTGGATGCAGTAAGGAAAACATTCATTGTTGTCATAAAACATAGTTCCGAAGGTATGTTGAACCGTCAATCAAAAAAATCACACATGTAGTGTAAACCGATAAAGACATGTTCAATGACAAGGAGGAAAAAATGTCTTACACTGCTTTCAGCAAGTACAATACCTGCAGAGCAACATGCCAGGCAGCTTTTAAAGCGACAACACTCACTGAAACCGTTACTTCAATGAAAAACCCAGCGTTAGTATTTTTCTCTCTCACAATCAGAACCGCCGACCCCACACTTCACAGAGAGCTCTTCACTAATGGTGCTCTTGTCTGTGGGAATCCTGCTTGCTGCTACCGCAGTGCTCACCTTCATTGTTGTCTACAAGAAACAACTCAAAAAGAAAACAGTCCAGACCAAAATGAGACCAGGTTTGAGTTGTATAATGGTATCTCTTTGACATCAACAATAATGTTAAGCAACTGTTTTTTGGGGCATTGTTTTCTACTAAAATGTCCATGTTGTTTTGTACTAATGGGGAATTGGGTTGTTTTTTCCTATTTGTCAGAGAGCATTGAACAGTACTATGACAAAGAACTGGATGAAGGACAGTGTGTTTTGCTGGACAGAACCACCCGCCCCCCTCTCCTCCTGATTTGCTACTCAAGTAATGATGGTCCTGCCCACGTCAATGTCGTGCTACAACTAGCTGTGTTTTTGCAAAAGCACATGGCTACCCAAGTAAGTGTATCAAGATTAAATCAGACAAAACACACTGATATTTGTTATAAGTTGTATAAAATGTAATCTAAATTACATTTGTTTAAAATTACTAGACATTTTATGTATTAATAGATATGTATCTGCTGCACGTTGTAGAAAAGTGATGTCATGCATTATTTTGAATATTTAAGGAAAAAGTGAATTTTAGTATTATTTTTAATATTACTATAGTATTTAGGCTCCTGCATCCCTGTGACCCTACAGAGGCTAAGGGGTTTGGAGAATGGATGGATTAATAAATATTATAGTATTATTTCTTTGTTGTTGTTTTGTTTTGTAAAAAACTAAAAAAAACTAAAAGCTAATTCATACCTTTTTTTATATATATTTTCTGTTTTCATTTTCATTATTAAGCTATATTAATTAGCTTTCGTTTTTGTTTGTTTTATTTTTATTTATTTATAAGTTTTGATTTAATAATTTTTTTGTTAAAATGTAAGATTTTCCTTGTTATTTATGAGAGGGAATACACTATGGTACTACACTTCGATAGTCTTGTTTTTTTTTGGTCCATAAATATTAAAAGTGAATAAAATAATTTTAATGATAGCAGGGGCGTGTCTACGTGGTGGCCACAGGTGGCACCGGCCCCCCCTGAAATTTAGCTGGCCACCCCAGGTGCCCCCCCTACCAGATGTCTTGCGATAGGCTTGTTTTTAGTAAATTTCTAACTGCATCTGGCTGTGGCGGATCCTGGCATGTGTAGGCACGCGATCCATGTGCGCGAGGACGAATCTCTCCACTCCCAAGCGGATTTCCTTTACTCACACAATACTGGACGTGTGCTTTTAAATATTGTTCTTTTATGAATTGGCTCTGCTCTGTCTCTGTCGCTCTTTGTGAAAAAGAGTGGATTTCACTCTTTTTAAGACACATCACACGTACCGACTGCAGAATCTCCGAGCAGGTACAAACTACACCTGCGAGGTGAGTCTTCATTCAAAGAGGGTGGCCCCCACCACCCTCTTTTGAGCCAGTGCCCCCGACTGCCCCGCCCCCCCCCCATTTAAAATGCTCTAGACACACCCCTGAATGATAGAAATAAATAAAATTGACACATTTAAAAAATTTAATTAATGGAAATCATTAAAAAATAATGTCTATACAAGGTTATTTTGCCTCTTTATCTCCTAATTACATTTATTGTTAATTCTTCTTTTTCTGTTCAGGTGCATTTGGACTTGTGGGAGGCCTTGAGTATTATGGAGGAGGGCAGTATGGGGTGGCATTGCAGGAGATTGAGTAAGTGCGACTTTGTGTTGGTCATCTGCTCACAAGGTCTCCTTCAGAACCAGAAGAAGCAGTCTGAGGATGAGGAACCATTAGAGAACACTGCTTTGGCTATTGTTTCCATGATCGGAGAGGAGCTGTACCATGCCAAAGCGTTGGGTCGAGACCTCTCCAAATACATGGTGGCCACTTTTGAGTACTCTCAAGAGTCTGATATCCCAGCGGCACTAGGTCTCGCTTCAAGGTACACCTTGACTAAAGACCTACCCTTGCTCTTCTCCCATCTTCACGGAGTGGCTTTGCAGAAGCCTGGAGTTTACCTACAGGTGGAGAACATTTCAGAAAGTGGGTATTGTAAACTCCCAGCTGGGGCTGCACTACAGCTGGCCATCCAGGAGGCCACGGCGCAGTTCTCTGAGGAGCCGACTGAAGAGGAACATATAGGAATTCCAATCATTTCATAAGGACTTCAAAACTGCATCAATTAATGGACTCACACCATTCTGACAAAACAAAGGGAAGTGTGTTATTTGGAAACAGTCCTTTAGGTAGGTTTATTTTTCCTGACAGATTCCACCAGGACTTCCATGGTAGCTGCTAGTACTTAGCTAACTTTCCTGATTTAAATCTTTTGAATGCCAGAGCATAAAATGGACAACGAAATCCCACAATGTCAATGGAGGTACAAAATCAATGTACAACGAATGAGGAATCTGAGACATAGCTACAGACTGGAATATCATATAGGTACCCAGAACACCCTAGTAACCACATAGCAACATACAGAACACACATAAGAGTTTTGCATGGAAAAGCACCATCTAGTTTTACCTCAGTTGCATCTTGGGTCACATTAGATTGTTGTGAAAAAGATATAAGAGGGATCCTGAAGTATATGAGGTTACCGAATGCTGTGAATGATTTTCTTCATATAAATGTGTATTTAATTTGGCTTTTTTTTTTTTCTTCTGATGCTTATGTTCATGCACGTTAAACATCATGTTCCAGTGAATATTCCTAATAATTGCATGCACTTCCACTGCAAATAGAAAAAGAAAACACTTTCGATTTATTGCTGTAAATGACATTAAATTGTGTAGTTTAATTGCCTTTATTATATTGTATGTAATGCCAGTTTCTCACAATTGTATTGCTTTGCAACAATCTGTCTTTGTATAACATGAAGGGAAATAACTACATTTTATTGAGACAAAATATCTTTAAACATCAGTGCATGGTCTTACACTATAATAATGCAAGGCTCTTTATATTTGTATAATGCGTAATCTTTATATTATTATAATGCAAGGAAATTCAGACACAATTAAAAACACACCCGTGTCTTAGTGAGTTTGCAGTGCATTAACACATCTAGCTAATGCATTAATCGTTACATAAACTGTTTAGGAAACTACGAATGCATGACATTTTACAAATAAACTTTCATTGCTTTTGTAAATATCTAGGGCTGTTTTGTCCGACTGATGTTTTTGTATTGGTGTACAATTTGAAACAGCTGGCTCTTCACACAGAATACCTCCTATTAGAAAGCCTCGAGTTATGAGTATGAAATGTATCAAGACACAATTTCAAATTTATTACATAAAATTCTTTCTCTTGCATTTGATCATTGGCAAATAATTTAAACCCCATCTTTCCACAATACAGTAAACCAATCGTAAATTCCATTGCCACTAAATCTTGTTAAATCTTGCCAAAGCTGTTCAGAAACTTGGCAACACCAACAAGGATGAGTTCAGGTTTCAGCGTGTAGCGAATCAGCTCATGGGAAATATGAATAATTAACCATAACTAGTTATAATTAACTATTCATATTTTAGATCCACTGTAGATATTTAGCTGACCACTCAGGGTCAACCGTCTTGTCAATTCTAAGAACGTTAATTTCCTGGTTAAAGGAAATAACTTTCTTACTGTACAATTCTATAAGTTTGTAACATAAATCTGTTACACACACATAAAAACCAATGCAGGTGTTATTTTTAAACTTTCACCCTTATTGAATTGTGAAATAATACTTAAGGTTAATTTAATATGAAATCTTTTAATTTGGGCTACACTTTCTATTGTTTTCCATTGAACTATTTCAGTAAATAGTCACACAGGAGCATAATATCCCATTGGAGCAATAACCAGATTGTTTCTACAAGAATATGCTAAGCTTAACTGCAGAGTTGGATCAATTTAAATTGGTAAAAAAATACTTTTTTATTGATTATATGAGTACATGCTATTCACACATTAGCAATAAATTATTCATAATTTAATGATTCTCCCTAATTCTTCTATTTCATTGTTTAAATGTTGCTTTCTAAAATAGCCTACCACTTGTATACATTCAGAAAGTCTTTCAGGTTTGTGGACATTCACACAAATTTGACCGGCTTTACAAAAATCATTTCAATTTTAAGAAGTAATTTCTCAACATTTCAACATTCCATCATCTACTGATGAACACATTCATTTTTATTTGAATTATCACTCAGTGGGTTGTTTAACCCTGTATTACTACAGTATGTCTCTGGAAGGCTTTTGTCTTTCAAACACATTAAAATGTATAAATTCATGTTCTTTCTTACGTACATGTAATGCAGGGATTGCCAGACTTTTTGTCAGCTTAACCTCTTTCACCTAGTATATTTACTTGAAGTACCCCCCTGAGTTTTTAAACTAATAAGTTAATATTGAAGTAAAACATTTGCATGTTGCTTAATGGTCACATGACATGCAAGTAAACAAATAAAATATTTCTTCTTTTTAGAAAAGTGTTTTATTTTGATTATGTTAAAAAGATTTATTTTAATTGTACATTTTTATTATTAAATTAATTATTCGCTTTTTATTAAACTCACAAACTTGTCATAATGAAACGGTTAATGCACATCATGTCGTTTATAACAGTGAATGGAACATATTTTCTTTTTCTTTGTATTTTTATATCAATATGATACAAGATTGTCCTAGTTAAATCAATGTGAAAAACAAGTTAGGTCAAAAGTAATCAAAAATACCTAAATTGTGTGATGTAATGGATTACTAACTACAATTTTGTCATGTAATTTGGAATCAGTAAAGGGCTACAATTAGTAAGTAATCTACCCAGGACTGCTTTATAGAGCATTTGGTCATTATATGCCATATAAAATATTTATGTAGGCTAGACCGATCTAAACCTGTCAGTAAAAAGTGGCTTTTATTGACCATAACCTATCAACTTTATCTAGTAAAATACAACAAAATAATAAAATATCATTATTGACACATAGGATGATTTTAATATCATGCTATTAGTATGGAGGACCAAACCTGCAGAAATCAAAAATGTATAAAAGTAGAAAATAATAAATTAAGGGGGAAAATAAAAAAAATGAATGCTATTAAAAATGAATCATATTTATTTTATCAAGTCGTTTATTCATTTATTTATTTTCCTATTATCACATTTATTTATCTATTTATTCAGTAAAATATTTATTTATTCATTTATTAATTTATTCACTTTTAATTTCTGCAGGTTTGGTCCTCCATATATAAGAGGCAGTAAATTGATGATGTCCCTGCAACAGTTAAATGCATGAATGCCACGCTGGTGAAAGCTTGGCTCATGAATATTAATTAACTTACGCCTGACTACTCCAGAGCCGTTGAGAAACAACGGAAAAAAGAAACGTTGTTTCTCAACAGCTCTGGACCACTCCTGGAAGGTTGCCAAGCAACGTCGGAAACTAATTAATATTCATTAGCTTAACCGTAGTATGATTCAGAACTTCGCCGCGGCGGCGTGATGAATATTCATGAACACTTGCTCTCTAGCGCCTCCCCTCCACAGTACACTTTCCGTATTCTTCTTTCCTTCATCCGCACTGCACGCGTCGTCCACAGGCATCATGGTGCTCGATTTAGACCTGTTTCGCACCGACAAAGGCGGCGATCCTGAAATCGTGAGGGAAACGCAGAGGAAACGGTTCAAAGATGTGTCTCTGGTGGATAAACTGGTCGAGGCGGACACAGAATGGAGGAAATGTGAGTAACTTAGCTGCTAACGCTAAAGCTATTGAAACGCATGGCAGCCTGTGAATGAGAACAGATTGTGACACGTATAACATATCTGTTCATAAACATTAAAACGCTACAAAGGAAAATACACACTAATTGCACTATAGCACACGATAACGTTAATATTAATGTGTATAAATGTTCAGAAACCGCAATGCCGGTGTAACGTTACTGGAGTAAGTTAGCATGTTGCATTGACGCTAATAGTTAAAACAGCTGTCATAGCGTGCTTAACCTTTTTTTACTTTATTTAATGAGACTAGTATGTGTTATTGAGCCTAATATATGTTCATGTCATATGTTATTCGGAGAGTTCTGCGTATGTATTGATGAAATGTGTCGCAGTAGCATCGCCCGGCAGAATCTGATGCAATCTCTATGGCAGTGAATCGGGAGGAGCTGCTGCTGCTGCTGCTGCTGTGTGTGACTGGCAGTGTTTACCATGTTCTTCAACTAAAGTCAAAGTATTAGGGAATGACCGGCTGCCAATTTCATTCAGTATTCATTTAAATTCATCTAAAAGTCTCAGTAGTAAGATTTGAGCTTGGTATGCTTTATCACAGGTAAAGAGGATAATATAGAAGCAAGTACTCCTTCAGTGAAGGGCTTGTTCTTTAGATAGCTCCTCTGGTTGTTATGCTTTTGGGGGATTCTTTGTGGAAGCTGGCAATAACGTGTCCAGGACAAAATCTAAATTATTTTTTTTGAAGAAATGAAATGAATCCTTTACGTTTTTATGACAATTAAGCACCCCGCCAATTCTAATTATTATAGTATAGAGAAATAAGGATTTTTTTTTAAATTGCAAAATGTGTATACATTGTCATCTTTGTTTTATAATAGATTAGAATTGTTTATATAATGGTTTAAGTTTTTTTATTTTTACATTTATTATTTTTTATATATTTTTTAATTTCAGTTTTAGTCATTTTAGAATTTTAACTTAAACTTATTTCTATTTCTGAAATCAAAATTGACCTTTTTTTTGTGTGTAAAATTGCAGTAATATTGTATATTATTATACAGTTGCTATAAATATTAATAGTAATATTTAATCAAAGTAGCAATCCTCCCTCTTGCAGTTACATCTCTTATCTGGTGACCTTTTTTCCCATTTTTGTCTTTTTCAAGAATCTGTTTTACTCAGATATACATCATAATAGGGAAGAAAAGACTATTGCAACTTTTGTTTCATGGCGACTTGAAATTTCATTTCATATTTATATTTTATTTCAATTAATAAATTGTGTTGTATTACAATATATTATATCGTATTCCTTATTCTACTAGTGAAAGTATGCAAATACAATATATTGTAATACCGTGCGATTTAGGGCATCAAGTTTGTATGATATATCAATAAATTTTTTGTAAACGATATGGTATGAGGCAATACCGTTTATATCGCTATACAGTGATTTGATACGAGGCGAGCACATAGCAGGCTTAGAAAATAATTCGTAAGATATAGCTAACATGTATAGTTTAAATCGGCTTGCCCTGTCAGATGCTCTGACAGAAAGGGTGACTGTGCAGCTAAAGTTACTACTTGCGCTGTTTAATGCATTTGAGATGTGGTGGTTTCCTCAATGAACTTATCACAGGTATATTCTCCATCTGTGAATGTTAGAAAGTCATGGAAATATTTCCATTTTGCTGTCAGGAGTGGATGAGTCTTCTACATGCGAGGCCTCGCTAAACTTCACAGACTTCAGTGAACGAGCCACGCCAAACAGACAAGAGCACAATAGACTAAGATATACATTTTGCTCAAATATTTGTAGTTGGACAATGAATGTGCCATATGTAGAATTTTAAACCTACAAGTAAGTGTGTTTTTATAATAGCAGTAACTGTAAAGTGAATTAGTCTGTGCTTTTGTTTTTATTTATTTTAGTTTTTAGTTTAGCGAATTTAACTTCTGCTTGAAAAGCATTTATTTGCATTTAGAGTGTAATGTGATTTTAACCCTTTTTTGCACATAACATGTTGCAAAGCCTACATAGTTACATTCACTATATTTGTTTTCATAGCCTTTAATATGAACATTGTTGCATTGGACAACATTGGGCAACATTTTCTTAGTTGGTGTAATACTTGATGTTAAGAGAAATACAACTACTGAAAAGTAGACAAAATTAAATTAATTTGGCATAATTCCACATTTACTCTCTAAAGCACATTTACTCATTTACCAAAATCTTTTTTTCTTCTCTAGGTGATTTCCAAACTTAAGATAGTATAATTACTCTTGCCAGGCCACTTGACAGCATATCAGTGGCATGCATTGATGTTAGAAATACTTCTCTTGTTTTGCCTTCAGGCCGCTTCACTGCAGATAATCTAAACAAGGCCAAGAATCTGTGCAGCAAAGCCATCGGGGAAAAGATGAAGGTACATAAATCAGCTGTCAGATGTTTGTTTTAATCTGTTATCACTGAGTAATAATAATATTCTGCTTGCTGGTCTTATGATGATTTACTCTGTTTTTGCAGAAAAAAGAGCCAGTTGGTGATGATGACACTCTTCCAGAAGAGGCTCAGAATCTGGAAGCCCTCACTGGAGAAACATTATCAGTGAGTCAAGCAATAGCGACACATTAAATTGATCAAAAGTGACAGTAAAGACATTTATAATTTTCTAAAGGATCATGTGACACTGAAGACTGGATTAATGGCTGCTGCAAATTCAGTTTTGCCACCACAAGAATAAATTACATTTTAAATAGTAAGAATATTTCACAGTATCACCATTGTTTACTGTATTTTTGATCAAATAAATGCAGCCTTGAAAAAATCTTTTGAATTAAAGTGCTTTGATATTAAGTTAAACTTATCAAACTCATCATCCACATCCATCTGTGACCAGTATTTCTTCATCCTGTCCCTGTCAGCCCCTCACGGTGACTCAGATAAAGAAGGTGCGGTTACTGGTGGACGAGGCGGTGCAGAAAACGGACAGTGATCGGTTAAAGGTCGAGGCGGAGCGTTTTGAGTACCTGAGAGAGATCGGCAACCTCCTGCATCCCTCTGTGCCCATCAGCAACGATGAGGTGATTCACACAATACACTGCGCAGGTCCTGCAAACCTGCAAACACCAAGGAACGTTCATGGAATTAGAAAAGAGCAAATGAACCATACTACAATGATGCTGTTTAACTTCTCCATCTGGAGACTAGGATAAAGCGGTGATTCTCTTTCCCAGGATGCTGATAATAAGGTGGAACGCACCTGCGGCGACTGCACAGTGCAGAAGAAGTACTCTCACGTGGATCTGGTTGTCATGGTGGATGGATACGAAGGGGAAAAAGGAGCCATCGTGGCTGGCAGCAGAGGATACTTCCTCAAGGTTTGTTGCTCTTTAAATGCACTGCTTCTGTGTAAACCTGAACATTTTGGACCCATTTAGCTTTTTTCACAATATTTAAACCCGCTCTGCTGACAGTTCTTCGAAACAAACAATCCAAAAAATCCTAAACACCCATTTTTAAATTTCTTGGCTGATATGTTCTATAATTGCAGGGCCCTTTAGTTTTTTTGGAACAGGCATTAATTAACTACGCACTGCGGATCCTGTACAGCAAGAGCTACACCCTCCTGTACACACCCTTCTTCATGAGGAAAGAAGTCATGCAGGAGGTCGCTCAGCTCAGCCAGTTTGACGAGGAGCTCTACAAGGTTTGACCTACATCTGTTACTTTATTTAGCCATTAATTTGACATTTTATTTATTTTTTTAACTATTTTCACTTAATGCAACTAATCAAACCAAATGAAAGATTTATGAAATAAATTATATATATATAAATATTATTTTATATTGAATATTATTTTGCAAATTGTATTTATTTTATGTTATAAACATAAATTTTATATTGTAATAAAAACGATTAAAATATTAACAAATTATGTTTATATTTGCATTTAATGTTTCAAATTATATTACAAAATAAATTATAATATGCTGTATATGTGTGTATATAAAGGTGTGGGAATCCTGTATCTGGTACATTGAAATAAAGTGTTCAAACAAACAGATTCATTCAAATGAATCAGACAGTTGGTCAGCTGCTGTAGAAGACCCTCTATAGAGTCTTGATCCGAACTACTGGGTGACACGGGAGTGGATTTTCAAACCTCTCCCGTCCCACTCCCACAAAAAAAAAATCTCGTACTGTCCCAATCCCATGAAAAAACTGGGGGGAAATCCCGTCCCGTCCCATTCCCAGAAGAATGACTCCCATTCCCTCCCACTCCCGTGTTGTGTTTTTTTGCCAGAATCTGTCAGTTACAGTAAAAAAAATATAGTACAGAGCACAGTATGCCCACTTTAGTTGAATAAAAATCCAAAATGTATTTTTTTGTTATTTTATTGAACTGAAAGCCAGCTTAAACAATGCACAGTGTGCATTGCACACACAATGGGTGTTGCTAGGCCATTTTCACGGCAATTAGCAATTGAGGTAATTAAAAGAGGTAATTAGCAGTTAGCTCCATAAACTGTACACAAATTCATGATCGCCTCAGTCTCCTTTAAATTTCATGAAAACGGCGGCAGACTTCGGCTCCTCCCCGTCTTTCAGCACGTTCTTCAATCCGCTGACCACAACGGCGCAGAGCAAGAAACAGAGGACAAGGTGTGTGTTTATCGGTAGATTGTTATATCTGCATCTGTGAAGTTCTTTGTCATAAATACAGTTTACAAAATGTCATGGGGAGCAATCGGTTTCCCATCTACTGTAAAGTTTTCGCTGTGTTCACCCCCTCATCACACCACAGCTGTTTCCTCCAGCGAAACTGTAACGTTAGACCTTAACACATATGAACGCATACTTTATAAAATGTTGCTATTTTCATTTGAAAATTGAACTTTCAATATAAAACATATTACAGTGCATGTGGCATTAACTACCATACAGTCTTGCACAGAAATGATTGAAGACCGTGACAGACAGTACTTGAGCATAGAAAGAGGTTTGCACTAGAAATGCAAACAGTAAAATTGTCTGTGTGTGTGTGTGTGTGTTTGTGATCAGGAAGACTTGTATTTGGTTTATTCAGTACTCAAATATTATTTCCAATCTAATTTATGCAATACAGTGGAATACTGCAATAGGTTTAGTATACCACCCTAACCTATTAGTCAGACAATATTTTATTTATTTTTTTATTATTATACCCTCATTGGGGGCTGAGTCCCCCTAAAATGAAAATCCTAGAATCGCCCCTGGCACACACATTAAATTTCATGTAAATCATGCATGCTAACACAAACGTTTTCTATTTGAATTTTGTTTCATTTGAAAGTAGACATTTCACTCTCTATAAATATATTTTTCATACGCAGAGTTTCGAAGTTTCTCGCTCAAGTTCACAGACCGAGACGGCAGAAAGCACATTCTGTTTGCTTGAATTATTTTACAGAAGCGCAACGTTTCGTTGATATTCTGAGTGCACACAAATAAACGTAGTCTTTACAGATTCAAAAGATGTATTACTTTTATCTGTATGACCAAAAATGATGAGCAAGTGAGTGCACCGGCGCCTCCATCTGTCCCGCAGTGAGCGCGCTGCTGTTCAGCTTCCACACAGACACTTGAATAGCACACATTTCTCTAGGTGAACATTAGATTGAGCGGCCATGTAAAGTTGTTGCTACATACATCTTTCAGATGAAAAGCCACATTTGAGGTCGATGAATGATAGTCGGCCATTTGGATGTCCTGCCTGATGTACTATATTAGGCTACCACACAGACCAGCCGCTAACAATCTGTCCGTCACGGACTGCGTACGTCATTCACTTAACCAGCCACACCAGAGCAAACAGGAGGAGAGCATAAAGAGACCGGAACTAGAAATGAGTTCAAAATTAAAATAAACAGTTTATAGTTAATTTATATAAAAGGTATATTTGTGTATAAAGTTGTGTATCATAGTGTTTTTACGATTCCCGGTCCCGCCCACTCCCGCTGACATTTTTTCCTGTCCCGTTCCAATCACGTGATTAATAGTGATTTTGTTTCCCGAAAAAATGTCAGCCTCTAATCCGAACCCGCAAAGAATTACAGCGTTTCCTGTAATGTGTTTGTTCAGGTGATTGGGAAGGGGAGCGAGAAGTCTGACGACAATACGGTGGACGAGAAGTATTTGATAGCCACATCGGAGCAGCCAATGGCAGCCTTCCTGAGAGACGAGTGG
The DNA here is from genome assembly GCF_001515645.1 of Sinocyclocheilus grahami. NCBI lineage: Eukaryota > Metazoa > Chordata > Actinopteri > Cypriniformes > Cyprinidae > Sinocyclocheilus > Sinocyclocheilus grahami. Next base: position 693,026 of record NW_015505192.1, read on the forward strand.
CTGAAGCCAGAAGACCTTCCCATCCGCTATGCCGGCATCTCCACCTGCTTCAGACAGGAAGTGGGCTCTCATGGCAGAGACACGCGTGGGATTTTCAGGGTCCATCAGTTTGAGAAGGTCCAAACTATTCCATCACTGAAATAATGAATGAACAATGAAATATGTTTATTGAGATGACTTTATTTCATTACAAGAAAAAGAGAGCACTAGCCAAATCAGCATGCTTTGCAGAAAGTGAATAATTTGAAGAAATTAATGGTATTAATGAGAAGAACAAACTGTATAATAGCAAAATCATAATCTTTCTCCATCGCTTTCCAGATTGAGCAGTTTGTCTACGCCTCTCCTTATGACGGCAAGTCCTGGGAGATGTTTGATGAGATGATTGGAACCGCTGAAGAGTTTTATCAGTCATTAGGAATCCCCTACCGGATCGTCAACATTGTGTCAGGTTTGTTCACATTAATCTTTATTTTCATTGAGAGCCCCATTGGGCGCCTTTTTTTGGAAATCAGTAAAAGCTTTTCACAGCATCCCATAACAAAGCTTCAAATATATTGTTTGCTTTTATTTCACAGGTGCTTTGAACCATGCAGCTAGTAAAAAGCTGGATTTAGAGGCTTGGTTCCCAGGCTCCCAGGCTTTTAGAGAGCTTGTGTCATGCTCAAACTGCACAGACTACCAGGCTCGCCGCTTACGTATTCGCTACGGGCAGACCAAGAAAATGATGGACAAGGTACAGTTCTACGCCACAGTTCTGAGTAAGGATTCCGGGTAATCTGTATTTACTGTATCAAGCTGGTTTCATTGGTCATTGTGTTTGTTCTCTTTAAGGCTGAGTTTGTGCACATGCTAAATGCCACCATGTGTGCGACCACTCGTGTTATCTGTGCTATCCTGGAGAACTTTCAGACAGAGGAAGGCATCATTGTTCCAGAACCCCTCAAGGCATTCATGCCTCCAGGTGAGGATCGCTAAATATGGATCGTTTGGTAAAGTTTGGTTCAATCTTATACTAAATGCATGAAAAAGACTTGAGAGGTGCTAGTTGTTTGTTTTGGGATGGGGTAGCTTATTCGATATGTTCCGATACTGGTTCTTTTGAATGTTTCCTAGTGTTAGTGCTGTATGTTTTTGATTCGATATATTGAAGTGATATATAAGGCAAACCTCGTTGTGCTGTATGTGTTCGATTTTCTGAAAAATAACCGACTCCTAAGAGTCAATCTTTTGGGAATTTGGCCACACGTATCATGCTGCAAGTTTTTCATTTGCTCAAAAGAACTGACACAAATGAGATACATTTCCTTCGGGAATCAGACCACACTGGTTACACTGAATGTTTTTGGCTTGCTCAAAAGACCTGTCACCTGACTCATAAGAATCATTCATTTGGAAATTGGACGACATTGGTCATTTTGTGTTTTTGATTCACTATAAAGAACCGGCTCAGAAGAGTCATTCGTTTTGGAATCGGATTACACTAGCTGAACTGTCACTATACTCACTACAACGATCAAATTCATAAGAGTCATTCTTTGGCTCAGATGATTAATTTGTTTGGGAATCAGACTACACTGGTTGTGCTGTAGGAGTAGTAGTCATAAATCACAAGATTTGAGCTATGAGTAGGTCCTTTAGGTAGATGTTCATTATATGTAGACTATGTTTTCTCTGACGAGAAGCCACCAGCTGTCTGTCAATATTATGGTTTCTTTACTCAGGTTTAACAGAAATGATCAAGTTCGTGAAGCCAGCCCCTATCGACCAGGAGGCAACCAAGAAGCACAAGAAACAGCAGGAAGGAGGGAAGAAGAAGAAACCGCAGGGTGGTAATGCTGATCTAGAGAACAAGGTGGAGAACATGTCAGTCAATGACTCCTAGACCCCCTTCAATCCCAGCCAATCATAATGGTTCTTTACAAGCCCTCTATTTTGTGCACTCCATTCACAATCATTGTCCACTGAAAGGTCACACTGTCATGTCCTTGCTTCAGTTGACTTCTTCTGGGACAGTCCTACTATGGCACCGTCAATGGTGATGATGGTGTCGTGTTAAATAATCTTATCTCAAGTCAGTTTCCTACAGAGAGGTCTTTGAAATCTTCAATTAAACATGTATAGTGTTGTGACAGACATTTAGCCAATAGAAGGAAATGCCTTTATGACACTGTAATTACCTGAGGCATTGTATTATAATTCTGCTGTTGAATTTAAGGGAACATGCATGGTTACATTCTGCATCAAGTGCCACATTAGAGGTGGGAATTTTGGATATTCTGAATGGAAATCGGTTCTGGATAATGGACAGACCTCTTTCAGTATTCTCTCTTGCAGTTAATATTTGCGCTATAATTAAAGTGAAGGTAATTATTGATTACTGTGCACTTACTATTCACATTGTCACAAAAGTTAAAGCAGTCAAAAATGCAGCTTCCTCTCATTCAAATCTGTCTTTTCCTTCATAGAAACATTACTCCTTCTGATTTGTCTGTAGAACAGGGAATGTTATTATATGTACAGTACTTGCTTATGATGCCTTGTGGAAGGAGTATGATGGCATTTGAGAATAAATCAATACCTGAAGGAGAACATTGTCTGGTCTCTGAATTATATTTTGTGTCATGCATTTGTTGAATGCTTTAAATATTAAGTTATGGGTTGTTAAGAGGCTAATATCTCATGTTCAGTAATGATAGTAAAAGTTGCTCACTTGTATTTGAAGCGACTTAAAAATTAGGAGCAATTTGTTGTACAGGAATCAACAATATACCAAATTAATTATCTGAGTACAAGCAGATTTTTGTTTTAAAAAGCTTATTTATTTCATATATCTACAAAATTGACTTTAAAGCAGTTAATATTGTGATAAAAACAATGCATTTTCACCTGTACAGAGTTGGAAAAAAAAAAAAGATTGGAGTTGCTACAAAATGTTTTTTGGTCGACATTGTATTACACCAAGAATCAAATGATGTTTTATCTAGTTACTGTTTATGAGAGATTCATCCAGAGTCACTTTGTGAACAATACTTAGTTGGAGGTATTTGGAAGTCATTTTAAATAACTGAAGCTCAGTCATACAACTCAATATTTATTGGATAACTTTACACCTCTAGTTTTCACAGTTCATGTTTTTTATGGATAGAGATAATAAACATTGCAGTTCGTAATTTAAAACACTACAAATAAACAAAACCATATGAAATATAAAGTTCACTAAACCATTAAAATTAAATGAGCACTGACTGAATTAGGGGCTAATGAAAAGTACGGCTTATTGACTGCAACTCCCAGAAGCCTTTACTCCATTCGCCGATATATATCCTGAAATTCTATTGGCTTATTGCACTGTCGTTGGCCAATAATGTTTCAGGATACTGCCCCTTACAAACTGCCACTTCCTAAAGGTAAGGTGCAAATCTGTCAAACATATCTGCATGTTTAAGGAATAATTTGTGTTCTTTTCAATAAAAGAATAAAAAATCTATATTTTATTAAAGATCCGTTAAGGGAGCTGTAGCAAAAAAAGCAATGGGATCCGGAGAAAGCACGCCTAGGAGAGTTTCTTTCGGCCTAGATGAGGATGACAGGGTGAGGATTCTGCGTGGAGTGAAGGTAATCCAACATCCTATATTTACTACCTACCAGTCATTCTGGTTCACTATACGATTTTTTTTGTTTTTTTTGGGGACTTTTTTGCGTGAATCTGCCGTCAGGTTAATTTCCTTCATTGAACGGGACGAGTTAAAGGGGTCATATGATGCGATTTCAAGTTCTCCTTTCTCTTTGGAGTGTTACAAGCTGATTGTGCATAGATAAGATCCCTGAAGTGGCAAAGACTAAAGTCTCAAAACCAAAGAGATATTCTTTATCAAAGTTAAGACTCTGCCATATATTTTGTGTCATGCATTTGTTGAATGCTTTAAATATTAAGTTATGGGTTGTTAAGAGGCTAATATCTCATGTTCAGTAATGATAGTAAAAGTTGCTCACTTGTATTTGAAGCGACTTAAAAATTAGGAGCAATTTGTTGTACAGGAATCAACAATATACCAAATTAATTATCTGAGTACAAGCAGATTTTTGTTTTAAAAAGCTTATTTATTTCATATATCTACAAAATTGAGTTTAAAGCAGTTAATATTGTGATAAAAACAATGCATTTTCACCTGTACAGAGTTGAAAAAAAAAAAGATTGGAGTTGCTACAAAATGTTTTTTGGTCGACATTGTATTACACCAAGAATCAAATGATGTTTTATCTAGTTACTGTTTATGAGAGATTCATCCAGAGTCACTTTGTGAACAATACTTAGTTGGAGGTATTTGGAAGTCATTTTAAATAACTGAAGCTCAGTCATACAACTCAATATTTATTGGATAACTTTACACCTCTAGTTTTCACAGTTCATGTTTTTTATGGATAGAGATAATAAACATTGCAGTTCGTAATTTAAAACACTACAAATAAACAAAACCATATGAAATATAAAGTTCACTAAACCATTAAAATTAAATGAGCACTGACTGAATTAGGGGCTAATGAAAAGTACGGCTTATTGACTGCAACTCCCAGAAGCCTTTACTCCATTCGCCGATATATATCCTGAAATTCTATTGGCTTATTGCACTGTCGTTGGCCAATAATGTTTCAGGATACTGCCCCTTACAAACTGCCACTTCCTAAAGGTAAGGTGCAAATCTGTCAAACATATCTGCATGTTTAAGGAATAATTTGTGTTCTTTTCAATAAAAGAATAAAAAATCTATATTTTATTAAAGATCCGTTAAGGGAGCTGTAGCAAAAAAAGCAATGGGATCCGGAGAAAGCACGCCTAGGAGAGTTTCTTTCGGCCTAGATGAGGATGACAGGGTGAGGATTCTGCGTGGAGTGAAGGTAATCCAACATCCCATATTTACTACCTACCAGTCATTCTGGTTCACTATACGATTTTTTTTGTTTTTTTTGGGCACAGTGTTGTTTCGGATGTCTGTCATCTCACAAACACATGGATATGTAGGAGTTTTTTCGCACATGATTGACAGACGGACTCTGGTTTATGACAGTCGAGTCCTTGCTAATATAGTGGCTCCTCAGGTGTGCAGAAATGTAATTGAAACCAAGAGCAGGTGTATAGTCCTGTCGGGACGTTAAGCGTGGTAATCTTGCAATACTCTTTATAAAGACAGTTGACTACAGACTGGAGAGTTTGATTCTTCGAGTGACTCGAATCTTTTTTTTAATTCGGTCACTTAAAGATTCGTTCAGTGGCTCATGTAGCCAAGTATGGTGTCCCATACACGGAATTTGTGCTCTGCATTTATCCCATCCAAGTGCACACACCCCCACACATATTTTTGCTGCAGCGCTCAGGGAGCAGTTGGGGGCTCCCTGCCTTGCTCAAGGGTCTCACCTCAGTCCTGGTATTGAGGGTGGAAGAGAGTGCTGGTCATTCACTTCCCCCACCTACAATCCCTGACTCGAACCCGTCTGATTCTCTAATCATTAGGCCACGACTGCCTACTGCCCATTAGGTCAGTAGGTGAGGACAAGTAAGACCTTTTTGTTGAGTGTCAACTGAAACAAGTTATTCTTCATTATTAAAATTTGTGTGTTTACAAATCTGCAAGGCTGTTCCAGAAGGAATGATTAAGCTTTATCGTTTCTATGTGTATATATTTCTTGTTATATTGAGTGTGTATTTACTGGTTCCCAATGGTGGGAAGAATTTTATGGGCTTGTTGAGGACATTTGTGTAACTTCTCCACTGTTTTTTTTGTCCTTAGCTGTCTGAAGACGTCCTACAGCGCATGAGGAATGCCAGTGCGGATCCAAGACCGCCTGTCAACAATAAAGAAAACCTAGGTATGACACAATATTTTCATAAATGTTTGCAGTTTATATGCCTATTGTGAGAGATGCAATTAGTGAGATATTTAATTTGTAATGCAGGTAAATTTTTCTGTAACCTTGCAGGTCAGCATACTCGAACATCCAGCACATCTGACCCGCAACCTCCAAAGACACAGGCCAGGACAACTTTTCCTGACACTAAAGAGGAGCTCAGGAAGAGGTACTCTAGTGCAGGGTTTTCAAAAGAGAGTGCTAAACTTTCTGTGGAAAAGTTTAGAGAGAAAAAAACGGTGTAAAAATTACTAAATAATAAAAAAAAAGATAAGTTAAAGCGGTCATATGATGTGATTTCAAGTTTTCCTTTCTCTTTGGAGTGTTACAAGCTCTTGGTGCATAAAGAAGATCTGTAAAGTTGCAAAGACTAAAGTCTCAAATCCAAAGAGATATTCTTTACAAAAGTTAAGAGTCAACCATGTCTACCTAAAACGGCTCGTTCTAACTAGAAGAATACAAGGTTTTTTGAACCTAGAAGAGTACAAGGCTGGCTGTGCACAAAGGCTATTTCTAAAAAAAAAAGAAAAACAAAGGGTCAATTCTGACTTTGCTATGACAATCTGGCGCTTCTGAATCAGGGACTGTAAGTCTGTAATGTTTTGTTATTAGTTTAAGTATTTGCTATTGACTGTTCAAATGCGGAGTTTTGCGCAGCGCAGGGTAACGCGTCGTGTGTGTGTGTGTGTGTGTAGAGGACCTACAATAATGTACAGTATTTGAAAAATAATGTGTTTTTTGAACATTAAAGCATGTCAACATATTCTGTTACACCAAATACACAAAATAATGATCTTTAAAATAGCATCATATGACCCCTTTAATGAATATGATAACATTTTTATTTAATAGTTATTTTACTTAAAAATGAAAATAAATATGTAATTATATTAAAATGAATCAATAATAATATTTTATTTAAAATAATTAAATAATACAAATTAGATTAAAATAGACAAGTAAACAAAAGAAATGATGAAATGGATAAAATAAATATATCTAACAGTACAGCACTATAGTGAGTAGAACAAAAAAAATTATGCATTTTAATAGAAACTAAATATTTTCCAAATGCTAAAACTTTTTGGTATAGTATACCCATTTAAATCTAAAATGGGTCTTATACATGAAAATATGTAGCTGCCTTTAAAAAAAAAAAGTATTTGGCATTGCACTTAGAGACAGGATTTAGGACTGAAAAACTATTTATGTATCAACAATATATTAAAATACTAACACAGCGCCATTTTGAGCTGAGTCAGCTGATCCACTCAGACAGACACCACCAATATTATTCCTAAACGCAGATACACATGACACACCCTTCATTTCAGCTCTTTCTAGTTCTTTCTGAATCACTTCATGTGGTTTAAACATTTTCAACCAATTCATCTTGCATTTTTCCCAATTAAGCTTCGAATCTAATAATATATGTAATGATAAAATATGACATGAATACTAAACACTGTAGCTCTCACAAGGGAAGAGACCTTAAATTAGAAGAGGACTAATTTTTTTCCCTGGATGCTGTTCAAGTGTGAATCATACAGTTGAAACAAGCATAAGAACAGTGGACAAAACACTGACGCTCTGTGGTAGGATTGAGAACTGCAGTGAGTGAATCATGGCTTGGCAACAGGCATGTAAATAAAGCCGTGTCTGTGTGTGTGTGTGCGCGTGCTTGCACAGGTATGAGCAGCAGCAGGCCATTATACAGGAGGAGTTGGCTCACATCGCACACAAAGAGAGAGAGGCAGCCCGGCAGGATATCACTCGAGCGGTGCAGAGAGAGCGAGTACAGACGCGGCAGGAGTCTGAGAAAGCCAAACAGCTGGTGAGACTCTTCTACAAACACTTCAGCACTGCACAATACTTCAGGACAGAAGTGTAACGATGCATGCAAACACACTCTGACTTGTACACTGTACTTTCAGACAAGTGATGTAAATACTGTACATAATGTTAGGTTTTTCCTTTGTCAGTCATCGTGTCATGTAAGGAATTTCAGGGCAGTTTGGTAGCAATCATATTATTTTTGAAATTGTCTTATGGCACTGTGGTGATAACTTCTTTATGTGTACCATGGTAATGCCATGTTTTTTTATAAATAATAATGATGTTTACTGATAGTAGTGTACATTACCATTCAAAAGTCAGTAAGATTTAAATTTTTTTTTTTTTAATTAATACTTTTATTTAGCAAGGGTGAATTCATCAAAAGTGACAGTAAATACATTTAATAAAATAAAAAAATGAAAGAAAGAAAATTAATCTTTACCAATACAGGAATAAATTACAATTAGGATTTAAAAAAAATCTAATAAATGCAGCCTTTGTGGGCATAAGAGACTACTTTAAAACCAAAATATTACAGATTCCAAACTTTTGAACGGTATTATATTGAATATTCACTCTATTTTTTTTCTGATGATTTTGATGGCAATATAAAATTAAGCAATATTGTGCATATGCATTGATTTAAATACACTTTTTATTCATCCATTAAGTTTTCTAAAGACCATGCAATCAGACTAGTTTTGCAATTGTTTCTTGTATGGAGGTGTTTTAATAGCGTATTTTAATTTAAATAGCAGCAGCGTTACATTTGATATGTTTGATTAATTTATGAATCAGTTCAAATGGTTCGTTTGAATGAAATATATCAAAACTCTGATTTAACTATTTGGTTGTTATTACACAAGTATTGTGGTAGAGATTATGAACTAGTTTGTAGTTATCTGTTATGTATTTTTAAGCATTTAATAACTTGCTTTATAATACAGATAGGGCTGATTCTGAATTTTGATTCTGTTTTTAAACTATATGAATAAGTAAAAAGGACACCTGTGACCCCACATTCTATATTAATGCACCAAGCTGCTTTTATAAAATGTTGGCAACAGCAAAAAAAAATAAATTACACGCACATAAATGTATACATTTAATATAGTAATATTTGTATTATATATATATATATATATATAAAATATTACTATGTTAATTTAACTGTGTTAAATATTACTATGTTCATTTAAAATGACTTTAACACATGGCCTTTAGTAGCTTTTTTCTTTCTTAGCTTTATCAAACATTAATCTCTGTTCAAACATCCAAACTAGTTCACAATTCCGCAATAAATATAATAAAAGAAAAAAATGAATAACTTGTTTATAAATAACCAGTTTGAAAGTTTTTCTTTTTAAATAAAGTCCTGCAGCGAGGAACACTCGGCCTGGTCATGTCCCTGTCGGAGAAACACGCTACTGCTCTCTTGACACGGGTGAAATTGGCTTCTTTGAATTCCACTCAATGTTTTCCTTTGTCCCATCTTCCACTTCCTCTCATCCACTTATTCAGGTCCTTTAGGGATTGTGTCCCTTCATTCTTGGGCCCCTGGAGGGGCCACCTTATCTAGTCTATACGAGTTACACATTGTACATGTCGCTGTCTTGTAGACATTGGATTGAAGGACTGTGTGTGTGTGATGTTGTACGTGACGACCCGTGCCCGAGGATCCTGTGGTACGTCTTGATGGTGTGTCTTATCTGAGCTCTGACATGCTCTGGACACTTAATAGAAAAGCTTCCCCTGGGCTCAAGCTTTGAAGAGTAAACATGTGTGTCTGTATGTGTGTGTGGAGGAAGGTTGTGAAGGTAATTATGACTCAATCCTCCTATTCATCCCTGAACATCTCTCTCTCAACCTCAGGGTCTTATTAGCAGATGTGTGAACATGGCCAGATGTCACCACAACCCTCAGCTGTGATTCTGATGTTTGTGTGGAGTTCAGTATGGATTTTTATTTATTAATTTATTTTTACACCAGTGGTTCTCAGCTGGTTTTGCTTCACTTGTACTTTTTAAATATTTATTAATATTTGAATTGGCTTTTATTTTTTACAATTTAATTAATTTTAGTTTAGTTTTTTTTATTAGTTTATAAATTTTTTTTATTTCAGTTTTAGTTGAATTAATTTTAGTGTTTCAACTTCAACTTATTCATTTCAGTTAGTTGCCAAGATGACAGTAATACTATTATTCAGCAAGGATGCATTAATTTGATCAAAAGTTATGACATTTATAATATCTAATACACATAAATGCTGTTCTTTTGAACTTTCCATTCATCAGTAAAATCCTGAAAAAAAATGATCATGGGTTCCATAAAAATATTAAGCAGCACAACTGTTTTCAACACCGATAATATAAAAAAAATGTTTCTTGAACACTAAATCAAAATATTTTTAAAAGATCATGTGACACTGAAGACTGGAATAATAACTGCTAAAAATTCAGCTTTGCATCACAGAAATATATTACATTTAACTTAACATTTAACTATAATAGAAAACAATTATTTTAAATTGTAATAATGTTTCACAATATTTAGTTTTTACTGATTGAATTATTGTAAGCATAAGAGATTTTTTTTCTTTTCTTTCTAACACCAAACTTGTAAATGGTAGTGTAGGTCCAGCTATATGCAGCATTATCAAATATTATGTGTTTTATCAATAAATCAATAAATATTAAGTGATGGATGAGTAGAATTTGAATGGATTTTATTTAACAAAAGGTATTGCATGTTTTCTCCCATTTGAAAGCTGAAAAGCCTATTTGTTTAGCTATTCTACTGATGTACTGTTATGTGGTCGGTAGCATTTTATTATTTACACTAGCACTGATTCTTTTCTCTGTGGTCTATAGTCTACGAACCTGCAACCCATCAGTGAACCATCCGATATGTGGATTGCAAGCCACATGCAGTGTCTCTGTGTGATGTAGATGTAATGGGAAGTCTTATCATTAATCAGAATGAAGCTGTGACATGGCAACTCCTCTCTGTTCTGCTGGTGCGTTTCAGAGCAGAACATCAAGGTCTGTGCCTCTAAATATTCATGATTATCAATAATGTCCTGATCACTGGAGACCTCTCTTGTTAAACATGAGTCATGGTGAGATATCAGCTCAGCCATCTGAGGAGGAATTGATCCTTTGCTATCGGTTTCATGCAAAAGGATGTTCAAATATTGATATAAAAGTGTTACCGTTATAAATATTAGAAGTGTGTTCCAGTACATGAATACGCCATGATTTGGTATTTTTACTCTGCATCTGTTCCAAAGTGAAGTTCAATTGAGTGGCAGTAGTGTTTTTGGCTTGTGCATACAGTATTTTCTGTCTTGTCTGTTGCTGTGTTGTAGTATATGATTGGGCACCAGGCATCTAAAAGGGAATTTTCAGGTGTGTTATTGGTGGAGTTGCATATGTTGTTACAAATTTGAAGCGATTTATTTATGATGAGTCACAGTTAGAAACAACTGAAGATGATTGATGATTTATTTGGTTTGAATAGCTTTGCATTTGTGACACACTTTGCTTGTTCGTTTTGCCTTTTTTTTTTCTTTTTTTCACATTTGTTTTTGTGAGTGTATTGACTCACTGATTTGTTTCACTGTCTTTGTGAACATCGTTGCGATTTGTGATTCCTAATGTCTTTTTGTTTAAAGGGGTCATATGATGCTTTTTTAAAGATCATTATTTTGTGTATTTGGTGTAACAGAATATGTTGACATGCTTTAATGTAAAAAAAAAAACACATTATTTTTCAAATACTGTACATTATTGTAAGTCCACTATGCCCCGCCTCTCTCAAACGCTTCGTTTTCTACAAAGTCCCTCCTTCTGACAAGCGCAGTCTGCTCTGATTGGCCAGCTGACCCAGTGCATTGTGATTGGCCGAACACAGCAAGCACTCGTGGGAAATGTAACGCCCCTTACCATAATCG
>NW_015505192.1:706311-780041 GCF_001515645.1 Sinocyclocheilus grahami
ACGGTTAAAACAGCTCCCCCCCCTTTGATGTGACCCCCCCCCCCCTCTCTCGCTCATGCACACACACACACACACACATGATGCACAAAACTCCGCATTTGAACAGTCACTAGCAAATACTTCAACTAATAACAAAACAGTAGCTGATTCAGATGCGCCAGATTGTCATAGCAAAGTCAATATTACCTCCTCTCTTTAGGTTCACGAAACGGTCATCTATAAAATGCATTGCTGTTCTGTTGTAAGTAATCTTAAAGATTCCTAAATGCATCTACTTCTGGAAGGCCAAATAAAGTGCTTTCGCTTTCGCACTGAAACAGCGTCTCCCTGACATGACTGCTTCAACAATAACTGCGGTTACTGAAACCACGCCTTCTTTCTTTGCGTGCACATTTGGGCTGCATTATGCAAATATTTCCACATAGTCAGGTAGATATGTGGGGGCGTGTTAGAACGAGCCGTTTTAGGGGGGGCGTGGCAGAGTCTTAACTTTGATAAAGAATATCTCTTTGGTTTTGAGACTTTAGTCTTTGCAACTTCAGGGATCTTATCTATGCACAATCAGCTTGTAACACTTCAAAGAGAAAGGAAAACTTGAAATCGCATCATATGACCCCTTTAATCTTTTTTTCAGATTAAAGGGGTCATAAAGAATTGCTGTTCTCTAAGATATTGTCTTCCACAGAGAGGACAGTACAAATGTATTAAAATTCAGTAATGTGTCACCTCCGCCCATGCACTCGCACTCAGACTGCAGGAACACTTTTTTCTGTGAAATGCACCATTCACTGTCTATTCATCTCCTGCCTTACTTTCTCCATCCATCTGCCAGGGCCTGTGCGGTTGCCCTCCATGAGCACTCACTGTACATGACAAGCCTTCACAAGATAAATAAAAAAAATAACGGAGAGAGAGGGGAGAACTGTGGGTAATTTCTTTGCTCTTAAACGCATTAATGCGTTCCCTGGCCTGTTGGCAGGGAGAGGTGATAAGTTGCATTTGCATTTGGCACTCTCTTTCCACAGTTCTTTTTTTCAGATTAAAGGGGTCATAAAGAATTGCTGTTCTCTAAGATATTGTCTTCCACAGAGAGGACAGTACAAATGTATTAAAATGCAGTAATGTGTCACCTCCGCCCATGCACTCGCACTCAGACTGCAGGAACACTTTTTTCTGTGAAATGCACCATTCACTGTCTATTCATCTCCTGCCTTACTTTCTCCATCCATCTGCCAGGGCCTGTGCGGTTGCCCTCCATGAGCACTCACTGTACATGACAAGCCTTCACAAGATAAATAAAAAAAATAACGGAGAGAGAGGGGAGAACTGTGGGTAATTTCTTTGCTCTTAAACGCATTAATGCGTTCCCTGGCCTGTTGGCAGGGAGAGGTGATAAGTTGCATTTGCATTTGGCACTCTCTTTCCACAGTTCCATTAAAAAGTTCGTCTCATTAACACCGCTTCAGCTGCCCGCCTGCTCCTCTAGCTCAGTTGTTACTTATGCATGAGAGATGCTAAAATAATCGGAGTGCATCTATGCCTGGCTTATCTCTCTGCGATAAGCACTCTGATCCTTTTCCAACCTCTCGTATCTGATTTTGCGTCAGATGGATGATGTTTTTTAACTCTGGTTTTTGAGTGTACCTGCGATGGTGTGACATCATTGCACTAAGTTTCACACTTGTGTGTGAATGGAGGCTGTGGGGGCTCACTTCCTGTTGTTCTGTATAATCAGGTTATGTAGTGATTCGATTTAGTCCTTTTACAGTATGAGATCACTATCATTTATTCATTTATACATTCCCCTGATCAGTATTTTGATGTTACACTAGTACTTCCTTGGCATCTTTAAATATTGTTTTCTTTGAATATAATTTGTGCATACAGTTTAAATTCAGTTGTTAGACACTAGATGGCAGAATAACTCTTTTAACACCACGTCAGTGTTTTAATGTCTGCCAAATCTCAATACAACGCCCAAGAGGTCTTAAGTGCCAATTGGTATTGTAAAATGTTTCTGGTACATTATTACAGTATTTAAATTTGGAATAGTGGTCACTTTTTGTTACCACTATCTATCTCTTGAGTTGAGAAAACGGTGTGGTTTTAGCTCATGAGAGTAAACTGAAGCAAGGCAGACTTCATTCATTCATTCATTCATTCATTCATTGGGTTTGCCTGAGACTCTGATAACATGAGTATCAGTGCTAGATTTTTAGAATCAGTTGTTTGCTATTGCATAATCTTAAGTTTTGCTCTTGTCTGCTGTATAAAAAATAATATTGTGAAATATTTTTACAATGTAAAATAACTGTTCTGTTTGAATGTTTTTTAAAAAATGTAGTAAGATGATTTAATTTTTTGAAAAGAAAATTGATATCACAAGGACTTTTATTCAACAAGGACACATTAAATTGATCAAAAGTTACAGTAAAGACATACAGTGGGTACGGAAAGTATTCAGACCCCCTTAAATTTTTCACTGAAAAGATTTCTATTTCAAATGAATGCAGTTCATGCAACACGGTGTAGTTTCACTAAAATCCTTCATATTCTCTCTCTATGTATGTAAATATATTATATTGAAAATGAAGGATTTCACTGCAGTTCTTTATGCATTCATGTGTGTGTGTGTGTGTATTAAATGACTAGTGATTTCCTTTGGAAATGAAAGCTTTATCTCTTCATCAAGGCTGTGAAACTCCAGCCTCATAACATACCTCATCAGACACATCAGCAACCCCCCCACAACCTCCAACAGAAGATAACAATAAGCACACGCCGCACCTTGTGAAAACGTCATCCCTTCGTTTATTTATTTACCTACTTTTCATCTCCCCTCGCCATGCAGTTTATCAGAGAAGCTCAGTGTGAGTAATCCGGTGCGGCATGAGAGAGAGAGAGAAGAGAGTCGGTCTGGTAGCAGAGTCCTATCAGTAATTGTAATCTCAGTTCTGACATCTTCCTGCATGCAAAGTCATTAAGACTCTCGCGCTCTCTGAGCTCAAGCCAGGCCAGAGCTCAGGTAATTGCCAACGGGGCCCGCGGCAGGCAGGTGGAGTGGATAGATTTTATCCTGTGCCTCCTGCACCGTTTCTTCCGTTCTAGCGTCGCTGTTCGAGCAGGAGTTTGGGATAAGAGGGAATTAGGTGCAGGATTAGGTCTTGTGCTGTCTCTGTGTTTGTAAGTGTTTACTTATCACTCTGTCGAAAGGGCTTTTTTGAGTGTGTCACAGGTTGTTCTGGTAAGCGTCTTTGTGTCATTTGAGAATGATTTTCTGGTTTCCATGTCAACCTCAAAATGCCAGTGTTTATGACAAAAGTATGAGGAATTTGGTTATTTTGAACTTACTACTTTTTGTGACCTTAGTTGAACACATAATTAGAAAGTTATTTAATATAAATAAATATTGAAATATTTCTTATTTCTAAGGCTGGATTCAAACCTGTGTTTCCTGTGTGGGCACCTAGCCTCAACATGAACATATAGCATTTTAACAGAAATGCTGAGTTTGTCGTTTTTTGGACTTTATTGACAGTGAAATGAATATGAAATAATCAGAAATAGACATAAATAATCAGGTAATTGACAAATAATTTTGAATTTGTATGATAACCAAGACTCTAAATGTCTGAAACATGTGCTAACCACTAGGCCACAACTTTTTTTTTTTAGACTGCCTGAAGGAGAACAAAAAAATGTGTTTGGAAGAGAAAGTCTGACTGTTCCTGTCACCTATACTGACTGCAAGGTTAGAAAGAAAACAGAACCAGAATTATTTGAACGGAGAGGAAATAGGATTGTGGATGGATTTGTACCTTTATTTCATATACGAGCACCAAAACAACAAAGTTTGGCTCTTTTTGGACATTTTGTCACTTTTATTGATGTCAGAATTTTAAATGGGACTTATTTTGACACCTTTATGGATGGTGAAATGAAAGACAGTGTCTTGCAAAAGTCAAATAAGTTTGTCTGGATTCAAACCTGTGTTTTCTGAGTGAGCACCAAGGCTCAACAAGTCTGAAAAATGTGCTAGTTAGCCACTAGTCCACAACTCCTTTTTTTTCCCAGGCTGCCTTTTAAGAGAAGTAGAAAATTAGTTTGAAAGATAAAGTTTGTTTTTGGACTTTCTCTCACTTTTATTGACTTTAGGATTAGAAAGACGACAGGTCAGGAAATTATTTGAGCAGAGAGAGGAAATAAGATTGTAGCTGTATTTAAACCTTCATTTCCCATATGAGCACCAAAATGGCACCACATGTGACAGGGGCGGACTGGGACAAAAATTCAGCCCTGGCACTGTAGCCACACCGGCCCACATTACCACACCCATGGACACACACATTCACTACTTACATTTGTGTACAGATGGTGAAATAATATAAGCAGTACCATATATGTAACAGATATTTAAACATTGGCAAACAATGCTTACTACTTTTTAAAGAGCACACGTTTATAACAAATTTACACATACAGTAAAAACAAAAGAAAAATAATCTGAGGATGTTGTAGAGTCTGTGTGGTCTGTTTATGCCATTTGTCTGCTGTTACCGTCATTCTCTACAGTATGTTGTTCTTTGTTGTCACTGTCTGTCTGCTGGGTTTTTCCTACCTCTACCACACTCCTCCCTGTCTCTGCTAGGCCTACCGTAGCAGCCTACCGTAGCATCCTTCCTCACAGCACTGCTGTTGAAAGACCAGGGGTCTCTGGCTGTACTGATTCCAGCAACATCCTAGTTAATGAACACAGTATAGGACTTAAACATTACAGCAAAATATTTTCTCACTGACTGCTCTCAACATTGGAATACACATGAATACAAACAAGTAATAATAGCAAAAAAAGGGAATAGAATATATAGCAAAAACTATAAATAGTAGCAGCAGTAACTCCTTTTTTGATATACAATTATTTGTGAATTAAAGTATGCTGAAGTGTTGCTAGTATGTGCTGCATGTGCATTTTTGTGTGAGTGTGATTCTCTCTCTCTCTCTGTGTGTGTGTGTGTGTGTGAAACAGGCACAGGTTCCTCCTATCCTAAGAGTTAATTAATAGTTAATTAGAGCCACATTATTAAGAAACTGGCTGCATCTGTATCAGGGTGTGTCTCTCTCATTGTGTCTTCCTACCTCCATGACACTTGACTCTGCAGTCCACCCTACCTAAGGATTAATTGCATACTGTAAACTTATGTATCTACATATTCAAAGTAAAGTTCACTACAAATGTCTACAGTGCTATTGCTATAGGTTTATGATGTGTTAGACTATATTGCAAGTAGCCTACATCAGTTTTTACCCTAAATCCCACTTTATCTGCTGATATTTCAGTCATTCAATTCAGTAACAGGCTCGTTAACACTTAAGTTAACCAATTATCACGAAGCAATGACATTTTAAAATATACTGGGGTTCTACGCTAAGATGTTTAATACAATGTACGCTACTGTCAAAAAAAAACACACAGGAGCTAACTGGCAGAAGTAGTGTGAAAATGACTTGTGCTAGCTGTATTTTCTGTTTTCCTCTTACCTCTGCGGCACTAACTGTCCTCCACTGCAGCAGCCGAATTTAAACCTTTTGAAAAGAGTTCGGTTAATTTTACGCATTTAGCAGCGTCTGCACCTGCAGCGTCTGCAGCGTTTTTCTGCACCGCCTTTCCTTTTTTACGGTCCATTATCTAGCTTTTACTGAAAATTAGCTCGTGTTGCAATCTCTCTGATGACGTGCTTGATTTTGACTGAACGGTTTTGTCGGCCCATCTCGGGACCAGGCGGCCGGCCGTTGCCGACTGGGCCAAATGCTTAACATGTATTTATTATTAACATTATTATTATTATTATAACCATAGAGAAATCGTGCAGGCGATAACAACCTGTCCTATGCGCTGTTGGCCCGTAAAAATTTTATTTATATATATTTAGAAAAAATCTGACCGGCCCACATTAAACAAAATGGTCCGGCCCCTCTGGCATTTGCCAGAATTGCCAGATGGCCAATCCGCCCCTGACATGTGATAACCACTAGTCCACATCTCAGACTTTTTCTTAAAGGTTACTTTGAGTACTTTAAGAAAAAAGTTCAACGTTTTTGTTACTTTAATTGAACTGAAAATTTGAAATGGGAAGGAAAATTATTTTGGGAGAGAGAGGAGAACTGGGACTAAACCTAAACCTACATTTTCCATATGAACACAACTTGGCAATGACGTTCCTTGAGCATTTTAAGAAAAAAAAGGTGCAACTATGAAATTTGTTGGAGAACAGTATCATTTAGGGGCAGGTAACCTCTGAAGGCAGTCGGGATTATGAATGATAGCTGTACACTTTACCTGCCATTCAGTAAAGGAAGATCAGCATATTAAATTTTTATACCTCATGAGCACTTGACCGTTCCGGGCTGATTCCTGTGTCTCTCCCTCTGGTGCCGAACGAATCCCAACCCTCTGTCAAATAGTTCCTCTAGATTTGTCTCGTTGCTCTAATCTCTTTTCCCTCATGTCATCAATATCACGTTCGAGACCCTGCTCGAAAATGACATCGGCTCTCTCTGACACGGTGGTCGGATCAGGCTCAGATAAGAGGCGAAACGCCGGCAGAGAAATTATTCATGGAAAAGGCACGAGAGAAGCAAGTGGCCCTTCCTTCTCCTCCCCAGAGGACTGCAGAGCTGTGCACTCTGGGTAGTCAGTTTGAATATTAAGTGCTAATTTATTGCGTAGCCGGGAGCTATGTGTTAAATAAACGCAGACGAGTAAATAGACAAGGAAAGCGGGAGGGAAGCTGTGCCCAGATATCAGATGGTAACGCAGCACATCCAACCTAGAGGGGATGACGGAGTATAAACACACACCGCAGGACACAACAGATGCAATGTGTGTGTGTGTTTGTGCAGGAGACGAATCTGAGAATATGCGACAACTGTTACTCATAGCGAGTTTCAGTTGCATTGCCTCCAAAACTTGAAATTAAATTAAATCAGTTTTTCGTAAGACCCAGTTTAATCAATAGCCGTCTGGTAAGACCGTTATCTGGACATCTCATACGGGGAGAGCATTTAATTGCGGATTATCATTACTAGAGGTAGTACTAAATAGAAATGAGCTGTTTTAATTATGTTTTTGAATTATGTGGTGTCTGACTGAAACATTTTAACATCCAAATCTCATTTTTGTTCTAACTGGCAATGCGTAATGCTGAAATTTTATGTGTAATTGAGATGCTGTAATGCAGTGGTTCTCAACATTTTTGACTCCATGGGTTCTGATTGTCCACAAAATATTTGAAGACCTCATGGCTTTTCCAGCTTTTTACCGGATAAGGATTAAAAATCGTTTTTTACTCAGAGTTTCTACCCTATAAATTATTGTTTAAGTTGGCATAACTAAAAATGTAAATTCATTATAAACATGCCAATGAAGTTAGAAGTTTGTATTCATTTTCATGACTAGTTGAACTTGATGTACTAAAACGACTACAATAAAAACTGAAATAAAAAATGAATAAAAACAATATAGACATAAACTAATAAAAATGACAAAAGCACAACAAAATTACTAAAACTTTTAAATTAAAATGAAAACAGATTTAAAAACTTACAAAAAACTTAATTCAAAATATGTATAAAAGCTATAATGGTATCTCAATACTAAAGTAACCCTCAAACAAACAAATATCTTGATATTTATTTATTTTTGGATTAAGTTGCTCTTAAAACCTTTATGTATTTTTCTCCTCTGAAAGTCTTTGGGGTCTGAACAACATTGACTTTCATTGTTTGGACAAAAAAAATAAATCCAATTTTTGTTCCACAGATTAATTTAGTAAGCGATATGATTACTCAAAGATGTTTTTTAACATTTGTCTGAAAAACCTGTTATTTGAGCTGTTTGAGCAACTCTGTTCAAACTAAATGCTGAAACTTTGATGGAGAACTCCGTGATAATACGCTATAGCTAATGTAATGTGTTTAGCAGCCTTCAGTTCATCATTCCTCCAGTGTCCTCACTTCTTCTTGAGCGTATACGGCCTGTCACTTTGCATCTATCCTGTCCTCGGTGCTGAGTTACAGCCTAACACACACGCATGCACCATTGTTTACGGTAAACCAACTCTGAGCAGGGCTCATTTCTAGACTTATCAGAGTATCTCAATACTAAAGTAACCCTCAAACAAACAAATATCTTGATATTTATTTATTTTTGGATTAAGTTGAAAGTGTTTGGGGTCTGAACAACATTGACTTTCATTGTTTGGACAAAAAAATAAATCCAATTTTTGTTCCACAGATTAATTTAGTAAGCGATATGATTACTCAAAGATGTTTTTTAACATTTGTCTGAAAAACCTGTTATTTGAGCTGTTTGAGCAACTCTGTTCAAACTAAATGCTGAAACTTTGATGGAGAACTCCGTGATAATACGCTATAGCTAATGTAATGTGTTTAGCAGCCTTCAGTTCATCATTCCTCCAGTGTCCTCACTTCTTCTTGAGCGTATACGGCCTGTCACTTTGCATCTATCCTGTCCTCGGTGCTGAGTTACAGCCTAACACACACGCATGCACCATTGTTTACGGTAAACCAACTCTGAGCAGGGCTCATTTCTAGACTTATCAGTGTAATTCATGCTTGCCTGAGTATTATCAGCCTGCTCCAGATCCCAAACAGAGCGTTACATGAGTGCAGCACGCCCATCAGATTTGCTTTGTCACCACAGAGAATTTAAAGAGGATAAAAAAAGAAACGACAAGGCGTGTGCGTAGTCAGGAGCTGTGTCTGTGTGTGTGTGTGTGTGTGTCTCAACAGACTCTGTGATGAGTTTGCCGTCATTAGACCAGCAGGGAGCAAACTCTTGATTCTTCAGCTAAGAGTTGTCATAGAGTCACTTTAAGTTCCTCGAGAGGCTATTTTAGGCAGTCTGCATTCTGTTGGCATCATGGTAACAACCTTTGTAGCTTTGTAAATTACATTTTATAAATGGATACCTATAAATGATAAAAAAAAAAAAAAAGAAAAAGTCGCACACGAAAATCTAATTGGCGTCCCTAGACCTGTTTTTGTTTTGCCTTGTCGGCCTTTCTGTTGGGAATAAAATAAGTTTTCACCTGCATTTGGACCCAGACCCTATTTTTCCACGGTGCCCCTTACCGGCCGTGACACAGTGTCCTCACTTCTTCTTGAGCGTATACGGCCTGTCACTTTGCATCTATCCTGTCCTCGGTGCTGAGTTACAGCCTAACACACACGCATGCACCATTGTTTACGGTAAACCAACTCTGAGCAGGGCTCATTTCTTGACTTATCAGTGTAATTCATGCTTGCCTGAGTATTATCAGCCTGCTCCAGATCCCAAACAGAGCGTTACATGAGTGCAGCACGCCCATCAGATTGGCTTTGTCACCACAGAGAATTTAAAGAGGATAAAAAAAGAAACGACAAGGCGTGTGCGTAGTCAGGAGCTGTGTCTGTGTGTGTGTCTCAACAGACTCTGTGATGAGTTTGCCGTCATTAGACCAGCAGGGAGCAAACTCTTGATTCTTCAGCTAAGAGTTGTCATAGAGTCACTTTAAGTTCCTCGAGAGGCTATTTTAGGCAGTCTGCATTCTGTTGGCATCATGGTAACAACCTTTGTAGCTTTGTAAATTACATTTTATAAATGGATACCTATAAATGATAAAAAAAAAAAAAAAGTAAATGTCCGACACAGAAATCTAACTGGATGAGCCGCATTCAAAGGTAGCTTATTTCAAGCTACCTTCATTTTGTATTTCAAAATAGCCAATATATTTACGCCTGCGACTGCACATTAATTGAAATCTATATTAAAGCTGCAGTCCATAACTTTTTTGGTTAAAAATGATCCGAAATCAATATTTGAGCAAGTGCATAACCAGCCAGTGTTCAAAACTATCGCCTTTAGCCCGATTCACAATGGTTAGCTTTTAATAATGTTTTCTAATTTGAGTGGTATGGATAGGTTTTCACAAGAAATTCGAGCATGCTGCTGCGTCATTATGTCACTTCTGTAAACATAAAGAAGTTGTCCCTGCTACTAGGCTATCGCGTGTGAGGATCCTGCAGGTGGCCGATTGTTTATAGCCTTTTCTCACAGCAGCCAGAATAATTAAAGGGGTCATATGATGTTGCTAAAAAGAACATTATTTTGTGTATTTGGTGTAATGAAATGTGTTTATGCGGTTTAAGGTAAAAAAAAACACATTATTTTCCACATACTGTACATTATTGTTTCTCCTCTATGCCCCGCCTTTCTGAAACGCACCGGTTTTTACAAAGTTCATTGGTCTGAAAAGCGAGGTGTGCTCTGATTGGCCAGCTATCCAGTGCGTTGTGATTGGCCGAATACCTCAAGCGTGTGATGGAAATGTTACGCCCCTCACCATACTGTGATGCCCTGTTCGGCCGGAGCGACGAGACAAAAACATTAAAACCCATTATAAACGAGGCATTTGTTGCATCCAGTGGGGACATAATTGCTGATTATAATGACTTATACTGTCTTTTTACGCGTTGCATCGTTCTCATCCCGCGGCCCGTCAAGGATTCAAATGCGGCCCACCATGCTGAACACAATTTTTAAAAATTACTTTCAGTTTTACAATTCATTTAGCTAAAGTGCGCTTTGCAGGACATGGAGGCGCAGTGGATACGTGATTTTTGCTCATAAAGGTAAGAGTAATACATCATTCAAAACTGTAAAGGGTCTAATTTTATTTGTGTGCACTCACAATATCAACAAAACGTTGTGCTTTAATAAAATAAAGAAAACAAACATGATGCGCTTTCTGCCGTCTCTTCTTGTACAGGAGCGCTTCACAAAAATGAACCGAAACTCAGTGAATACATGCCTCACAGACATGATACATATATCTATAGAAAACGTTAAATTACTACTTAACGAAATAAAACAAATAAAAAACAAAAGCTCTTTCATTATAATCATAATCCGTAAAGATGCACTTCTCTCTAAACTTTTGCTGGGGCTTTGCGGCAAACTTAAGCCTATTGCGTGCAGAACTCTTCAGCTGCGCTGACGGCACGCACCATACTTGCTGCTGCTGGACACTAAACACCGTCGAGCCGCTCTTGACAGTCGCGGCAGCACGGTCTCGTGTTGTTTCCACCAGCGCGGCAATCTTTTTCATCACTAGTTGATGGATGTCTAAAATATAAAAATAAGGAGAAGCCTAAAACAAACACGAGGTCCTGTCCGCGTCTGAACTATGATGTGAAAATTGTCCCGAAGCCCAGCCCGAGGCGTGTAAAAAAGTAGGGGCCCATCGGGCCTGGGCTGAAATGCAGGGCTCTAGCTCTGATCTAGCACACAGAAAACGATTTGACTGAAAATTTATCAGAAGAGATGAAAGAAAGATAGTGGTCATCTGCGCAATTCGGAAAAAGAGGCAGCTTTTCTGCATAGGTATGTTTTTTTTTTTACTCTTTGTACAGCAGTTATTGTTCATTCTAAATTTATTTTTTAATGTAGAATATGTGTTACATAAATACATGAAATGTAGAACATATAAAAAAGTGCTCATGGCTCGTCTACCAGTGGGTACCCCCCCCACGCATAAAAGTGAAACTCCACCTATGATTGTGCTGTTACTCCTTTCGAGCCGAATTTCACAAAATTGGGTGTTATTTATGGGGAGTAGAATTATTTATTTATTTATTTCAATGAATGTAATCGATTAGATATAATATTTAGGCTTTAATATTATAAATCAGGTTGGTTTGTATTACTGACGTAATATGTAAATGATATGCGTGCGGCTCGCGAGACTTGCACTTGGACCATAGTGCGGCCCGGTGGAAAAAAGTTTGAGAACCACTGCTCTAGAAGCTTGCATTCTGCAAGTGAACGTCACTTTATTGTGCCATCCCAAAGAAGCACAAAATCACTTTTACGGACTTTTAAATGAAATGTTCCCTCCTGGTGGAATGACCTGCCCAACTCAATCCGAGCAGCTGAGTCCTTAGCCATCTTCAAGAATCGGCTAAAAACACATCACTTCCATCTTTATTTGACCCTCTAACTCTAGCACTCTCTATTCTAATTCTATTCTTAAAAACAACAACAAAAAAACTAAACTAACACTTCCTTTCTAATCTTTTTGTATTCTATCTGTTTTCATTTATTATACAATTAACAAAAGCAAAAAAGAACTTTAACACTAGCTTGCTCTATTCTTTTTCTATTCTATCTGTTTTCTTTTTATTTATTATATTATTTAAAAAACCCTTGCTACGTGTACTGCGTTAAGCTAACTGAGACTTGTTATAACACTTGTATATCATCGCTCTTTTGTTGATTTTGATTAAACAATTAAACATTGTCCCCATTTGTAAGTCGCTTTGGATAAAAGCGTCTGCTAAATGACTAAATGTAATGTAAATGTAAATTTCAGCTTTAGTTTTAGCAATTGTAGTATTTCAACTTTTTAACAAATTTTATTTTAGGTAGTTGCCGAAGCAATATTTCAAAAAAAATTTTTTTGCTTAAATTTAGTTTAAGTTAATCCAATTTTAATATTAGTTTTTATTTCAGCTTTATTTCAATGAAGGAAACGGTTTTATTAGTCTTAGTTTTAGCTATCAACACTGATTTTCATAAATGCAGCAAAAAAAATAAAATAGAAAATGAATGATTAATTAATTTTAAGCTGATTTCTGTTAACAGCATGTGCAAAATGAACCATATTTGTAGGTCTCCTCTGATGCTCAGCTCTTGGTTTTAACTCAGCCTTTCCTTTTGCTTATCGCTGTAGATCCATGCGAGCCCTGGCAGTGTTGAGCACTTGGCTTCAGCAAGCAGACCAGATTACCCTCTCCTCCATGTTCATTAAATACGTGTGAAACGCTCTGCTGCTGCTCCTATAATGAGGAGTGATTCCATACCACATAATACATTTGTTAGCACCCAATTTACAGTTGCAGTTAGGATCCCTTGGAGATTTGTGCTTGGCCTTTTACAGTCTCCTTTTCATGTTTGATATTTAACTGGTCAAGCACAAAACATAGACATAAGATGTAAACAGTTTGTTGAAGCTGTCAGAGAGAATTCTGTCCTATTTTAACTACATTTAAAAAAAAAAAGGTTTCTACAAAAAACATTGCTTAAAGTCCACATTAAATCAAAACTGACCCCATTTACTTTTTTAATTAATGTCTTTGGGCATATTATCCATGATTCATCAGTTCGTGTTTTTCTAAGTGTTTTCATTGCCTTCATTGTCTTTTCTTTTTTGGTGATGTAACCAGATGAAATGAATAACTTATAAAAGTAGTAGTGTACTGTCAACCAAAAGCATTCAGCTGAAATGAATTTTTGGTTTTGGCCAAAGCAGATTTGAAGAGATAAAATCGTTAACCGAAACTGTGATGTTTAGGTAGCAATTTTTCAATGGCACGTTTTGACTGTCAGTGTCTATTTAATGCAAACAACGTAGATCATCTACAACTTGTCAGCTGTGTGGATGCTAGGGCTGCGACGATATTGATTTCTCATTTTTAATTGATCTTCTTTCCATTAAACCAAGATATTTTAGTCTGTGCTGTTTTTTTTCAGTTGACGGTTCACAAAACTTCACTTAACGCAGTTTGTAGTGCACCATCCAATAATCACAATAAGCTTTGTGCTTTGCCACTTTCGATATGAATGTAATTCTGAGCTTTCAAACTATTTTATAACAAAATTAAAGCAACAATAGTTTATATTTTAACAATGAATCGGAGTAGAAACATAATTATATCATTAAAAAGTTGATATAAACCTGCCTTATGTGCAGTTTAAATGTTTATATGCAACTCAAGTGATGAATTAATTGACTATTAAATAAACTTTATTTTGGGGTTTCAGCTAAATGAAAATTTTAATTTTGGATTTGGTATTTCTGTAAAAAATTAATTTATTGAATCACTAGTTATAGCACCCTAACCTTATGCCTGCCAACATTTTCCCTGGCCCCATCAAAAAAGTTTATTTTTAGCACTGTATTTTTATATTAACTAGAAGTATTAAAAGCACCACTAATGCTATCATAGCCTAACATGCTGCGCTCCTAACACGTCCAATCAAGTCCCAATATATACAAGTCCTGCACCTTAGTATTTCCCATTGAAAATATAAAAAATATATATATTAAAATAACCCCATAAATGTGGTTTCATGTCTTCTTTAAACCTAAAATTTTAAATATGGATGTACATTTTTCAAACATGTCATTATATGTTGAAGAACCTTTTTTCCCCCCTGTAGCTAAGGGTTAAGTGATGTTTTCCCTCCTTATTTCCCTCATTCTCTCTTTCTTATGCCTGCCTCTGAACTGGATGGCTGGGTAAGCATGACCTATTCCACATTCGTTGTTACATTTCTCTCATTCTTCCTATCTCTCCGCATCTTGTTCGCTCCTCATTTGAACATGGTGTTTTGGTTTTCATGCATTAAGCCCCGATTGTGAGCATGCAAACTGTGTCGGCCTCCGTGGCGGTTTCGGAGCTACCCAGCTAGAAAATTGCATATGATGCTCGTGCTGATGGAGGTGATTTACTGCTCGCCCGAGACAGGAGGCAGAGGGAAGGGGGTGATTATGTATGCCCGTAATTTGGGGTTGTGCTTTGTTGTTCACTGTTGTCTGGCTGCTACAGTACATGCGCCTCTTTCCCGGTCAGCGCCATGGGGCGTCTCTCCACCACAGCGTTCGTGCACGTGTGTCTATGCGAGAAAGCACGACTGTGTGAATGCTGTACCCCGCTGGGCTTAATGTATCGGTGTCTCGTACATAGTTGCGGAATGAGGGAAGCTAATTACAGGGGGGGATGCGTGCATGTGTGCGGTCATGTCACTTACTGCGTTCCCTTGTCGAATATTGTTTGAATACTTGGTCTTTTTGCAGCTTTGCACTCATTTTTGTATGTTTGCATGTGCTTGTATATCCCTCAGTGTTGTGTAAGGTAATCGCCGCTTTTGCTTTTCAGTGGCACAGATGTTTGCATGCTCACAAATAGTCCATATCATCTCAAGACAGTCAATCCCCCCTGCTTTGAGCATGCAGAATCGGTGCCAAACAAGCCAATCGCGTTCAGATATTGCACACCTGTTTGAGCGTCACATGCATGGACGAAATCGCCTACAAACTAGTGTACATCGTTATCTTGCGTCCTCACTTTCTCTGTTTATTTTTGGAATCCCTCCGTGTTGCAAATCCCCCTCAATGCTTTTTTTCGAGGGCTGAAAATCTTACACCAGCTGTCCTTTTCCTAAAGTCTCTGGCAGAGTCGGCAGATCGGTTTTAAGAGCTTTTGGTCCATGCTGTTTGAGTGTAGCGGCGCTGTGCAACGTCCTGCGTCTGGCCTCTCTTGAGTATGGTCAACAGTTTAGGACCAGTAGGGACATATGCTGCAGAAAGCATTTGCTAATTCGCTGCCCAAAAGTCTTGAAAACCTTGATGAATCTTCTGGAAATGCCAACAAATAGTGAAATTCCAAAAAATGACAGTTGGACTTTCAATGTCCTAAGCTTATAAGCCTTATGGTATAAAAATGTTTTTGAAATTATTAATATCACCAACTAGATCACAGGGCTTGATTTTGGGCATTGTGTTGCTTTCTATTTTGCAACACATTTATTTCTAAGGAAGAAGTTCATCAGCACATTCTGGTCTATAAGGTATTTTTTTTTCTGGATGTTCAGTCAGGCCACTAGTTCAGATTTTTAAATATAATGCCAAAATTTTCACTGGCTACACCAAAAAGAATTTGTATTTTTTAATGTTTGTTTTTTTAATATATATATTTGCTAGTAATATTAAAATGTAAAAGTTTTTTATACACTAATTTTTTTGTTTTAAACTTTAAATTTTTTTTTTTTTTTCTCCTTTACAAAAAAAAAAATGCAATAAGCCTCCTTATTTTTGGAATCGGTCAAGATTCAAGAACAATTGACTGACCACCCACTGACCAAAAATATATATATATTTTTTGGTGGGTTTAATGATTTGCTAGAAGTATAAAGCACATTACTTAATCAATACTTTCATAGTTTTTTGTTGACTAATGTATTTATTTTATTTTTTTTATTTACAAAAGGAAATTTTGCAACCGCTCTGCAGTTGAGGAAGATGATCAATTGAATGACACGCAACTCTTCATTTACTTCTTTCCAGGGGAATCAGCTGGAGAAGAAGGAGACGGAGCTGAAGTTGCTGGAGGCTTTCTACAAGGAACAGATCACACAACTAGAGAAGAAGGTTGGTGTCTTTCTGTCAGTTTAACCCAATTTATCTTTGGTATTTTTTCCAATTTCATGTTTTTTTTTAAACATGCTAAATGCTGATAGGCTTTAAAGGGGTCATATGATGTTGCTAAAAAGAACATTATTTTGTGTATTTGGTGTAATGAAATGTTTGTGGTTTAAGGTTAAAAAAACACATTATTTTCCACATACTGTACATTATTGTTTCTCCTCTATGCCCTGCCTTTCTGAAACGCGTAGATTTTTACAAAGCTCATCGGTCTGAAAAGTGAGGTGTGCTCTGATTGGCCAGCTATCCAGTGCGTTGTGATTGGCCGAATACCTCAAGCGTGTGACGGAAATGTTACGCCCCTTACCATACTGTGATGCCCTGTCCGGCCAGAGCGACGAGACAAAAATATTAAAACCCATTACAAACTAGGCATTTGTTGCATCCAGTGGGGACATAATTATGGATTATAATGATTTATACTGTCTTTTTACGTGTGGCGTGGCATCGCGCTGTGTAAACATAAAACCATGTCTGCATTTGTGATCGGAGAAATGACAAAGCAACAAGCACTACTCTACACTGCTCAAAACTCGCGTTTGAATCATCAGTGGCAAATCCTTTAAATATTAAAAACGTACTTCCAGTCTTTGAGTCCAAACAGCCGGCATTGTAGTCTACTCTCCCAGGAAACAGTCCTCCATAAAATGTGCTGAACACATCTGAAAATTTGGGTTGAACTGTTCTGGAACAGTGTTGTAAATACAACTTAACCACTGATTTCTAGTTGTGTCCTCTTTTGGAAGGCCAAACAAAGTAGTTTCACTTTCACAATGAAACACAGTGTCACACACGGCGGGCTAAAGTGAGCGGAGGAACGAAACACAGCGTCACACACAGCGGGCTAGAGTGAGCGAAGGCTGGGGGCTAGAGTGAGCGGCGGCGGGCGGGCTTGAGAATGGCGTGGCCAGCGGATTCGACGAAGGAGCGATCCGATCCGGCGATCCACAGCGCGAAGTTGTTGTATTTCCTCAGCGACCAGCACGGATCAGCTCTAGGCATGATGAAGTGGATATCGTCCTCTTTTGGAAGGCCAAACAAAGGAGTTTCGCTTTCACAACGAAACACACGGCAACAACAATACTACAGCGAGAATCAAAGTTAAGCCTTCTTTCTTTGCGTGAACATTTGGGCGGCGTTATGCAAATCTTCCCACATCGTGACGTAGATATGTGGGGGCGTGTTAGAACGAGCCGTTTTAGGTAGGTGTGGCTGACTCTTAACTTTTATAAAGAATATCTCTTTGTATTTGAGACTTTAGTCTTTGCAACTTTACAGATCTACTTTATGCACCAAGAGCTTGTAACACTCCAAAGAGAAAGGAAAAATTTAAATCGCATCATATGACCCCTTTAACACTAGAACCGCCAGAGGTCGCTGTATACCTAAAAGAGCCAGTGGGTAAATTTTACCCATGCACATGACAATTGTATTTATATGGATAAAGAACATATTATTTCACTGTATTATGCCACTGTCTTCACAAAGAAGTGTCTAGAGTCATGAAATTATTATGTCTAGTCATCAACTATATTTTTATCCTGTTGTTTTATGTTCAAGACTTTTTAATGCAGGCTACACTAATCCATAACGGTCAGTAGCCTAAGCTAAAAAAAAAAGCCTGCACTGACAACGGAAATTAGAAGGTAGTAGCCTAAATATTTGGGTGATGTAATATTTTAATACAATGTCATTAATCAATATATTAAGTTAACCCATGCTATTTAAATTACTAAAATAGCCTATAGACAATAATGAGCAATAATAATTCACCACACTGCATAGGATGATGCGATGACAAATTCAAGTGCACAGCGTCACCTAAATATTTACTAATTTGTTTAGTTATATCATTTATAATTTGAATAAGAGAACAACACCATTAAACTTTGGGTAATCAAAAAAATGGTTTTATTCATTACATCATATAGATCGGATTTTTTTTTCTTCAGGAAACGGCAAGACTAGAATAGCAACACAGTAGCGAACAATAAACGATATGGCAAGACAAAAATGTAATAATTAAACCAAAGTTTGACCAATTAGAGTAACGTTATAGGCTAAAACATGTAAATATGATATCTGGATCACTGTCAGATGAGCCGTCAGATGCTGAGCCGACCCAGGACGCATAACTTACCATCAGACTCTCCATCACTCATGGCATTTAGTGTTTCTAATACCTACCTTCCATAAATCGCCTTTTTTTTTTGTCATTTTGACTTTATTTATGAAACTGATAACTGCTAAATCAGTGAGTGAAAGGCGTTGCCTAGAAATGTACAATGTTAAAACATAAGCGGCAAGAAAATGACAGCGAAAATACATGCATTATATAGCGGGTAAATTTGACCCACTGGCGCTTATAGGTATAAATGCCCGGTTTTTTATCTGGTTTTATCGAAATAATTTTTAACAACATTGGATTGTAAATTACATAATTTTGGTAAAAGTCAATGACTGGGAGATTTGAATGTTTTATTTTAAATCTGTTATTTACATTTAAAAAACAGCCACTGGTAAAATTTACCCCGTGGCGGTTCTAGTGTTAATAGCTCACAGATACTAATGCTTTTAGTGTGTAAATGCACAAATACTATAGTACGGCATCTGTGGCATTTCTCGGAAGAGCTTTGAAATGTCTGGATTTTAAGTTCTCTCTTCCCATATAATTTTCACAGTCGATCCCTGACATTTTTGAGAAAAAAAAATTATGACGCAGAGCCTCAAGGAAAGGTATGCTTAAGCAGACAGCAGCCTCAGGATCAGTGGGTAGTTAAGAACTTGTTTCCATGCTGTTGTCGGTTTTTCTGCTTCACGCAAGGCTATAGATGTTATCTGGTTTTATCTAAATAATTTTTAACAACATTTGATTGTAAATTACATAATTTTGGTAAAAGTCAATGACTGGGAGATTTGAATGTTTTATTTTAAATCTGTTATTTACATTTAAAAAACAGCCACTGGTAAAATTTACCCCGTGGCGGTTCTAGTGTTAATAGCTCACAGATACTAATGCTTTTAGTGTGTAAATGCACAAATACTATAGTACGGCATCTGTGGCATTTCTCGGAAGAGCTTTGAAATGTCTGGATTTTAAGTTCTCTCTTCCCATATAATTTTCACAGTCGATCCCTGACATTTTTGAGAAAAAAAAATTATGACGCAGAGCCTCAAGGAAAGGTATGCTTAAGCAGACAGCAGCCTCAGGATCAGTGGGTAGTTAAGAACTTGTTTCCATGCTGTTGTCGGTTTTTCTGCTTCACGCAAGGCTATAGATGTTGAAGACGAGGTGCCTCTGTTTGTACACAACTCTCGTTACGCCATAATATTTGAGGATGAAAGCACCGGTTAAACTGCGTTCAGTCACTTTCAGAGAGAGATAATGCACAAACGGGGCTATTTTCCACTGCCCTACCTTCAGCCATCTATCCTTCGTAAATGACTGGACAGAGATCATAATGGTTTATACAGCACTGAAGTGGGAATCTGAAGTGCACTGGCTCCATTTGGATGGGCAGGAACGCCAACTGCCTTTATCCGCTGTGTTCACACCTTGATTGACCCCATTGGTGTAAAAAAAAAAAATGAAAAAAGTTACATTAAATGGAAAGGGCTTGCTCGGCGCGGTGAGGGGCAATGGTGCAGAAAGTGCTTTATCCAAACCCTCAAAACCATTCAGCTATTGGCAAATGAAGTCAGAGTCGCTCTCCAAGATTTGTGATTTTCCTCAGTCCCCCCTCTTGTTCGTTTTCTCTCTTTTGCCCTCCCTCCCCTTTTTTTCCCCCTGCGCTCTCTCTCTGAGGTCTTATCGACTGCATGCAGCAGGCAAAAAAGTGAGATTTGCTTCTTTCCCCTCTTTACCAACATGCCGTAGGAAAGTGGCCCAGCGTGTAACAGTGGCTGTGTTGAATGGAAGTGGGTGTCCAAAAAAAGGCATTTTTTGCGTGGTTGAGTTACCTTATTTCCCAGAATGCAAAGCTGAATTTAAATGACCACCAACAAAGGACATTATAACCTAGTAGTGTAATAATGTCAAATTAATTTTGTTGACTTTAGTGGTGGAGTCACCTTATTTCCTTAAGTGCATTTTTAGAAAGCAAAACAATATTTGATGAAAATTTGATTACGAAACATTGTGACGTAGTTGTGAAGTAACGTTAAATGAATTTGTCTCCAGTATTTCAAATATTACTGTGCATTCTGGGAAATAAATTGACTTGACTAGTGAAGTCAACCAGCTCTTTTTTATGTTTTTAAATGTTACTAAACAATTAGGTTAGTGTTTCTTTATCCGAGATTCTTTAAATACTGCTTTATATTCTGGGAAGAAATTCTGATAAAGCAGTATTGCATTGATTCACCGTATTGCCCAGAATGCCCAGCAATATTTAAGGAAAGACTGTCAAGGAAACATTATAACCTGGTTGCATAGTAACACCAAATGAATTTAGTTGACTACTATGGTTGAGTCATTACTAGCAACCTGTTTTGCAATTTGTTTGGTTGGATATATTAAACAAATTTTATTGTGTACAGTGGTTGAGCAGGACTGGACTTTTACTTTTTTTCCCCCAAGGAGCAGTGAAAAAAATCAGGAGTGCATTAAGATCCTTAATAAAGGGATACAACAAGACATTTACAAGCAAAATGATTTATAAAAAAATAAAAAAGTGTTATTAGAAACGTAATAGATTTTAAAAATATTTCTTTATATAATAAATGCAAGATACAATATATGTATGTATGTATGTATGTATATATGTACATATATGTGTGTGTGTGTGTGTGTGTATATATATATATATATGTATATATGCAAGAGCTTACATTGAATTCAATGCTAGATACTGTTTATTGTGTTACCAAAATATCAATGTTAACTTGGAAAAAAATAAAAATTCATAATGCGGGTCTTTTAATTATAAGCGAGCTTGAAATACACCAGGACTCTTATTTTGAAATGTATACTATTGTTTAGTAGAAATGTCTAGTAGTTGAAAAGTCTGCTACCACTAAATGTCTACTATGCTTTGCTATTTACTATAAGGAGATAAACACTCTCCTCATAGGCATAAGCAATTGGAATAAATGTGCACTATTCTTTGATTGTAAACTGCTCCGAAACGGCAAACCTCTAGAACGTACAACAGTGCCGCACTTTGAAATATGCAGCGGTCATATTTATTTCATGAAATCACAGCCTTTTGAAGTTAAAAAACTCATATTAGGCTGTATTGCATTTCCTGCTTTTTCCTTGCATCTGATGTTTTCAAATCTTTATGCAATTTTAGGTATTT
The DNA here is from genome assembly GCF_001515645.1 of Sinocyclocheilus grahami. Lineage (NCBI taxonomy): Eukaryota > Metazoa > Chordata > Actinopteri > Cypriniformes > Cyprinidae > Sinocyclocheilus > Sinocyclocheilus grahami. The sequence goes on from NW_015505192.1 coordinate 727,937, forward strand.
TGTACTTTTTAAAGACCTGCAGGGACATGTTTTATTCACACACATTCACACACTCCTAAATACATTTGACAATTCACACACTTCTATTTTTAGTAGCAAACGTGAGTGAAATGCTCACACTTTAGAGCCCTGTTGAGTCACCTTATTTCCCAGAATGCACAGCAATACTTTGAGAACTACTTCCAAAGAAACCTTAATTTAACAATTTAACATTACTAAGCAACTAGGTTAGCGTAGTAATGTTAAATTAATTTAGTTGTCAATGATGGTTAAGCCATATTATTTTCCAGAATGCAAAGCAATTTTTGAAAAATCTCTGATGAAGAAACAATAGTGGCGTAGTTGTATAATAACATTAAAGGGATAGTTCACCCACTCACCCTCAAGCCATTCTAGGTGTGTATGATTTTCATCTTTCAGACAAATACAATCAGAGTTATATTAAAAACTGTCCTGACTCCTGGCTCTTCCAAGCTTTATAATGGCAGTGAATGGTGGTTGAGATTTTGAAGCCCAATAAAGTGCAACTATCCATCATAAAAAGTGCTCCACACGGCACCAGGGGGTTAATAAATGCTTCTGAAGCGAATCAATGCATTTGTGTAAGAAAAATATCCATATTTAAAACTTTATAAACCGTAATCTCTAGCTTCCTCTAACTGTCGTACACGCATTACGAGAGAGTGGCGTTCAAAATCTCAACCACCATTCACTGCAATTATAAAGCTTGGAAGAGCCAGGACTTTTTTTATTATAACTCGATTGTATTTGTCTAAAAGAAGAAAGTCATATACACCTTGATTTATTGGCTAATGGCTAATTTTAATTTTTTGGGTGAACTATCCCTTTAAGCAAATTTGATTGACTACAGTGGTCGAGTAACCTCAAATTTGAAATTTGCTGTGTATTTTAGGAAAGTCAACTAAATTTGTTTGACGCTACTAAATAAATAGGTCACAGTGTTCTTTTTTTTTTTTTTAGGAGATACTTTAAATACTGCTGTGCATCCTGGGATGAATCTCTGATGAAGAAACATTGTAACATAACCATATTGTGTTGAGTCACTGTATTTCCCAGAATGCATTGCAATATTTAAAGAATGACTCTCAAGGAAACATTTCATCCTAGTTGCGTAGTAACACCAAATTAATTTGGTTGACTACTGAGGTTGAGTCACCTTATTTCCCAGAATGCACAGCAATATTTAAAGAACCTCAGTCTCAGAAAAATCTAGGTACATTGTAACGTCAGACAAATTTGGTTGAATACAGTGTTTGGAACAAAACGTATTGCAAGGCTGTTCCTCCATTAATATTAATGTGAGGTGTCATTTTTATATTCTGTGACTAAAGAAAGTCACATTAGATGCAATGTTTGTATTCTCTCTATCAAACGCTGTATTCAGAACAAGAGAATAACCCAGCCACCTTGACAGCTTTAGAGAGAAAATTCCTCTCTATTTGACTTGACTCCCTCACTTTGCTCAGCTCCTCTTGCTTTGTTCATATAAGCTGTACTAAGAGGGTTGCTCACTCACTGGCTTGAAGAATTGCCTTTTTGTTTATTCACTTTGGGCCCAGTGATTCGGGGGAAGGAGATGGAGATGAATGTTTTTGGTACATGCTTCATTATGATGCGAAAACAAAGGATTGCAAAGGGAAATATTAACACTGGGACAGCATCCATGGTGGCTTTGCCGGGCTGATAATTTAACGCTTGTGTCTCTCAAAAGAGGGGATTTGTTCCACGGTGTACAGTTGGCATTGTTCGCATGCAGCAGATTTACACCCTACTGTCTTTCAGACTTATTCACATTTTATTTTGAGCTGAAGACTGATTTATATTACAATTCCAAGCTCCGTTTTCCATTTGTCCGTTTATATTAAATCTATGTTACTAATATTTCACCAGACGTTAACTGAGTCCTTGTATGGGAAGGTATGAAGTGAATACTGTTCATTTTGAATGAATATGGAGCTGTGGCCTAGCAGTTAGAGCACATGCTCAGCTGATGCATTCTTGGAAGTGAAGGGAAGTCTCGTTCTATCCATCTGTCATTCTGTCCGTTATCTATCATTCTGTCATTCTGTCCATCTATCTATCATGCTGTCTTTTGTTCTGTCATTTTACGATAGATAGTTCTCTCGATCCACCTTATTTTTCCCATGTGAGTGTGCACGGCCATCGTAACTGAATTGTGTTAAGACTTCCAGTCTATTCCACTTCCATTCCTTTTTAGCTGCACAAAACTGATTGTTATGCTGCTTGATATTGCAAGCTGGTGATTCTTATCATATTATTTTAATGTATTGATGAAAATATGAACAGACTGGTTTGTAACACAGATAGTTTTACTGTTTACAATAGACAGAATGGTAGACAATAGATAGATAGGTGGCTAATCATTTGGAAGTCTTGCAATTTCACAGAAAATAGTTTTCTTCTGCTTGTCTATCGTCCTATCTATTGTTTTGTCTTTCTGTTGTTCTGACTATCATTCTATCATTGCCTGTCTGTCTGTTCTGTCTATCGATGTATCTATCGTTCTTTCTATTACTCTATTTATCATTCTGTCTGTCTTTTGTTTTCTCTGTCTATGGTTTTGTCTGTCTATCGTTTTATCTATCGTTTTGTCTGTCTGTATATTGTTCTCTCTGTCTGTGGTTTTGTCTGTCTATCATTCTGTCTATTGTTTTGTCTGCTTTCAATGTTCCCTCTAATTTTTTTTTCTTGCTGAGCAAAACTTTTCTCTATTGGGTGGACATTTCAGCCACCTGAGCAAAAACATTCTTTATACCAGACCTGTACAGTTAACACATAAAAAAAGTGTGTAACTTTTAACTTTAATGTGCTATTTATATTTGATCAAGAAATTCTATAAAAAAATTGTTAAAACAAATCTCACACAGAACAGTTCAATTCTTTATAATAATATAATATAATATAGCTAATATGAAAAAATGAAGCAGTTATTGCTATTTTCAGTAAATATTTTCAAAAAAATGTGAGCATGTGAATTTTTTTATGTAGTAGAGTTTGCACACTACTACACCTGTGTGTAACTGTAAATGTCTCAGTTTTGTTACCGTTCTGTGTAGTGGTCGACCGATATTGTTTTTTTTTGACTGCCGATGCCGATATCTTGGAAATGATATGATTAGTCATTCAAAGTTGAAATGATATAAATGCGTATTTGCTGAATGCTGACGGCAAACAAGAAAGTATTATCATGTAGTTCTAGTTCTGTGCTCATCATCCGGTACTTCCACCACTTAATCAAGCCACTCTTCTTTAAAACATGAAGTTTTTTTTCACATGTCATTACGTTTGCTTTGGCTCTCGTGTTGAGCTATTTTGTCCGCAACCATTAAAGTATTCGATTTCTACAGTGACTCATTTGGCGCACATCATTCTCTTTCTATGAAACCTGTAAACTGCATTCACCTGTTCTAACTCTATAGTGACACAAACGCTATAGCGGTTTTCCCAAGCATTGCAATTATTTCGCATTTACAAGAATTCAATCAAATGGCTTTCCCCATCTGTCCTGTGTGCGGCACATTATTTCTTTGTGGCCCGCGCTCAGATGGTCTGCGGTTCTGTCTATCGTTCTGTCTGTTCGTGGTTCTAACTATCCATCCTTATATCTGTCTGTCTGTGTATCTTTCATTCATTCTTTCAATCTATCGGTTGGACTGTCTGTCTTTCATTCTCACTGCCTGTCTGTCATTCTGTCTGTTTGTCATTTCTCACTCTGTCAGTCATTCTGTCTGGCTGGCTGGATGTCTGTCTGCTGTTCTGTTTACCTCTCTACCTATCGTTCTGTCTGCCTATATTGACTTAAGATGTTTTTCTCATTGAAAAAAGTACTTTTGAGTTTTTTTGCATTTTAATTCATTTTAATTCTACTTCCTATCATTCAAATTCGAATTACAGATGCCTGCTGCTTGTTTGCTACCTCAATTCAAAGTCAATTCAAATTCAAGATGAATGGTGCACAGACTTGATTTACAGTCTAACATTAATTCTCAGACGGGCGGTATGGAAGCGGTTAACTAAATTTATGCCACAAGTATTCCATCAGGGCACGAGGGGGTGGTCCGCATTGTGTCAATCTCCGTGGCTGGCTCAGGGCAGACACAGGAGGCGACCCAGTGCTAATTACTGTGCGATCATCATAAATAAACATTCTACATTGGGAGCCCCCCCCCCCCCTCCCACCTATACACACACATACACACACTTGCTATCTCACAAGCATTGAGGCTACAGACGAGATATCTTCTGTCTAATAGCAATAGGATCAACCCAGTGTGTCAGATGCCCCAGTATTTATATTTACCTCATTACAAGGAAGCGCCGTTTGCCAAAGGGATCAGAAGCTGGCAATAAAAGGCACACAGAGTGTTTGCAGTCAGGCTTTACTTGCCGTGTGACACAGTCAGACCACGGGAGTGGGATAATGCAGGCAGTTGGCATGTCTGCTCACACTGCTGTTAACCCAGCAGGGGAGTTGGGATGGGTTCGGAAGGGGGGTATCTTCATGACAGACCCCTGAGAGGTGTGGCATATCCATCCCGCTTCTCCCGTTTCCCGTCGATGGCAGGTGCAGCTGAAGAAGTCTATCTCTGCAGTGCAGACGAGCCACTGCAGGAACGTTCTCCAGGCCACAAGTGGCGAACGCCTTTTATCACGGCAAACGGTGCGTTTTTTTCTCCCCTTCTTTTTGAAGGTGGCTCACATAATCGCCTAGCATCCATAAATTCTGCCAAAAATGGTGAGTTAGCACCACTGAAAGCGAAAGCTGTAAACAGCAGCATTCCGCTACCATTTTGAATTAGCGCTGGCGCTCCCTAATCCTGCTAAAGCTTCTCCACTCATGTCTGTGTCCCGCTCTTAGCTGCTTCGCACTCTCTAGACAAGATTTTTTTTTATTGCCCTGCCGTTTTATTTCCCCCCCCCCGCTTCGCTCTTTCTCCCTTGTCACTAGTTGCAAAGCACTTTGAAGCACTTGAGCGTGGGTACGAGATATTAATCCTCCTGAAAACCTGGCAGCCGGGCTGACGTGCTGTCAACGGGAGCCCTTGTTCTAGAAATTCCCTAACCGGCTATGACAGGCTTCACCTGGACAGCGAGGAGAACAGCAGATCTCTAGCCCTCTCTGGCCTGGGGCACCAGCACTGGCAAATCTGAAATTAATTTACTTCAAAGTATTTAAAATTTCAGTTGTTTTCTTTTTTTCTCTAAAGCACAATTATACTTTTTTTTCTTTCTTTTCGATTTACCATGCTGTGTTGGGTGTACGTTGATGTCAGGGGCAGCAGGGGTGTAATAGCTCGTTGACTCTGTAATGGTGAGAAGCAGGGAGGTGGAGCAGCATTACAATCAAGACGAGGGCTTTTTTGCGTTTGTTTTTGCTGTGTTGCATCTCTGTATGTTAATGCACAAAGTAAGCGCTGACAAGACACATCTGATTATGTTGCGTCTGCTTATTCAGCCTTATCAAATTTTCATATTTATGTTTCTTGCTTGATTCGGTTCTTTAATTGCCCACAGGAAGTCTGGACATGGCTTTTAAGTTGTAAAAAATGCCTTTCTGACATAATAAAACAGTATTTTGCTGTTCTAAGAGAAGACTATCTCCTACATATTTGCAGTTTGGCTAAAGTCAAACAGATTCTGGCATTGTTGATTGTTTTTATTTAAATTTTATATTTATATATATTTTAAATTTTATAAGTATTAAATTGTTTGTTACCCCCAATCTTTTGCAATCAGTTGCACATACTCTTAAAAGCAGGGTAGGGTTGCATTAGCTGTTCATTAAGACCTTACTTAAATTAGGAGATAAAGTTTATACAAGGCGCTTAGTAACTCTTAGTTAGTTCCTAATTTCTGTAGTTATACCATTCAAAGTTTGGGATTTGTAAGATTTTTCAATGTTTTTAGTAGAAGGCTCTTATGCTCACCAAGGCTGCATTTATTTGATCAAAAATGCAGTAAAACAGTAATTTTTAGAAAAGTATTACAATTTAACAACTTTTCTATTTTAATATATTCTAAAGTGTAAAATTTAAATGTAAGCATGTTGTTGTTTTTTTCCTTCAGTGCCACGTGATCCTTCAGAAATAATCCTAATGTGCTCATTTGGTGCTCAAGCAAGATTTCTGTATGGTCAATGTTGAAAACAGATGTGCTGCTTAATATTATAAAGTAAACTATGATAAATTCTAGATTCTTTGATGAATAGAAAGTTTAAAAGAGCAGCGTTTATTTGAAACTGAAATCTTTTGTAACTTTTGTCACTGTTGATCAAACTCTGACTCTTGTTTGATCAAATTCTTAGTGCATCCTTGCTGAATAAAATGATTAATTTATGAAAATTCTTAGTGACCAAAAATAGTTACGTTGTTTTAAAATATAAATAAAAACATGTTTTTCGTAGTTGGTTGTGTACAAAATTCTCATATGTGTAAAGGATTGAAGTCTGTAAGTTAAAGGGGTGGTAAATCAGCTATTTTCGAAGGCTTGATTGTGTTTATGGGGTGCACTGTAACACTGTGCTCAGGCTTCGTTTAAAAAAAAAAAAAGCATTATTTATCTCACATTTTACCCTCATTCTACACCGCTGTTTCCATTCTACTAAAAACGGTCTGTTGACTTCCTGGATCTATGAAGCTCCTCCCTCAGAAATACGCAATCGGCTCAGATTGGTTAGCTGGCCCAGTGTGTTGAGATTCGCTAACCGCCTAGTGCACATTGCATGTCGCCTAGTGCACGGTGTATGGTTTATAGTGTATAGTGTATGGTTAACAATGGCGTCAATATTGCTTTATCAATTTGAGCCTGAATCAGACCCAGAGCATATTAGATCAGGATCGAGCAGAACCTATGCAAGCACTGCTCTTACAGGACGTTTCAGAATGGTATGTGTTTTTTGTTGGTAGTTGTCTCATACTTTTTAGATACACTGTTATTTGTAAATGCCATTGTTGTTTTGTTAGCTTTTGATATATGGTTTTATCCTTATTAAAGCTTTGTTACATAACAGCGATTCGACGGCATGGCAACAACACTCTACTACAACAACTCTTCCTCTTCTCTAAAGCAGCCCGACATAGCCTCACCCTTTGTTGCATGTTCCCAGGGGCAGGGTTTATGTACATTTCAGGGTTAGTGATGTCACAAACCCAGGAAGAAGCTCGTTGTAGTCCCTACCAGCAGTGTGTTGTAGGCCTTAAAAAGCGAATTCTGTAAAAGAAAATAGTTCCCTTTGTATTGAACTTTGAATGCCATAACTGAGTGTCTGGGACATGTGCACTAACCACATATGCCAGGGGTCTAAAATTGAAGGTTTTTTGATAGTACGCTAACACGGGTTACAGTCTTAACATAATGGATGGTTAATGCTTTGGGTCCATTGATTCCCCAGTGCTGATCCCTGTCTGTCACAGGAAGTGCTCGTCCTTGGGAGAAAGTCTTGCAGCAAATGCACCCTGCAGTGAAGCATAGCTGCCTGATACAGATTAAAATGCTGATTGGAATAGAAATGCAGCGGCTGTGACAGAAAGGCGAGGGTGTCACTGATGGACAGTGCCAGGCAAAGTGGAGAATGACAAAGCAGGTGTGTGATTATAACGAGCAAATCCCTTCTTGCTGCGATGCTACAGGAAGGGCCGCACGGCGCTAATGTATGCGAGGATGCAAGAGGTTTTTCATTTCAGTAACCCTTATCTTTCCTCTCCGTGCTCTCATTTAGAGTCACTTGTTCATTTCTAGCATAAATCCATCTGGTGTCAACTGCTGAATAGCAGCTGTGATGATGGTCAGATATCATTATCTTGCTATGAAGACTTGAAAAATGTCATAAAGGCTCATGAAGTGCTTTGAACGGCTAGTCATGCACCACATCAAGTCTGCCCTCCCCCCCTCCTTGGACCCCTTCCAGTTTGCATATCGGTCCAAACGCTCAACCGATGACGCCATCGCCACTACCCTCCACTCAGCACTCACACACCGTATTCAAAGGCCCCATGTAAATCTCAACAGTTGCTTCAGATCTGTATGCAAGTGTTTTTCATTTACAGAATTAGGGTCCTAAGCTCACTGGCCCCGGCAGGAGAGCGCTTGTTATTGAGGATTAGTTTTGTTTTACAGCATCAAGTGTTTTCCGCTGGCATGAAAATGACCCTGAATTGAAGATCTGTCAGGGATTGCTCCATGAAAGGATAAAGGGATTCAGGAAATGTATTTGGGTCAGTGTGTCGTAATCCTGCTAGACTGTGTCATACTACTAACAGTTTTCCCTCTTTATTTTGTGTATGATAATGGGTCCGCCCACATGCTATTTAAAATTTTCTATAGCTTCAAGATGCACGTAGAATGAGGTTCAGTCCTTTGATGATGCTGGTGATAGAGAAATTTTATGAATACATTACCGCATAACCGCCCACATTCACATGTCAGCAGTGCCTATTCAATGTCCAAAAAAGTTGGCCTGCCCATATTGAGGTGGTGGCTTGACGAACAACGTTTTCTTTCTGGTGTTATTATATTTCCTGTTGAAACTGGAAGTCTGGGTGGGACAGTTTTTATTCTTAAAAATAACCTATAGGATTAAAGGGATAGTTCACCCAAAAATTTAAATTTGCTGTTAATTTACTCACCCTCAGGCCATCCAAGATGTAGGTGACTTTTTTTCATGATTTTTAGCTGAAACCGCGGTCCTTCATGATTCATATGATGCAAGTCAGCAGCTGCATGCTTTTGAGAATTAAAAAAGCATTTCAAGGAACACAAAGTTAATACCTGTTGCTCCTGATGATGTATTGAGGTCTTATGAAGCAAAACAATCGTTCTGAAACTGAACATTATTTACAACATTATTGCCTGTAAGTTACAGTGGGTACGGAAAGTATTCAGACCCCCTTAAATTTTTCACTCTTTGTTATATTGCAGCCATTTGCTAAAATCATTTAAGTAACATGAAGCCAAATCAAGCTACTTGCTAGTTAGTTGCAGGTGAGTGGCTTTCTCATTCTAGAAAGCATTTGATTTGGACAAAAGTTTCTAATGTGCAGGAAGAGTCATGTAAAATTTATTTTTGTAAGCCTCATATGTGAAAATGCTGTTTATGTAGAGTTGAATGGTTCTTTTTGCTGCTGTGCTGCTGTTCCTTCAAGACAACAAATCAGAGAGAGAATGATAAATAAATAACTAAATAATGACTTTTGATACAAAAAATGAATTAACATAAGCCAACACAAAAAACAAAAAAAGATGACTTCTTTAAAACATGTTTAGCTTCTTGCAGGTATTGTAAATGGTGTTGTATGTCCATTGCATCACAATCTGAGACAACTGGCCCCCACATTTTCTCTATAATATACTGGAGCTTAACGCCTCATTAAAACCTTTAACTTTTTAATAGTAGTTGTCTTCACGATCGATTAACTGAAACTGCAAAAAAAATAAATAAACCCCAGCTAATTTTCATCAGTAAATCAGTGGAAAATTAATAGAAATTCATAATATCTCTATTTGAGGTACTGTAATCTTGTTAAAACAGATTTAATTAAATTGGTATCGGAAAAAGTATCGTTCAGGAATCGGTATCATATCGAAATATTTGATACCCAGCCCTATTTATCATTCATTATTTGGCTTTTTTCTGTTTCATTTTTATCTAGGAGAGGGGAAATCAGAAACGTATACACTTGAATTATTTTTTTTAATGGTTATAGAGCACTGAGATCTTGGTAAGTGCAATTATCAAACATGAAAAGATAGGATAAATCGATGCAACTTTTCAAAAGTGCCTTAATTGTCTTCTCATGATGCATTTTCCCTCTCTATGGCATTTTAAAAAAAATTTACACTACAAAAGTTTGGAATCACTGTGAAATCTTTATATTTTTGAAAGAAATTGATACTTTTATACATCAAAGATTACAAAATAAGATTGACAATAATTGTAAAAAAAAGTCTATATTCTATTCTATTCTATTCTATTCTATCCTATCATCTCTATGGTCATTGTATAATCCTCTACTTGCATTCTAGCAGTCTGTTTATTGAGATATTCAGGTGAAAGTTCATTTCATAATCAGTATTTTTATTGTTTGTGTTTCAGAATGAGGAACGATTCAAGACGTCTGCTGAACAGTTCCACACCGCTGCAACCAGGAGCGAAGCCAATATAAAGTAAGAGATTAAAAAATTGTGACGTAATTATAATACAAACATTTTTAAGATTAAAATGAGTGTTAGCAACATCTACTTGTGTTCAGGCAGGATTTAGCATTGAAGAAGTACAAGCAAAAGTTTCTTGCAAGTGTTTTTATTTATTTTTTTAAATGATTAGCTAGAAAAATTGGTCACCCGAATTTGAAGACCTGAAAGAGACTTCTTTAGTAAAAAGTGAACTGAGTTTCAGGTTCCAAGTTCCAAAAAGTTGATGCAAACAGTTACTAAACAAACACGGCAGAAAATAAAAGTGGTTATTTTGTTCCAGCCTCATAATAACCTCGACTTTCTTGAATAGAGATGAGATTTTTTTTAGTGCCTTGAAGAGGTTTCATTAAATGAATGATGATGTTGGCAGCAAGGTAAGCCTTTCTGCGGTCTTATAGTTTACTCCATGAAATAGTCTATAATTGATGATAGGGTCAAAAGCATGGTACCGTCTTAGCCTTGCTCTGTTGCTTTCAAATGAAGATGGCCTGGTTTCTATGGAGATAGGTCATTTCTATTCCTTCTCTGAAGCTGGGCGTGGAACTGGTGAGGTTAAATTGTATTTGAGATTCATTAAAGCCAGTTTCTTTACTCCTATGCTGGAGACACAGGCATTTTGTTCTCTCGGGGTTCGAATGAATCTCCAGCTGCTGTAATTAATGCAGATTGTTTGTAGCTCGCCACAACCCCACCACCGCCCAGAGCTGCTCGCCATTCACTGAGGCTGAGGATCTTTCACAATTTTTTAAATCGCTTCTCTCTCCTTCCCCCTTTCTTTCCGTCTCCACCACAGTCCTCTGTCTCTACCTCTTTCTGGCCACTCTTTCTATCTGTAGCTCAAAAGTGCCTGTTCACATTTCAGCTGTCTGGTTTCCGGATGTATTTTTCTCAATACTTTTCTCCTTAGGCATTTTAGTACATTCATTGAATTATTCAATATCACGTAGTGATGCACCAAAATGCAAATATTGAATGCACTGGTTTGAAAACTGAACATTTTAAACAGATTTGTTTCCAATATTTATACACATTTTAAATAACTTGTGGAGTTGGTAAGATTTTTAAAAAAGGAAATTAATACTATTATTTAGCAAGGATGCATTAAATTGACCATTAACAACAGTGAAGCGTTCTACAATGTTAACACATTTTTGTGTCCAATTTTATTTGATTTCAAATAAGTAATGTTCTTTTGAACTTTCTATTCATCAAAGAATCATGAGAAAAAAACATTACATTTTCCTTAAAAATATTGAGCAGCACAACTGTTTTCAGTATTGATAATAATAAGATATGTTTCTTTAGCAGAAAATTAGCATATTAGAATTATTTCTGATAGGGGTGCTCCGATTGATCGGCTACCGATCACTATCGGCCCATAATCGCTTTGGGATAATTGATCGGCGGTCCCTAAAAAGAAAAAAGATCTTTAGCTGATGACGCGCCTGCCGTGAGAGGTTTGGCACGACATGCAGCGGCACCGTCTTTGTCCGACACGGGTGAAATAATTATAATGCTGAAGGTGAGGTACTCACCTTCATATTTCTTCATTAAATAACTTATAAAGTAATTTGAAAACCTTGTGTGAGACGTAATTTCACAAACATCCTGAGTGAATCACCGCGCGCGCTGTCTCTTTCTCTCTCAAAATGCGCAAATGGCTTCAAATCACCACATTGCGTCTGTCTATAAGTGAGCTGCACGCTGCACAGTTTACACAGGAATTGTCACTTGCACAATCGAGGCAGTGTCACATAGTCACTAAAGTTTATAAATTGCATTACTTTTTAATTCTTGCCAGTGTTTAACCATTCAGCGCTCGCACGCTGTCCTGGAGACTGCGCTCATGCACACTCGCAGCACACACACATAATGCCAGGTTCACATTACTCCGTTTGCAGTGCGTACGTGGTGCGTATTTTTTCCGCGTTCATGTTAACTGATTAAAGCGTTCACTGCACACAGCTGCGGTCCGGCAGTGCGTCCAGTAGCGGTGCGTCTGCAGCAGTGCAGAGATCGTTTCCACACCGAGTCTACTGCTGCGCTGCAAGCAAAGAATTAAAGTAACAGCGCATTGTTTGCAGTAAATATGAACATGGATTGACACGAAAATTTAGTAATTACATCATAAATGCATATTATTAAAGTCTACTGTGTTTCACAGTCAATACATATGGCTTTTTGGCTAGGTTTAAAGGGAAAGAGCACTTTTAGATAAAGAAGGCAATGATAGATGGCACTCGTGAAGTTAGTAAAACAAAGTTATTTTTAAACCGCAGGATTGCTTGTAATAAAGATTTCAATGCAAAAGGAAAGGCAGTAGAGCTGACTATTTGTGTCAATGGTTTGTGATAACGTAAGAAAAGTAGTTTAATTGTTTTGCCACTTGCTTGAGCAACTTAATATATAAATCTAGAAGTAAATGTAAAAGTAAAAAGCATTGAATAATGTGTTGCTTATATTTATTGTTTAAACATGTCTGTGAAAGATTTTATTACTGTACTGTGTAAAAAAATTTGTGCAATTCTGCAAAAAATTCTGTTTGGATTTGAAATCAAACTAATGGATAAATGTTGTGTTTGTGGTAAACAGCCACGGATCAGTAGCAGACTCCTGTGTGAAAGCACAGTCCGTGCTGCTTCCCCTCTGACAAGAGTCTCCTAAGAGGGGAATTCCCCCCCATGTTCAAAAATGTCTAAAAATCCTGATTGGAGTATCACTATAAATAGTTATAAATTATAAAAAGAAGGCTTTAAAAAGATCGTTATCGGTGATCGGTATCGGCAGATACTGTTTTCTGTGATCGGTGATCAGCCTCAAAAATCCTGATCGGAGCAGCCCTAATTTCTGAAGGATCATGTGACACTGAAGACTGGAGTAATGCTGAAAATTCAGCTTTGCATCACTGGAATAAATTGCATAATAAAATATATTAAAATAGAAAATATTTTACAATATTGTTGATCAAATAAATGCAGCCTTGATGAGCGTAAGAGACATCTTTCAAGAACATAAAAAAAAACTGACCCCAAACTTTAAACATAGTGCACAATCTATCGTATATGTTTTAAATTATAAATATTATTAATAATATTTTTCTTTTTTCAGGTGGTTTTACTACCATAACATCCATGCTCCAAAAAACATAAAATATTGGACTTAAAGTAGACGTAACACACACAGTGCCTATACAAGGAATGCTGCCCTTTATGATGTCAAAAAAAAAAAAAACTTTCCGAAACTTGTACGAACCTGAAGGAGTGTATTTGGCACAGAAATACTCTGTCATACGTCCAGCTCGTTTATTGAAACTTTGCAATACATTTACATGTTCAAATTTTCTGCCAAGAATTTTGGCTGAAATGTTTTTATATCTGAAATTTCTGTACATCCCTGTTATTGTCTTTTAATAGTCTTTAATAGTTTTGTCATTTTCTAGAGAGCACATTTAGTAAAAAAGATGGTTAGCTGGTGAAGGGTTAGCCAGCAGATTTAACTAGAATCCAGCAATGTTTCCATGATAACAGTAGTGTTTGATTGGTGGATGACTTTAGAGAATACACACACACACACACACACACACACACACACACATATATATATATATATATATATATGAAGAGTTAATTTGCAAAAACCGATAAACGCCACTTTAAAAAAAAAAGAGCTGATTTCCATGCATTATTCTCCACATATAGCGCGATCTGAAACCTAAACACGTTTTGTCAAAAAAGCCGGTTTATTTACTTTCAAGGCATCGCGAGTTCACGTTTTACTGCAGAAGCCGACAAGCGCCCTTATTGTTGTTTTTGAACAGAAGCTGATAAGTCCATTTTAGCGAATCAGCGCGCTGTATTCAGGTCAGGTGACAAGGCTACTTTCACTTTGAAAAGACATGCTAGCTGAGAGGAGTTTCGTCAAAGCTGACTAAAAGTGATTGAGGATGGATAATTCCGTCGAACTTGAAGAACCTGTGATATCTTCTTCAGGGCGAAAAAGGAAAATAAAAGATGAAACGTTTCACGGAAACTTGCAAAAGCAGTGCGTTACAATGGTGAGGGAAAAGCTCTGTGTATTGCGTGTAATCACATCCATACAGTTTGTGATCGCAACAACAACAATGTTTGTCAGGCATCTACATTGTCATCTGAGGAGATTACAAAGATTAAACAAGTGTTTTTTTAACTCTAAAACATGAGATGTGGAGTTATCTGCTTTTGCCAAAAAACGACTGTTGGAGTTATCTGCTTTTGCTATAGAACAAACTTTTAATATGTAAAGCTTTCAATGAGCTTTAATTTAGTAAATTACCTGTATTTGTTTAAGTTATTATTACTTAATCAAAACAACCCAACTGCAGTTTGATATTACTTGGAATGTGCAATAAAAAAAAAGTTTTCGCGTTTTTAAAAACGGTGAGTTATCGGTTTTTGCAAATTAACTCTTCATATATATATACTATTTTTGATCAACTCCAGAGTGAGTGGTTAGTCTATTTTGAATGGCTTGTACATAAAAATAATTTGCTCTATTGATATTTTTGAAAGCCATTTTTCTTTTGGAACCCTTCTGTTAAGTCTGGCTGTTCATCCAAACCCCCCACAGAACAAAGCACTCTGGCCTGTGCGCTAGCTAATTGTTTAGAAAGAAGGGCAATCATTCAAAACATTACAATCCTGAATTCACCAGACAGCACTTAAAAATACTTTTCTGTTTGACAATTCAAAAATAACACTTTTGATCGTTAAACCTGCAGATGGCTTGTGACTAATTCTCACCCAGCATGCGTTGTTCTAGATTTAAAGAGGGATTTGAAACTATAATCTCACAAGGCCGTCCCAGTGTGTGAGTGTGTGAGCATCGAGCTCAGATCGTCAGATCGAGTGTGTGTAATTTACCTGTGTAAGTGTTTGTGTTAGTTTGTTTTCTCTTCTGTACCTCTTGAGTCTCACAGGTTTTGTACCAGCTGTCTGTGAGTGCCAGTCGTAGATGCAATGGTGGCAAAGAGGCGAGTGCTTTGAGGTTATACAAATGATGTTTGCACCTGGGTAATGAGCTTCCCCCGGGGACGTCTCATCTGCCAATCAGAGCACAGAAGAACATCTGTACATGACGACTTCAG
Source organism: Sinocyclocheilus grahami (assembly GCF_001515645.1). Lineage (NCBI taxonomy): Eukaryota > Metazoa > Chordata > Actinopteri > Cypriniformes > Cyprinidae > Sinocyclocheilus > Sinocyclocheilus grahami. Next base: position 743,292 of record NW_015505192.1, read on the forward strand.
TTTTTGTGTCTTTGTTGCTAGTGTACGCTAGTGTACAACAGCCGAGCTCAAAGCAGAAAGCAGACTGAAAGCAGACTCTTTAAAATCGACGTGAAATGGTGTTCATAGCCCTTTTTACTTTTGTAATGGGATGGGGGGGGGGGGCTTTCATTACAGAATAGAGCCAGATGGCTGGGATTGAAAGGTTGACACTTAACGAGACTTGAAGTCCAATGGGAAAGTTGTTGCAGATTTTTTTGATTCCAAAGTCCAATTTTTTTTTTTAAATTTCCAAATCAAATCAATCCTGTGGTTAGTGGAAAATGTTTGGTCCATTTTGAAAAAAGTTTTTTTTTTTTTACTTTTTTGTTTTATCTAGTTAATTTATTACGTATTACTTATTGCTTTATTTATTGCTTATTACTTTTTCTATTTTTCACTTGATTCTCGCCATGAATATAGCTGTGATAGCTGGCACGGCGCTAAATTATAATCAATTAATCAATCAGTTGAAATATCATGCACTGATCAATTGTACACAAAAAGAGTTTAAAAAAAGAAACATTGGATACATTTTGCTTTCCGGTTGAGTTAAAATTTTAAAGATTAGAAATTGCTAATCCCTTCTTTCCTAGATCTTATGTACAGTTCTGTTCACTCAATCCACTTGTTGGCAGTAATATTTCGGGGAGCTTTAGCAAGCATTTTTGCTTTTCTACCTGCGTGGAGCTGATGTTTTAATCCTGGTTTTAATCCCTGAGGGTATTGCAGCCTTCAGACCCCCGACTCCTGCATGACAAGGCCGCTGTTTAATCCCCACCCGCTTCACGAGCCTCGGGCGGTTCAGGATCTTTCTGTTGTTCGCCTCTCCAACACTCGGAGCTGTGAAACAGCCATGGCTTTGCGGCCATCCTGCCCCATTCCCAAACGAGGAGTGCGCTGGATCTGATAATTCAAATTGAAAACGCCTGCTGAGGAACTGCGATCAAGCCAAGACGAACTACCGAACCTACAGGGCTATTAAGGAACTCAGCTGGACCTGTCAGTCAGGAATATAGACTAGGCAGTGCAGATGAGGAGAGGTGAATTGGGTGCACTACAAGATGTTTGCTAATGCTGTTGTTGGCTATTCTATGCGAATGTATCCCACAAAGAAATGGCCGGGTAAAATTAAACACCTAAATCAAGAGAACATTTTTATATTATATTAAATGTAGAATATGGGCATGTAGAATATGTGCTTTATAAGTACTAATAAACAGCCAATATGCTAGTAATATGCATGTTAACTAATTAGTAGTGAGAACTGGTCCCTAAACTAAAGTGTTACCATATGTATGTATGTGTGTGTGTGTGTGTGTGTGTGTGTGTGTATCTATATCTACATCTGTAGCTATATAGCTAGTAATATGCATGTTAACTAATTAGTAGTGAGAACTGGTCCCTAAACTAAAGTGTTACCATATGTATGTATGTGTGTGTGTGTGTGTGTGTGTGTATCTATATCTACATCTGTAGCTATATATATATATCTATATATATATATATATATTAGGGATGCACGATATTATCGGACTGATATCGGAATCGGCCGATAATGGCTTTAAATGTAAATATCGGCATCGGCCCGATATGAAAAATTATGCCGATATGTCTTGCCGATAAGAGGAATACGTTAACTCACATGTGCTCAGGGTGTGTGCTAGTGATTAGGTCACGTCAGCAGTGTGGCTCATTCTTTGAAGCAAAGTTTTGTCTGAATGATGATTAGATTCACTTTTTTGGATCGCTGCATTTAATCTGAGAATGCACGTACAGAATGACGCGTTCGGTGTGTGATAGAGTAAACAGTAATAGCACGTGCAGTGGCAGTAGCGGCAGCCTCCCCCAGGTCCTAACGCCCGTTCTGTAAGGAGTTTTAGCTGTAAGCTATAGCGTACATAAAAAAAATGTACAAACATGATACTTGTAAATTAAATAATTTTATATATACTGATTTATTCATTACTGTGTAATTTGTTTTATTATTTTAAACAAATCATAAGCTCTAAAAGATTTTCAGAATTTTTACAACTCTTTTGCTTTAGACCATCTACAAATGTTAAATCTTAAACTAAAATGTTAGGGTTAACTTCATCTTTCTGGGGGGGGAAAAATGCAGCGATTGATATATATAGTTTATTTATAGTTATTTTCAAAGCTTCAATGTACTGTCAAAAAAATCTTCATTATTGTTTATTTAATTCTAACAAATAATTTTTTGTTAAAAACTAACCAAAATGAAAAATAATTTGCTTATAATTTCTGCACAGGAGAGACTTGGTGTTGTTTCCAAACAAAAGGAAATATATCTGTATCAGCCAAAATAAGTTGAAAAATATCGGCATATCGGATATCGGCAAAATCCAATATTATGCATCCCTAATATATATACAGTGGGTACGGAAAGTATTCAGACCCATATAGATATATTACACACACACACACTCACTCACCGGCCACTTTATTAGGTACACCTGTTTTGATGAAAATATCTAATCAGCCAATCACATAGCAGCACCTAAACTCAATGCATGTAGACATGGTCAAGACAATCTGCTAAAGTTCAAACTGAGCATCAGGATGGTGAAAAAAGTTAATTTGAGTGAACGAGCCATGATGTTAGACCATCCAGACAGGATGGTCTAACAATTTCAGATACTGCTGATCTACTGGGATTTTAACGCACAACCACCTTTAGGGTTCTCAGAGAATCGTCAGAAAAAGGAAAATATCTAGTGAGTGGCAGTTCAGTGGGCGAAAATGTCTTCTTGATGACAGAAAGCTCAGAGAAGAATGGCCCGACTGGTTCGAGCTGATAGAAAGGCAACAGTAGCTTGTTACAACGGAGTTATGCAGAAGAGCATCAGTGGATAACCAACACGTCAAACCTTGAAGTAGATGGGCTACAGAAGACCACATTTGGCGTAAACATGAATGCATGGATCCTACCTTGTATCAATGGTTCAGGTTGCTGCTGGTGGTTTAATGGTATGGGGGATTTTTTTCTTGGCACACTTTGGGCCCTCTAAGTTTAACTGAGCATAATTTAACACAGCCTAAGTATTGTTGCTGATCACTCACTAAACATTCAGGAATGCTTCTGCTGCATGTGGCTCATAGAAATGTAACAGCTAATCATGCAGTGACTTTGATTTAAATCTATTTTAAAATAGATAACCTAAAGAGCTGTCCTTGAACTTCTCAGTTTAATTTTGTGTTCCACAGAAAAAATAACATACAGTTTTGTAACAACATGAGGGTGAGTAAATAGTGACAGTTTATATTTTTGGGTGAACTATCTCTTTAAGAGAATGAAGCGAAGGAAAAGAACAATAAGAAATGCTTCTGGCCAGCATCATGGTTGTCTCCCTTCCCAGTAAACTTTCCTGCTATATGGCAGCCAATTATATAGCCTTAGTCAGGCATTTGTTGTTGTTTATTTTTTTTTCTTTTGCGATGGATGTTGTTTGCAGTCTCTCGGAGGAAAGGCCCTCATTAGAGGAGCTGTTGGCTGGAAGGGTTGGTGGAATGGTGGGACGACTAGACTGTGGGTCATGAGTCTTGCTTTTACACAGTACAGTATGTTCATAAGTCTTGTGCAACCCAAATAAAAGTAAAAACCAGCAGTTTTTTTTTCACACAAGAAATATTTTTTTCACACATGCCAGAGGTTTCTGGTTTGAATTTTGATGATAATTATCTTGTGGCATTCTCTTCTCACCATGCTCTCCTTGCTTCGTGTATTCAGATGAATGAAAAACTTTATCTGACCATGATGAGTCATTGTCATCATGGGTAAATTATGTACTTTTTGCAGTTGCTTTGCTTCAAGAGATTTTCTTCTGTAATTGGGGGTGATGTGGCCTAGTAAGATCTGGGCTTTAACTGAAATGTTCCATCCCAGGAAAGAACACTTGTGAAAGAATGTACATAGAGAAAATTGCTGCTTTGTGACCATGTATTAAAATTCTTATTGCCATACAGTCGTTTTACTGTAGACTTGTTTTTAGTTCCCATTATTCTCAGTGCTGATAGTAATTCATTGCTGTAAAAAAAAAAAACGTTACTACGTTTTTCCACAATTTAAATAAGTATAAATTAAACCACCATGATATAAGGTGGCTGTCAATTTAACCCAGTAATTTTGTAAGACTTGTATTAACATTAATATTAAGATACCAACATAAACTTAAAAAATCTTTTTAAAAATGTAAAAACCTTTTTTATTATTATTTGTGGTAATTTTTTATTTATTTACTTTTTCCTTATTTTTCACTTGTTTCTAGCCATGCATCTTTGTGACCCTGGACCACAAGACCAGTCATAAGGGTCAATTTGTCGAAATTGGGATTTCTACATCATCTGAAAGCTGAATAAATAAGCTTTCCATTGATGTATGGTTAGGATATGACAATATTTGGCTGAGATACAACTATTTGAAAATCTGGAATCTGAGGGTGCAAAAAAATCTAAATACTGAGAAAATCACCTTTAAAGTTGTCCAACTGAAGTTCTTAGCAATGCATATTACTAAACTTAATTTTTTATAATTTTTTATTTTAAATATTTACGGTAGGAAATTTACAAAATATCTTAATGGAACATGATCTTTACTTAATATCCTAATGATTTTTGGCATAAAAGAAAAGTCTATAATTTTGACCCATACAATGTTTTTTTGGCTATTGCTACAAATATACCCCAGCGACTTAAGACTGGTTTTGTGGTCCAGGGTCACATATTATAAAATAATATTATATTAGAGTCAACAATATTAACATTGCCATTCTTAATACTTTTTACTTTTTACTCTTTATTGATATTATGCATCAAAAACAGATAGTTTATATTATCATAATTTTTTTAAATTATTATAAATTAATTACTTTACATCTGTAAAATCATCCTTTTGAAGCTTTTATTACTAAATATTGATAAATGTAATTAGAAAGCTTACTTGATTTGCATGTCCTGCAATGAATTCAAATAAACACTGGCCATCGTTTGACAGTCCTTCAAGCACACACACACACACGAGCATAAGTGGAGAATTCCAGTTGTTCCAAAAGTTGGATTAGACTGCGAATGTGTGATGTTTAAGAGAGTTCTGCACCATTGCTTTGTGACCTCCTGCCTTGAGGATAAGTCAGACCATTACTGCACCCGACAAACCCCTCACCTTATCAAACCAGAGTAACATCTCCTCTCTCCACCTGTCTCCACGCGGCCGGCCGAAGGTTACGGAAGCACGCGTGACTGTTGAGCTCCATGCGCTGATTGACTAGAGGCAAGAGAAGTGACACCTCAGCACTTCAGAGGCCGTTACCCCAGAGAGAGGTGCAGAACTGTGGCCCGCCGGTCTAGCATACGTGGACTACGGGAGTAATTATCAGCTTTGTCAGATCCCTCTGAGTGCCTCTCTTCTCTTTTCTCTCTCGCTCTCTTTTTATCTCTTTCTTCCTCCCATCCTCCTCTCGCCCTGTCAAGTTTAAGTGGGGCCCATCGCTGCGAAAAACCGCCGGCCCCTACAGGTGAGATTGGACAGGAGGGTGGAGGGATATGGTCAAGGAGGCTCAGTCAATTGAAAAGCTGTCAGAGTGCGAGCGAGCCCCTGGAAGGAGAGTCGACGAGATAAGACAAGGTTCTCATCTGCCAGCTGAGCTCAAGCGAGGTCAAGGCACCGGCGCTCTAATCTAGTTAAGTCGAGCTGAACTCTGAGCTGATAAAGCCTTGTGACCTATGTGTTATATCAAGTTTGATTTTGTGTTTTGTGTTCTCATCTAGCTATTATTTGTTTATCTCGCTTTCTCAAGCATTCAGACGGTAATCCAAGTTGGAGTCGCGGTTTGCAGAGATTTCTGTAGTGCGGTAATTCCAAAGTCTTGTTTTCTCTTATCAACAAGAGCTGATTGGAAATAATTAATGAGCGAGCGGAAGCTAAACCTCTGCGCGGTCTTTGGTATCTACCAATTTTCAGCTAGCGCGGCTCCTTAGCTTCAGAATAATGAGCTTGTCTCTTCAAGTTTACGAGCACATGCTCCTACACACAGAATGTGTTTTAAGCTAATTTAATCTTTTGTAGTTGCTTTTTCTTTGCATTTCATTTCCATATTTTTGAATTGTGCTTTGTGCGTTTCTGCCTCGTAAAGGTTTCTGAAGTCGCGCTTTGTTTTGTAGCACTCTGCTCCGTTAAGGAGATTACAAATAATAGACGAAATTCTGGTAATTAACATTTAATCTTTAAGCGCTGTGTTATTTATTTACAGATGTGAAATGAGGAAATGAGCATCCCTTAAACAGGCACGGCTTGTGCTCTTCAAAGCAGAGCAGTTCGTAAGCAGCTCAGCTAATATTTTTATTAAAGACTTCACCTTCAATTTGGTTCAATTCAGTTCAGCCCGGGTTTGAGCAAGCCAATTTTCTGCTTCAGACTGCTTTAATAAACCGTCTGCTCTATCAGAAGCCTTTGCCGTTCCTGATGAAGGCAGTTTATTTTAAATTAAAGGAGAGTTTCTTATCTGTCGGCGCAAAGAATGTGACTACAGTAGTCGTTCTTCCTTTCGCAGGGTAATTAAAACAAAAAACGGTTTCGGCGACTGATAAAAAATATGGGATCTGATACGTGGCGGCCCTCTAACATGTGCAGATGTGCTATTGATGGAAGTTTTTTTCCTTCGCCCTTCTCTTTTCGGCCACGTCTGGCTTCCCCGAATGATGATAAGATGTACAACCCAGCTTGAAAAGGGATCAACGGATTGACGTATCTCTACCCTGTGTCAGAATGATGCCAATCATTGATGATTTAATTGAACTTGCAAGTGAAACCTAAGCCGGATTGAGCCTTTAAATCGCCTTTAAATCGCCTTTCAATTAAGCTGGATGTCAGTCGATCGTCTGAAAGCCGCAGATGTGGCGAAGCTGGAGGTGGATGCATGGATTCACTTTGCTTAATCAGTTCAGTGATATTCGACATGACACCTAACAAGCTTTCGTCAGCTTGACGGCCAAAGTAATTAGCTTGATTGGATAAATTACACTATTAAGCCCTGTTTTGTTGGTTTTAAAAAAAGATACAGTACTTTTCCACAAACATTATCCATTTTATCAGTCAATCAATAGTCAATACATTTTAGCTCACTCTTTTTAAGTTTAAATTGAATGGTATTGCTTTAGATTATGTTTTGCATTGAATACCCCATACATTATTAGAGCTATCTGACCTTTTGTGTGAGTAGCTTGATTGGGTAATTATAATAAATAGTAAATAATAAAATGAAAGCCTTTTTTGCCATTTTGCTTTCATTTTATTGCTTTAGACTTTGTTTTTTTTTAGTAAAGAAAAAAACAACTGATTGCATGCCATTAATTTGTTGTGACGTAATTAGAGCTGTTGCAAATTTGGTTAGTTAGCTGTTAGTTTGACTATATAAATGTAACATTTTTACTTTTTTAAGAAATTATTATTTTTATTTATTATTATTATTTATTATTATTTTTTTTACACATTTTTATTTTATTTATTTATTTTTTTTACACATTTTTATTTTATTTTATTTCACCACATACATTATCTGATTCAGTAATTGTAATAATTAATTCTACAATAGCTGTTTGGTTGTGCATTATTAGTTTGATGTGAGAACTAGCTAGTCGATCTTTTGTTAACTTGACAACCAGATTGATTAGCTAGATGGATAAATCTCTTTATTAAACCTTTTGTTGTCGCTGTTTTATTTTAGTAGTTTAAAATACATTTTGAGTGAGACATACATTATCCAAATCCATACTTGTGTAAAAAAAATCGAGCTGACATTGAAGATGATTAGCATGATTGGGTAGATTGCTTTATAAACACTAATTTTTGTCTTTTAGTACAAATTTCTTGCACAGATTACATTATCTGAGTCAATAACTGTCATTTAAACAGTCATTTCAACAATGGCCGCATTATTAGTTTGAGAGAAGGTGTTTGTCTGAAGTGAGGATGAATGACAGGTTATTTGCGGCTCTTTTTTGCCTTCAGGATCTACTGTACAGATGTACCAAGGAGTTTAATGGGTCTGTTCACCCCCTCCACCTCCTTCCTGCTCGCTGGGTTATTTATCATAGTTGTTCTAGTCACTGCCACTCTTGACACTGGTGTTATTAATGAACATTCACTCTGCCGGTAATTCAGTTTAACCTGTCTCCCCGCATTCATTCATTCTACTAAACCATCCACAGGAGCGGAATTGAGGGAGGGGGGGGGGAGAGCGAGAGAGAAGGAGGAAGGAGGAAGGAAAGGAAATGAGTGAGTCATGCAACTGTATTTTACAGCTGAGTCTGTCTTTTGGTTGTGCTTCATATAAAATATTTACTGTCACTACATGTACGATCCTGCCAGGATGTGTGCAGCAACAACCCTCTGCAGTTAGATAAAAACACTTATGAACTCATGACCTCCCTCTCACTGACCGCTGACCTTTTTCAGGCAATGTAACGTGGAGCCGGTGTGTTGGAACCTGCAAGCTCAGATCCTGAACTGCTATAGAGAGAACCGTGAGCAGACGCTTCAGTGCTCAGACCTGGCCAAAGAGTACATGCAGTGCATCAATGCAGCTAAGAAGGTAAGAAACCATAAAAATTTAGCTGGACTCTATGGTAACATTTTTGTTTAGAAGCATTTGTAATCTCAGTTGAACTCTTAGGGGCACAGTCAAAGTTAATGTATGTACTGTAATGTTAAAACGTCAGTTCAGTATGCTTATACTTGTCCAGCAGGCATTGAAAAACTAAGCAAATATAAAAATATAAGCGAATTTAAAAAGAAATATAAATATAGCACTCACATGCTTTATAATAACTTTAATTTAAAAATGTAATCTAGTTGTATAAAAATGTGATCAATAGTTTATTGAAATGAGAATATATATATATATATATATATATATATATATATATATATATATATATATATATATATATGAAGTCATATTAAAAAGTTCATGATATTCATAATTATTTGAATCATTTTAACTAATGATCTAAGTATTATAACGTTTGTCAATTTTCAACTTAAAATTTATAAATATACAAAATAATTATGTAAATGTACTAGTAAATCTAAGTCTAAGGATGCATATAAAAAAACTGTATAATAAAGTTTAGTTAAAAAATATATAATTCTTAACGTCAATTTCGAAATTTGAATGTTCATGACATTAATCATTATTTGAATGCTTTTTATTTAATGATTTTTTTAAGTATCATAATTTTTGGCTTTGTTAATTTCATTAAAATTATGATGAAGTGTTAACAAAATCTCTATTTGATCTTATTAGATATATATATATCACTTACTGAGAGTTTGTGTGCTGCAATTTAAAGTCGTGTGAAGGTGAAGGCTTTGAATGTTATTAAAGGGGTCATATGATGTTACTAAAAAGAACATTATTTTGTGTATTTGGTGTAATGAAATGTTTATGCGGTTTAAAGTAAAAAAAACACATTATTTTAATGTACATACTGTACATTATTGTTTCTTCTCTATGCCTTTCTGAAACACGTCGATTTTTACAAAGCTCATCGGTCTGAAAAGCGAGGTGTGCTCTGATTGGCCAGCTATCCAGTGCGTTGTGATTGGCCGAATACCTCAAGCGTGTGACGGAAATGTTACACCCCTTACCATACTGTGATACCCTGTCTGGCCGGAGTGTAACATTAAACCATGTCTGCATTTGTGATCGGAGAAATTACAAACAACAAGTGCTACTCTACACTGCCCAAAAATCTTGCGTTTGAATCATCAGTGGCAAATTCTTTAAATATAAAAAACATACTTACAGTCTATGAGTCAGAACAGCCGGCATTGTAGTCTACTCTCCCAGGATCAGGAAACAGTCCTCCATAAAATGCGTTGGACACATCTGAATATTTGGGTTGAAGTGTTCTGGAACAGTGTTGTAAATACAACTTAACCACTGATTTCTAGTCATGTCCTCTTTTGGAAGACCAAACAAAGTAGTTTCGCTTTCACAAAAAAAAAGCGTCACACACCGCGGCCTTGAGTGAACGGAGGCCGGAGAGGAATATGCGGAGGCCGGCTTGAGTGAGCAGAGGCGGGCGGGCTTGAGAATGGCGCGGCCGGCGGATTCGACAAAGGAGTGTCCGGCGGGCTTGCAGCAACCACATGTGACGACCCCGGGCTGGACTCCGCTTCGTCCACGGTGAAAGCCGATCCGGCGATCCACAGCGTGAAGTTGATGTATTTCCTCAGCGACTAGCACGGATCAGCTCCAGGCATGACGAAGCAGATATCCTCTTTTGGGAGGCCAACCAAAGTAGTTTCGCTTTCACAACGAAACACAGCGCCTCCACGACATGGCGGCGGCGGCAACAACAATACTACAGCGAGAATAAAAGTTGCGCCTTCTTTCTTTGCGTGAACATTTGGGCGACTTTATGCAAATCTCTATAAAGAATGTCTCTTTAGATTTGAGACTTTAGTCTTTGCAACTTTACAGATCTTCTTTATGCACCAAGAGCTTGTAACACTCCAAAGAGAAAGGAAAATTTTATTTCATATGACCCCTTTAATGAATATTATTTGATTGTAAAGTGACGTTCACACTGAGGTTGCCAAGTTGCTGGACAATTGCTAACAGCCTACTGCTTCTTAACAGTAGTATCCAACTTCAAGAAGAGGAATATGTGAACTTCGCTTCCGCTTCCATTGCTAGTAGGTGTTCCTAAAGCCCAGCTGGTAGAGCATGGCACTAGAAACATCAACATCATGGATTTAATTCATTGGGGACACAAAACTGATGAAATGTATCCCTTGAATGCACTGTAAGTTGCTTTGGATAAATGTGTCTGCCAAATGCATAAATAAAAATGTAAATGCCCATTGGCATCCGCATAGCATTGCAGCGCATTTGCATAGAGTTGATCTCTTGCCAATGGTCTTTAGCACGTCACCTCAAATCTTATGAAAGTTGAGTCACTTTGTAGTTATTTTGTTGTTATGAATCGCTGTCAGTGTGAACGCCCCCTAAAGATCAGAAAGAGAAGGTGGAAAAGTTTAGTTATTACTGGTGCAAGAAACCTTGATTAAAATAATTTGTGGACTTAAAGGTACAGTTCAACAAAATAAAAAAAAATCTGTAATCATTTAGGGGGCTTTCACACCAAGCACATTTGCTGCGGTCCGAGCCTGAGTGTGATTGTTCCAGGCGCCCCCCGCAGCACTGGTCTGGTTTCACACTCGCTTGATTCTTTCAAACCCTGGTGCGTTTGCGTTCATCTTACGTCATCACAAACGTGCACGGCATATGATACAAAACAGCTTGGTTTCTTGAAAAATCAGTGGAAAGTCAGTGGAATCCAATGTTGTTTGGACCTGAATATTCTTGAAAAGATCTTAATTTTCACATTCTTCATTTGTGTTTTACAAAAGAAAACAACTATATAGATTTGTAATGATGACATCAGGCTGAGTAAATGATGTCATGGGTGAACTATCCCTTTAAGGTGACAAAATAAAATACTGGGCTCCAGTATTTTCAGACTTTACGATCGCTGAAGTGTTTCGTGTTGGTCCGCAGTGCCCTCGGTGCAGCACTGTCGGTAAAAGTGTCCTTTTCAAGGTGTTAATTCTTCAGGAGTTTTACTTTTAATGTTCAGTTGTAGCCAGGCAACAGCAGAATAATGGATTCACTCCATCGCACCCCCAGTCGTAAGGAGAGAGAGAAAGAGAGTGGATGTGGATGGGTTGCTGGCTCACTAGTACACACTGCACTCAGGGAGTGTGTGATAATCACTGCTATGGCAACGGCTCCCAGTACCAGGATGTGGATCTGGCCTGCCGTGTGCTGCTGCCGGTGGTATGTTATATATATATATATATATATATATATATATACATATATTCCTCATTCCCCTCACCTCCATTCATCTGTGCTGTATTGTAACTGTTGAATGCAAGTGTCGACTCCGTTTAATTGCTATTAGCAGCACAGGTACTCAGGATGAGTTTGAAAACGTCCTTGTTGTTTGGCCAGTTTTTTTCTTTGCCTTGAGTCTTTCTGAATTGAGAATGTTGATAAAAGGGTTTTCAATGCAGTTTGATCAAGCAATTTTGTGTGTGTGTGAGTTTCATGCTGCGTCTTTGTCCAACTTTTCACATAAGCAGAGAATAGCTATTGCTACAAAAGCAGGAGGTGGTAAACACAAAATCCAGATCAATGGTATTCGTTTGGCTAATCGAATGTCGTTCTCAATGCACACAAAGCCTCTGGATTTTTGTTCACTTTGTGGACCAGAGACAAGGCTGTACAGTAGGTCTATACCTGCTGGAAAGAGAGGTTGGCTTTTAATGTGGCTTTCCTTTTTACAAAAAGTGGGTGAAGTGAACATGAAAACAAAACTGACCATAAGAAATGTGATATGGAAGAAAAGTGAGCAGTGTTTCATGTTGACCAAAGGGATATTTACTCAACATTTCATTTACTCACCTTTCATGTTCCAAACCTGTAGGACTTTCTTTCTTTGTTGAATATAAATATAGTTTAGCTGAATGTTATTGTTGATCTTTTTTCATACAAACCAAAAAAAAATTTATTCTTCGTCTTCGTTTGAGTTCAGTTCTACAGCAGAGGAGAAGATTTACAATGATTTAATGACTTAAATTCTGTTTTTTCCTCACAGAAAGTGTTGCAAGGCTTCGGTATCATATAATTACATTTTATGTATAAAAACTTGTCTTGTGTTTACAGAAAATACCAAATAAAACAGGTTAATAATAACATGAGGGTGAGTATATGATGACAGTGAATATGATTAAATATAGCGCGGCCAACCTAATGTTTTAAAATCGCAGTTAAAATCGGGCTGCATTTAATTAGACTCCAGCAACTAAACACACTAAGCTGTGGCATTGAAGACAATGATTTTAACTAAATATGGTTTTAGTACAAGCAAACATATATTTGCATATAAGCTAAATGAGTTTGAGGAATTTGCAGATGTAGAGATTATTGCATGTATGTGTGTGTGTGTGTTTGTGTATGTGTGTTGAAGTTTTATTCATCATGGACGCATTCAATTGACAGTAAAGACATTTAGAATTTGACAACAGATTTCTATTTCAAATAAATGAAATATTTATCAGAGAATAATATAATATAATAATATAATTTTGTTATGAGTAAGAATAATTATTGAGCAATAAATCAGACTATTAGAATGATTTCTGAAGAATCATGTGACTGTTGAAAATTCAGCTTTGCCATTACATGAATAAATAATATTTTAAAGTATATTAAAATAGTAAATTAAAAATATTAATTATTACTGTTTTACTGTATTTATGATCAAGACTTGGGGGGGAAAAATGGCCATAGAACTACTTTTTAAATCTTGATTGGCAAGAAAAAAGTTATAACTAAATTTAAATGCATATGTGTATAAAACACGTTTAAAGTAAACCAGCATCTGTAGCACACGAACCCGAATAGTGTACATCTGCAAAGTCCGCTATTAAATGTCTATTTAAATTCAGCCTGATTTGTTTTATTATTATTTTATTTAAATCTAATATTTTTCCTATATTTAGTGATAATGAACCAGCCTGATTTTCCAGTGCTTCGTGAAGACTAGATTATTCGACTAGATTTCCAGGCAACCCTCCAGCTAGTCAATTTTGTAAATATGTAAATTTGCGCTTCTCAATTTTAAGAACAGATCAAAGCCGGGTCTTTTCATCATAGCAGCTCCCAGACAGCAGTTTGAAGCTATAGAAGCCCTTATTAGAGAAACCCTCTCTTGCGCTTGACACACTTCACTTTGGGAAAGCTCATGCTCTGGAATGAAGGGAGACAGAGAGAAGGAGCGGAGCCGGGCGATCCATTTGTGCCGGGAGTGAACCCCGTGCTCTCTATCTGAGGGGGCACCCACGCTTCTCTAGGCATTGTCTGGGATAATGACTCCAAGATTGGCTTATTCCTCCATCCTGCACGCTCCACCCTGCACCGGGATCTTCCGCTCATTTACGGCCAGGGCCAGATGCACCGACTTTGATGGTGATTGATGTTTTGAGCTCCCTTGCATTTAACACGGAGAGGAAGAGAAGAGAGAGACTCGTGGGCGACTGCTGAAGGGGAGATGGAGGGGAGGAGATATAGAAGGCGGTATAGAAAAAAAATTCAACGATGGAAGGGAAGAGATAGAGAGAGTGGGAGAAGGGAATAGGCTAGTTAGCCCTGCGTGTCTGATGCTGGATTGATGCTGTGGGGCGGCAGGGGCTGTTGTCAAGGCTGAACTTTTTGAGAGGCTGCCCAAAACTTTTAATGCCGTTTCTTCCAGCGCTAAATTTGCACCCAAAGCCCCAGCTCTGCCGTCAGCATCACTGCAGACTCGAGGGCTAATGCCCCATGTGTGTGTTGAAGTGTGTATGACAGATCAGGTCAGAGCATGCTCTTGTTACAGATGTTTCAGAGCGCCTGTCTACATTTAGTAATACATCAGCACTCATATGAGCTCTGATATACTATAAATAATATGAATATACTGTATGTAGTGGAGTGCGAGAGTTTGCGGGGCGCTCTGCTCAATAATCGTTGCTGCTTTGCTGCGGCAATATCATTTAAATTATTTTGATATGAAAGTTAAGAGATTCATACACATCAGGTTTACATGCATCTGTCTTAATCAGGATTGGTTATAATTATTATATAACTCTTTATATTTAATAATAATTATAATAAAACTTAAACTTGTAACTTATAAACTACTTTAAATTACTACTACTAGTACTACTACAAAAATATAAATGTTAAAATATATAATAATAGTAATAAATGTAATAATAATGAAATTAAATAATTAAAATAAATAATAATAATTAAATGTATTATTATTATTATTAATAGTAAAAATAAAATATAGATCTTTATATTTATATTATACATTACATTATATTATATGTAATTTATTTAATATAATTATTACATAATAAATATTATAATAAATATTTAGGCACCAGTGTTTAAATAAGGATTAAATGTTGTTGTTAAATATATATCATATTTAATAATAATAATAAATATAATATGAAAAAAGTTTAATCAATGCATCTAATTTATAATCATAATTATATAATATAATTATTATTTAAATTGTTTAATAGCAATCTTAAGTAAAATAAAACCACTAGTGTTTAAATAATTAAATGTATTGCTAGTATTATTATTATTACCATATAAATTGTTATATTTAATACTAATAATAAATATTATAATACATTAATAAAGTGCAAACATGTTTAGATAACAATTAATTGTAAATGTAATGTTGAATTATTATTATTAATAATGATGATGATGATAATAATAATAATAATACATTGCATTATTTGAACATTTTGTTTTATCATATTCCTCTTGCCTCTGTTTTATTAAAGTAATAATCTGCTCAAGGCTGCTTTGTGTTGTGCCTAACTGCACACCTTAATTGTGGTAAAATCACAGTCTTGTAGCTTCTTGCTTTATTTATTTTTCTCAAAAGCAGACTTCGGCTAACTTCAGGGAGCATTTTTAAGCAGATTTTTCCCCAAAGGTTACTAATACACTTTTCAGCCCAAAACCAATCCGTGCTTCATTCTGTCTCTACCGTCCATCACCACACACTTGAGTCAGATCACAGAGTGTATTGCTGTATTTCTCCAGATGATGCTCAGAGATGGAACTTCTTTTCATTCGATTGACTGAAAGGAGTTGGCTGCCAGGTGCTCCGAGGCCTTTCCATGACCCCCGCTGTGCCAACTCAGAGCTGTGTGTGTTAACGCGAGTTCTCAGATCAAGTGCTGCTGGAATATTGCATGACAGCTTGTTATTTATTTGGCTGTAGAACAATACACAAAAGCAGCGACTGGCGTTGACTCCAGGGTCCACAAACAAATCATCAATATGAGTATCACCTAAGAGGGCATTCAAATAAATACTGCATTAAATTAGTTTGCAGCAAACATTTCAAATGAAATTAGATCTTTCTATTGTGTGTGATCTTTGCAGACCGATACATTGTCTGCTTAGCTCTTTCAATGAAACAAACCTGAAAGTAAAATTAGATAAATGGAAAGCTGAGAACTAAAGTAGAAACAGACTGGGACAAGGTAGGAGGGTAGCCGCTCTGGGCATTTTTCAGCTTAGATGAGAATTAGTGTTTGGTTAGGACAGTGAAGTTGTGTCATTGTCTGTCCTGAATCATTGAGCTGTCCAATGTCACTGACCCTGGAAAAACACCCCAGATACAGAAGTTTTGTCCTATTCATAACTACAATATACCTTTACAATAACTAAAACTTCACTGAGTCAATCTAAAACTGAAAATAATTAACATTCTGAAAGTTGTGACTGATCAAAATTTTAATTATACAACAGATCCAGTTTCAGTGTTTGAATTTAATTGACAGAGCAGCATTTCAAGAGTGCTCTATCTGCCATATGCCTTGTGCTTTATATATATATTTTTACATTTTACCTTATTTGTATATTTGTATAGTTGTATTTTGTGTTTAATCTGTATTTATGTTATCTGTATGCACCAAGGGTCTGAGAGTAACGCAATTTCAATTCTCTGTGTGTATGTGCTGTACATGTGGAAGAATTGACAATAAAGCAGACTTGACTTGACTATACACTTTGTACTGTTTTCATCACTTTGCTTGTTTGTGTGTCTGTCTGTACATGAGTGGTGTATCATTGAGTCATTTACTCAAAAACAGATTCATTCAAAAACACCAATTCATTCAGTAATGAACCACCACTGTGTTTGGAAATGTGCGATGGTTGATTCTGCTTTGACTTTGTTTGGAACTATTTTCATTGGTGGAACAGTAATTGACAAAGTAATGGACTCTTCCATACAGAGGCCTCCAAAAAGTTCCTAAAAGTACCGTAGAAATAATCCAAATGAAGTAGGAAACTCCCCTATTTTGAATGACATGAGGGTGAGTAAATGATGAGTTTTAGTAAAGATTTTTTTTGGAATTACTTGCACTGATGGATCTTGCACAATAAGACAATGAACATTAATTAAGAAAGCAAATAGCTTGAATTTTTTTGTTGTTTGATGAAGTCTGATTACTGTTACAGTTGCAAAGTCCACAGTGAAGCGGTGTCCCTATGGACTGTCTCTTTCTCCAAAGCCCTTGTTACAGAATGTGAGAATCCGTGCACAGCAACCTTTTAATCACCCGTCACAATGGCTTATTGAAGCACATCCGATGGCGTGAAGAGCTCCTCGTAGCCTAATTCAAATCCCTCAAGCTAAAGGCAGGTAGCTCAGATGTGACCGTCTAAAGCTTTGACTGGGACTTTCCCCTTTTGTGTATGTTACACAATAACTGCAGAAAAAATATAACCGTTTGTGCACTGAATTTGTTCCTCATTTTAGTGCATTTGTACAGAACTTAAAATGGGATGGGGGGGGGGGGGTTTCCTTAGTATGTATGCTTTTACGGTGTCCCTATGGACTGTCTCTTTCTCCAAAGCCCTTGTTACAGAATGTGAGAATCCGTGCACAGCAACCTTTTAATCACCCGTCACAATGGCTTATTGAAGCACATCCGATGGCGTGAAGAGCTCCTCGTAGCCTAATTCAAATCCCTCAAGCTAAAGGCAGGTAGCTCAGATGTGACCGTCTAAAGCTTTGACTGGGACTTTCCCCTTTTGTGTATGTTACACAATAACTGCAGAAAAAATATAACCGTTTGTGCACTGAATTTGTTCCTCATTTTAGTGCATTTGTACAGAACTTAAAATGGGATGGGGGGGGGGGGATTTCCTTAGTATGTATGCATTTAATATGCTAATCAATATGACATGTTTATTTAATAATAAATATTAAATAAAAAAATAATAATAAAGTATTAGTAATAAACCAGTTGAAATTAATAAATTAGTAGCTTAATCGAATTGCGATTTAATCAATTTTTCCGTAGTTACAAGTTCCTTTTTTATTTGTTTATTTATTAAATTCCATCATTCAATAATGCAAATGAGTTCACTTTTGTTAAAGGTGAAACCTTAACTGAAAATCGACTATTTGTTATTGTCCTCTTGCATTATTGACAAACTATTTTCCTGTTTGACACTGTAAAGCTGCTTTGACACAATCTGTATTGTATTAAAAGCGAAAAAAAAAAAATTATTAATCCTTTTGAGATTTGATTGAGAATAACTTTAGTGTAAACATTTTCTCCTATTATTCAGAGATATCACACAGAATAAAATGGTTTTTGTCAAATGAAATAACAGTGTAGAATAATTAATGATGGTAAACCTGTTTAACTAATCGCATGTTTTAACTTCTACAGTCCTGCTAAAAATACATGCCTCAGTGCTCAACGGCAGGCACAAGGCTTATCATTCCCAATCTCTGCCTTTCATTTTTATTTATTTTTTTCCCGCTTTCTCATGTAAGACCAGACGCCTCGAGCCTCCATCCATCCATTCTTCACAGTGGGATTATTGATTTCATTTTCATATTGCTGTAGGTCCTTCGTTGTAAACAT
Organism: Sinocyclocheilus grahami; assembly: GCF_001515645.1. Taxonomy (NCBI): domain Eukaryota; kingdom Metazoa; phylum Chordata; class Actinopteri; order Cypriniformes; family Cyprinidae; genus Sinocyclocheilus; species Sinocyclocheilus grahami. Next base: position 761,863 of record NW_015505192.1, read on the forward strand.
CCTTCCTCTCTTTTCAAAAAGTGAATTGATCCTCGGTCCGCCTGTGTTAGAAGGAACCAATCAAAGCGAACACCATTATCTTTCTTTTTTGCAGCCGCTTCCCTTTCTCTCCTCCTTTTGTGTCCTGAAATAATAGAGCTCGCATTGGCAAACAGCATCAAGTATAATGGCGAGTTTGTTGGCGGCACAGATTTGAAAAGTTTTTCGAAAGTGCCATGCTAAAGTGGTTTGAGTTCAGAACTAACTTATTGTTCCAGCAGCACATTTACACAATATAATAGATGGCGAGGATTATCTTGTTTGCGGTAATGGCTCGAAAAGCTTCACGTGGCCACACTGAGAAAGACCTTGAGGGAAATGGATGGAGGGGCTTTTTCTTTATTTAAATTTTATTGCACATCTATTGAAACGTGTGGGGTGGGTTGGTGAACTAGAAAACTGTGATTTGCGCTGTATTGAATTATACGACAGAGACCATTGCCTTGCCATGTCTGAAAGCCTTTACATCAAAAAGGTGCACTGCTGTGGGGACCCAATTACACGTGTTAATATATTCGGCCCTGGAGACGCAACAAATATACGTCGAGTTATGGCTCATGTTCATTTAAGGCATTCTGCCTTTATCAAAGCTGTAGAAAGAAGTACATTAAATTTCATTGAAATGTTTCATCTTGTAGGGAAACTAACTAAGATAAGTGGATGTGTTGTTGATTAGATGAACATGTGGATCTAGGATGAAGAAACACTCAAGTGGGTTTTAGAAGCTGCTGTGCTTTACTGGCTGCTGTCTGTTGGCTAAAGGGATTACGACTACATTCCTGCTTCTTACCTTTGATGATCAAGGATACACAAAAGCAGAAAGGTTTATTTTTAGGTCTGTTTTACCATTTCTTTCTATCATAGAACGCGAGGTGTTTGTGTTCTTTGTGTTTACAGAGGGTAAATGTCAACATGACGTCAAAATTGACCTTGTTCACTTTTATAAAGGCATAGTTCACCTTAAAAAATGAAAATTCTGTCATCATTTACTCGCTCTCATGTCATTTTAAATGTGTGACGACTTCTATCATTTAACACAAATGAAAGTCAGTGGGGTTCAAAGAACGTCATAGGTTTGGAATGACATGAGGGTGAGTAAATAATAACATAATTTTCATTTTTGGGTATTCTTGGACTTATTGACCAATAATGTGATAGCTTCTTAAACTCTTTTCTTTCAACCTGGCATCATCAAGAACACTCCTTCAAAAATGAAAAAATTATCAATGCACGGTCATGTTATTTCAAACCGGTGTGAATTATTTTTTTCATCAAGTGGAGTAATTCATGACAGAATTTTCACTTTTGACTGAACTATCCCTTTAACTTTAAAAATGGACACAAACATGTATCACTATTTTCAAAGTCTTCTGTAGTCGTATGATAGATTTGGGTGAGAAGCAGGCTGAAATTGTATTTATACATTTTTTTTTACTGAAATTTTAGTTTTTACTGATTAACCTTACCATCCTGTGAGCCATTAACCACTGTGACCAGATGATTGAGTTGTTTAAGACCTGATTCAGCGTGATTCATGAACGAATCATTTAGATGACTTTTGTGAACTGGATCAAATGATTCATTGAAAAAATCAAACTCGGAATGATTCTTACAAATCTGATGAACGTGTTGATGGAAGATTTTCAGTGGGTAACCTAAATTTTTAGTGTGTTCCTCACAAAAAGCTATTGTATGACTTCAGAAGACTTTGGAATGTAGCTTGCGAGTTGTATGGACCACTTTTATGATAGTTTTCTGGTACTTATGTGTCTTTTTTCAGGTTTGAAAGCTTCAGACCCCATTCCGTGTAATTGCATAAATCAAAATCTTTGATAAGGTTTTATCTTAGTGTTAAATCTTTATAGCAGTTTGTGTATTGTTAGGCCTTTGTTGCGAAAATAGATTCAATTTGTGCCTACAGTAGCTCCTTTTGCGGTTGAAGGATATTGGTACCAAATGTGACAATACATGGTGCTTGTAATACAAAAAGATCAAATCAAAAAAGGCTGACTACATGCTTGGCTCACTTCTCTTTGTAGCCGTAATTCTCCATTCATCTTTCAATCTGTACTTCTTCTCGTGTCTTGCTTCTGTGCTTTCCCCTCCAATCGTTCTATCTCTATTGTCTGCATTTTGCACTATCAAACGGCATATCAAACCTATTCTGAAGGCTTCTTTTTGGCTCAGGCATGCCACATGGCCTATGAACATCCTCACAAAGCCCTGAAGCCGCGCGGAGTCAGTGGGAAACCCGAGGCCAAAAGCCTGAAACACAATGGCCGATGTGACCTTTCCACAGCGGAGCCGCAGTTGCACCACTGTGCCTTCCTTCTGATATCCCTGAGTCCACCAACCGGACAGACATTGTTATGCCTAAAAGCAGCTTCAAGACTTGAACTATAGAATCTCCACATTTTTTTGTGTGGATTTCACTTTGTAGCACTGCAGTCGACTCTCCAGGTGTGATAAAAGTGCATTAGGAATGGCTTTCTTGCTTTGTTACCCCAAAAGCATCCATGTGCTGTTTCCCATTTGGCAGCGAACAAGGCAGTTCACTTTGTCTGTCTGGTCTCCAGAAGCTCTTTCCTCTGTTTTATTCTATTTAAGCTGTTAGGAGGAGTGGAAGATACTGTTTGAACCAGCCATCACTCTATCCACAAAGGCAGGTCTGAAGTACCTCTGCGGACTGGCTTCAAAGACATCTATTTTTTCACAGTTGTCATCAGACATCATAAGGAGAGCAACCAAATTGTGGGTTCCTTTACCTACAACAAACAGGGGTTTGTTTGCCTTTTTGTTTTCAGAATAAGCTTATTGTGTTCCAGACTATTCGTACGGAAGAAAGGGCTTCTCGTTTGAAAAAGCATTTTGTGAAAAGTGAACGCTCCCATCAGCCAACTAGTACAGGGATATATTGTTTTTGCTGTTCTTTCTTGTTTCACCCCTCCTTTCTACAACTGGCAGTAAGAAGCTTGTTCTTTGAGTACCAGATTGCCTGTCAAGTGACTGTGTGTCAAGTGGATCTCCGATTCAGACCAGACCAAATGCAGACGGGGGAGCTGAAATCGATACTACACAACTTTAACTGTTGTGTTCCCATAATTATTTTTTTAATTTGTTTACTTAATTGCTTATTTTCATATTTTGATTAATTTATTTGTAATTATAATAGCATATATAAACACAACTTTTAGTTAATTTTTTTAGTTTATTTTAGTTTATTTTTACAACCTGTGCATAAACCATAAAGAGGTGTTTCTTCATTTATGGGCTCTTTTATGTCATAGTTTTGTTTTTCTAATTTAACGTATTTCATCTTTTTTGTTACATGAAGGTCACATTAAAACTTTTTTTAACATAATTTATTTTTGCTTATTTTCAAATGTGTCAGAATGTGTGTGATGAAAATGGTCATGAAAAAAATAACAAATATGTGTCCACTGTGAAATTCTTGGTAATGAAAGCAAATGTGTAAAAAGTTGATTTTAAGAGAGTTTACTTTCTAAAAGTTCACCGGTCCGTGTGTGATCATAGTTCAAGAAACACCCAAATACGAATCTTTGTTATTCAATAAAGAAGAAGAATTTGATTTCTCTAAAAATAATTCATTTATATAAACTCATATAGCCCTTGTGCCATACATCTTTTTTATTGAATAAATTGCTATTGGATAAGTGCTGCAGGTTGAAAATTGTATATTGAGTTTCCTCTTGCATCTCATAGTTATGTGTATTAACTCAGTGTATTTTTTTGAGATTTTGGAAGTGTGTTTTGTTCTGTTTAGATGGGGCTTTTGTTTGGATGATGAAGATGATGTCATTAGAGCAAAGGGCATTTCTGAAAAGGGCAGTGGTCATGCATATATTTGTTCTTCCTCACAATGTCCTGTCACACCAGACATGATGTAGTGGTCAGGGAGCTTGGGGTCATAAAACCCTCCTGACCTTTGAGAAAGAAAGTAACTGACATTGTGCTCGTGTTTGAAAGATAAAGTGTGAGTCTGTGTTTCCGGCTTCCACGTGTTCTGATGCTCTGAAGAGTGCAATCTGTTTTAGCGTCAGCTTCAGTTCTATGAACAGCTGTTATGGCCTATTCACACCAAGTATGAACAAAGATTTTGAACAGAAACACTGGACATAAACCAAAGCATTGATAAACATCTTTTGTACTGAGGTTTAAAGGTTTGGGTCAGTAAGATTTTTGTAATTGTTTTTTTGAAAGAAGTCTTGTGTGCTGTCCAAGCCTGCATTTATTTGCTCAAAAATACAGTAGAAACCGTAATATTGAGAAACATTATTACAATTTAAAATAACTGTTTATTATTTTAATTTAAAATGTAATTTATTCCTGTGATGAAAAGCATAATTTTCTGCATCACTACACATCTTCACTCTTCAGTGTCACAGTATTCTTCAGAAATCATTCTAATATACTGAAACATTTCTTATTATTATCAATGTTGAGAGTTCTGCTGCTTAATATTTTTGTGGAAACTGTGATACATTTCTTCCGGCTTCGCTACCGTTCGGACGTTTTTGCTTACTGCTCTGCGCTTTGCTCCCTATTTCTGTACTTTTCTTTGATTTTTCTAAGATTTTTACTTCAGCAGATCAGCACAGTGCTCAAACAACATATTTTTGGCAGAAACACTAAAACTAAAAACTCTCTGGGACTGGAATAATACCACGAAAAAGAAGACTTTTGCCTCCCACTGCCAGCAGCTTACATTCCGGAGAAGGGAAAACACAGCTGCCCACATTCAAACAGAAGAGAAAGAAAATGCCTCCTGTTGAATCTACTTGCTGCATGAACTACTGCAAACTTCTACAAAGGATTACGGTTCTTGAAACAAAGTTACTTGCTGGATTTCCAAAACAGGCAGAACACTCAGCAGACCGTCGTCACGGACCCCATCAGCATACAGCCGGTGAGTCCCATGAACCTAGACAATCTCAACAGTTTATACCAAGGGTAGAGAAACAAGCCGAAACTGATTGTCACACAAATCGATTGACTTATCTAATCTGCGGCCTGTTATGCATCAAACTAATATTGCTGTTGAGACGAAATGCAATTCCATCAAGTTAGCATTTTTAAACACTCGCTCACTAAAAAATAAATAATTTCTAATCAATGACTTAATAACCACAAACAACCTGGATTTTATGTTTCTAAATGAAACATGGCTAGAAGACAGCTGCAGTGCAATGGTCCTCAATGAAACAGCCCCTCCTAACTTCACTTTCATGAGTGTTTGCAGGACTGTTAGGAGAGGTGGAGGTGTAGCTGCTCTATTTAAAGATGTCTATCAATGCAAGCAAGTGTCATTTGGTCAGTACTTGTCTTTTGAATATCTAGGGATTGTGTTGAAAGGTGCTCCACACATTCTGTTTATCATTATTTACAGGCCTCCAAAATACTCTCCAGCCTTTGTTGAAGAGTTCACAGAAATGCTATCAATGATTTCCTCAGAGTTTGACTGTTTTGCTATTGCAGGGGATTTTAATATTCACATAGATAATGCAGAAAAAAACTACAAAAGAAATGATAACTGTTTTAAATACTTTTGACCTGATTCAGCATGTGCATGAACCCACACACAATCGGGGACATACTCTAGATTTACTCATCAGTAGAGGTCTAAACATTTCATCCATTGTTATTAAGGACGTAGCACTATCTGATCACTTATGTATTTTCTTTGATATATTGATCTCTGTTACCACTGAATCTAGATCGGTCTCAGTCAGAAAGAGATGCATTAACGAAAACACTAGTGTGCTATTTATGGAGGCCATATCTCTAACACCAAGCATTTCTGCAGACTCTGTTGATCTTCTCCTTGATTCCTTTAACTCAAAAGTTAAGAATGTTATTGATGACATTGCTACTTTGAAAGTCAGCAGGAAGACTGGCAGACAGAAATCAGCTTGGAGAAAATCAACAGCAGTTCAGAGTATGAAAAGACAATGCAGAAAAGCTGAGCGGAGGTGGCGGAAGACGAAACTTGAAATACACTATAGCATATATAAAGACAGCCTTCGTACTTTCAACGTGGAACTAGGCAAAGCTAGACAGTCATTCTTCTCAAACCTTATAAACAGTAACTTAAACAACACTCGCACTCTTTTTGCTACTGTTGAGAGACTGACAAACCCCCCAAATCAGATTGCCAGTGAAATGCTCTCCGACAGCAAATGCAATGAGTTTGCTTCCATCTTTTCTGAGAAGATCAATAATATCAGGAAGGCGATTAGCACATCCCCAAGTTATGCAGAGGTTAGACATATTCGACCACAATATCAAAAAGAAGATACTATGTCTGCTTTTGAAGAAATTGATAGCAAAACTTTGGAAGAAATAGTACAGCACCTTAAATCGTCAACATGCTATCTTGACACACTTCCCACATATTTTTTCAAAAGGGTGCTTAACTGTTTGGAAGCAGATCTCTTAGAAGTGGTGAACGCCTCACTTCTTTCTGGGACTTTTCCAAACTCCCTGAAAACTGCAGTTGTTAAACCCCTTCTGAAAAAGAGAAATCTTGATAACACCATATTGAGCAACTATAGACCAATATCAAATCTTCCTTTTATAGGAAAGATTATTGAAAAGGTAGTCTTTAATCAGCTGAACAAATACTTAAACTCAAATGGATACCTGGACAATTTTCAATCTGGTTTTCGACCGCATCACAGCACAGAGACAGCACTCATTAAGATAATAAATGATATTCGCTTAAATTCTGAATCTGGCAAAATATCAGTGCTGGTACTACTAGATCTCAGTGCTGCGTTTGATACTGTCGATCATAACATACTACTAGAGAGACTGGAAAACTTGGTCGGGCTTTCTGGCATGGTAATTAAATGGTTCAGGTCATACTTAGAAGGGAGAGGTTATTATGTGAGTATAGGAGAGCATAAGTCTAAGTGGACGTCCATGACATGCGGAGTCCCACAAGGCTCAATTCTTGCACCGCTCTTGTTTAGCCTGTATATGCTCCCACTAAGTCAAATAATGAGAAAGAACCAAATCGCCTATCACAGCTATGCAGATGATACCCAGATTTACCTAGCCTTATCTCCAAATGACTACAGCCCCATTGACTCCCTCTGCCAATGCATTGATGAAATTAACAGTTGGATGTGCGAGAACTTTCTTCAGTTAAACAAAGAAAAAAACGAAGTCATTGCATTTGGAAACAAAGATGAAGTTCTCAAGGTGAATGCATACCTTGACTCTAGGGGTCTAACAACTAAAAATCAAGTCAGGAATCTTGGTGTGATTCTGGAGACAGACCTTAGTTTCAGTAGTCATGTCAAAGCTGTAACTAAATCAGCATACTATCATCTCAAAAACATTGCAAGAATTAGAGGTTTTGTTTCCAGTCAAGACTTGGAGAAACTTGTTCATGCCTTTATCACCAGCAGGGTGGACTATTGTAATGGTCTCCTCACCGGCCTTCCCAAGAAGACCATTAGACAGCTGCAGCTCATCCAGAACGCTGCTGCCAGAATTCTGACTAGAACCAGAAAATCTGAGCATATTACACCAGTCCTCAGGTCCTTACACTGGCTTCCAGTTATATTTAGGATTGATTTTAAAGTACTTTTACTCGTTTATAAATCACTCAATGGCCTAGGACCTAAATATATAGCAGATATGCTCACTGAATATAAACCTAACAGACCACTCAGATCATTAGGATCGAGTCAGTTAGAAATACAGAGGGTTCACACAAAACAAGGGGAATGTGCTTTTAGTTATCATGCCACCCGCAGTTGGAATCAGCTTCCAGAAGAGATCAGATGTGCTAAAACATTAGTCACATTTAAATGCAGACTCAAAACTAATCTGTTTAGCTGTGCATTTATTGAATGAGCACTGTGCGATGTCCGAACTGATTGCACTATATGTATAATCGTCTTCTTAAATTCATTTTAAACCTCTTAAATCAATTTTTTTTAAATAATTTTCAAAGTTTTTAAATTCCTTGTTTTATTGTTGTGATTATTGTTTTTATTTTATTTTATGTAAAGCACTTTGAATTACCATTGTGTATGAAATGTGCTATACAAATAAATCGGTTATGTAGGTTGTGTTACTTGGAGAATGTGCTTTAGTGAATTAAAAGTATCTCTCCTCCTTTATGTAGCCTATATTTGAGGGTTTTTATGTCCTAGGGGTTGAACTGATTTTTTCCCCCCAACTTTTTTCTTTTTGTTGCACAAAGGTCATTATAAAACATCTTGGAAGCATTTTACCATACCTTCATTTATTTTTTTCTACGTTTCATTTCTTTAATGTATGTTTTATTATTTTATCCTAAAATATTGTTTCATTTAAAATAGTAAAACGTCTAATATGATTTTTTTCACTTTAAACAGTAAAATAATCATAAACCATTACAACTTCAGTTGGTTCGTCTTTTCCATGACAACCGACCATTTTGCCACTAAAACCATACATTTCTTCAAAGGTTAGTGTACTTGATTACTAAGGAAAGAACAGTGTCAATAATTTTAGATGTGATTTGTAAAGAAAAAGAAAAATCAAGGTAAATATAATTTGTGAACGTATTTTTTGTTCTTTTTAATTTTATTGAAACTCATTAAAAAAAAAAAATTTAACTGTGTGTTTAGGATACATAAAATATTAGCTATTACATTAAAACTTTAGCAAGTTGCCATTTTATTTTATAGATATTTGAAATGTCATGCATAATTTTTAGATGTGATGGAAATGACATTGTGGTACAAATTTTCATGACTTCATGACATGGGTCTAGTGTTGGACTTTGTTGGTAGACAAGTTAAACTTGTGAGATTGTGGTGAAAGCGAGTTAATTTTTGCCAAAAGTGTTCATACTTGAAGAAACACCTATTCATGTGTAGGCTACATCTTTTTTCATGATCTCTTCTTTTACTAAAACCCTTAACCAATTTTATATTTTTTTGAGTCTCTTCAAGGGTCATGCACAGTAATTGGTATCAATGCTGCATATTTCCTGACCCAGGCTGATTTGTACCTCTGGGTTGAAAAACATAAATCCTCCGAGGTTAAACTGGCCCTTGGTGCTGCTGACAGGTTGCGTTAATTAACTTCCACCCTCTTCGTTTCGAGCATCTTCACTTTTTCTGCATGTTCACCTTCTCCTTGTAATACCCATGTCATACCTTTGTCATTATACAAATTTATGTCCTCATTTGTCACAAAAACGCGTACACACACACACACACACACTATTGTACAATTTAAAAAATAAATTCAAAGTTTTATCTAACATTTTATCTAAGGTAAACCTTAATTTTCTGGAGTATATTATATTTCTGTCATGCCTGCACCAAAATAAATAAAATTTAAAAAAATAATAAAAAGAAAGTCTATATTGGACTTCAATAATTACAATAATTAATGATTTTTTTTTTTTTTTTTTATAATTATGCATTGTAATATTGAATTTATTCATTGTATTATTGTAGTTGTATCAAATTGTACACTTGATTATAAAAGATCTTTATCGTCTTCCTCACTGTTTTGTTATTCTCTCCCTTTATGAACAGAATCTGTTGGTGAATCACGGATAGAGAGGCATTCATCTGTGTGTTGGGTTTCACGGGCCGCTTCATCTTTAGCCTCTCCGTCCAATTACCATCTGATCCCAGGACTCCGAGTCGCACTCCAGTGTACTGAACAAGCTGCATATTACAGGCCACTATGAGTATTCCATTATCTGTAACAGTGCTGAGAATGGGATCACAGACATGCAAGGCTTGATTTTATAAGAATACACTCAGGAAATCCTGATACTTTTATTTGTTGGGATTTTATTTATGCATTGTATTTTGGCAGAAGCATATCTACATAAACGGATAACTGCCCAAAGCTGGTCCTGCCTGTCTTTTGTTGCCCTTTATCAAAGATGGTCAACTCAAGGTCCATTTTGACAGTAGCTATGTTTCCATCACCCTGTTTTTATTTGCATTTTGACGTATCGCATCAGAAGCGAGTGATGGAAACACCAGATTTCTGTAAAAAAATCCCAGAATTCACAAAAACGTTCTTACGCTCGCTTGAGATGGATTTTGACTTGTGCGAAAAAGGGTTAATGCGAATAATGGGAGAAAGAAACAAATTCTGATCTCGGACTGATCTCGTAGTACAGCATCTGAAATGTTGTTATGGTCATTCTGAAATGCCGTCGTTAAAGTGTTTCTGTATAATTGCCTCCCAGAACCATCTTACATGACTGCGTTCCCAAACAGCAGCATCCACCTCCGAAAGCAATGACTGCATTTATTGTGTTTCGTCTGCTCGCTCTGAGGCACAAGTAATTTATTGTGACCTGCCAGAACTAACACTACGCTAGATTTTTGCACATAAGTTAAATTCGCAACTTTGGATGGAAACCCAGCTAGTGTCTGAAACTGAAAAAGTCTGTTAGTAAATTCATTTCTGGTTTGTTAAAGATAACAGGGTTTCCGCGGGGTCTTAAAAATTGAAGGTCTTAAAAAGTCTTAAATTGTACAAGAAAGTCTTAATTATGATTTCAAGAGGTCTTAAATTTGGGGACGGAAAGACCAGAATTGCGATATGGCTCAATGTGACGATTAAACTTCAAAAGGCTATGAAACATGAGAGCTGCACATTCAAAGTCCGGTGCTGCGCTGCTTTGTGTTCTGCCGTTGCCGGGAAACTGTGATATTTCTACCAAACGCTCCACCTGCTGGCAGAGAAGGAATGAGCATTTTCAATAAAACTGTTGTTTTGTTCAGAGTTCAGACCAATGCGAAAATCGACCCATGTTTTTACCCTGCAAACACGCAGAGCTTTGCATGTGAACTGGTGGATCGATAAGAAGACAATGCATTATAAAAATCTAAACGTAGGGGTGTGCGATATGTATGGTCTGCAATAATATCGTAATTGTTGTTTTAACGATGTGCGATTTGATATTATGAGTATATCGCGAAAAGCAAACACAAAACACACAGAGTACACGCATACATTAGATGTCATGAGGTCTAGTAGGTTAGACGAGTGCGCGTATGCATTTACAGTTTGTTCTTTCACTGCATGAATCAGTCTTTTAAAATGCATTTAGAATTATCACAATTTAAGAAATGGGGCAGAAAATGTATATATTTAAATAATTTGATATAGTTAATATCACACGAAGATATCACCGTTTTTTTCTCCAAAAGTAAGCATGATTACAAATGTGATGTTTATTTTATACTACAGTTCAATAAACAAGTAGTTAATATTAAGAGACTTGCGTTTTAGACGCAATATTTCCTGTTTTTGCTCTATTTCTCCAACAAAAATCATTTCAAACACAGCAACAGCACTGTTTTTGCGTATCTGAGCACCAGGACGCAGTTTTCAATGTTTTATGTTTAAAATATCAAAACATTATTTATGCATTTGTAACTGCAGGTTCAAGTATTTAATGTCCCTCAGAGCTGCATTAAACAGTGTGTAAATGCATCTAAATGCCACTTCTAATGCAGCTTCTGTGTTTCCTCTGCATTGCAAAGATCAATTTTGTTGATACTGATGTAATTTGCTTGGTAACAACCCAAATGCAAGAATTTGACTGAAAAGTAAAAATGGCCATAAAACTTGTTGGAAATTCTTAATTTCGATTGCTGCTGTGAACTGACCACACAGAATATGAAGAATATAAAAAAATTCAGGAGTCAGCTGTCCAAGGTAGTCCTTAAGATATCAGCACAATAACACGCTCAGCAAAATATCGTCTAATTATCGTTATCAATAAAATCCCAAAAAATTATCAAGATATCATTTTTTGTCAGTATCGCACACTCCTAATTTGTTATATATTTGATATAATAATTTATTGATAATAATTGTTTAAATTAATATCATAATACTTTTTACTGATCCATTTTCTTAACAATGGTTTAAAGGCTGAAATGTAAAATTTATCATTTTTATAAAACTTTGTTTTTGTGAAAACTTGTATCTGAACTGTAAATTATGCTTTTTACAGTAATTTTACAGTTTAATATGGTACTATAGACATTGCCCTACCCCGCTCACATGGTATTAATTTTATTTGTGCAGGTCTTAAAAAAGGTCTTAAGTCTTAAATTTGAGTTTTAAAATCCTGCAGAAACCCTGAAATAAGCCTGACATTGGCAGTTAAAGGCATAGTTCACCAAAAAAAATAAAAAATAAGTATTTTTTTATTCTTCCTCATGTCGTTCCAAACCCGTGTGCTGTTTTTTTTTTCTACTGTTGGAAACAAAAGGAGAATTAAAAGAATCTTGCGCATCTCTTTTCTGTACAACAACAGTTGTAAAGCTTTTAAAAAGACTAAGTACTATAACATTTATAATAATAATAATAATTATTATTATATCTTTTATCAGTTACAGAAAGTCAGAAAACCTTGAAACTATTTGGAGCTCACAACAATAAAAATGTAATATTAATAATAATAATAGCTTTTATTATTATTTATAATATATTTATATTTAGTATATTATTAATAAAATAATATTAACAATATAATAAAATAATAATTGTTAATGATATAACTATAACCATTATTCTTATTATTGTTTAATATATAAAATATTAAATACTTAAAAAAATATATTACAAGTATATATTATATATTATATTATATTATAGGGTGAACTATGCTTTTAATAAAATCTAATTTCATTTAGAGTGCACAAAATGTTGTGGTCTGATTGAATGTAACCTATTTTTGAAAAAATAGGATGAAATGATTCTCAGCAAGAAGAGAGATGAAGACGTGATTGATCTGTGAGTAGTGACACCGTTTCGGTGTCGTACACACACAGACATACCAGCTCAATTTGTTGCTTTTGACATGGTCTGGTCTCCCATGTGAGCTCAGGCAATTATGGTGAGATGGCACCACACACACAACCCTCAATTATCCAGCTGACACACACTGCATCTCCACACTCACGCACACACACTGCATGTCAGAATACACACACCTCTCTGTCAAGACTAATAAGGTTCTCAATCCATGCTAGCAGGATTGACTTGGGAATTTCCTTGTTAAGAATACAGCCGATTCGAGGCGGGTTGCCTTGGCTGGTGTGGAGGGCAAACAAGCATATAGTGTTTTGGGGCAACTAATGTTTAAATCAGTGCAATAACCTAAAAGTCAACCTGAAAATCAAAACTCACCCTTTCTGAAATAAGTTTGTAAGGAACTTATTTTCCCCTTTAAATCTTTAAATAAATTGCTTATGACAACTGGCCCATTGGTGCTTCCCACAGCCAGTTCAATGCACCACCATTTATCTTTAACACTGAGATAAACAGAAACACTTTGACATGCCGTAAGGCTTTAGAAAAACAAACCGCATGTAATAAGACAGGGTGCTAAAGTGTACGAATATGCAAAAACCTCTAGCACAGGCTCTTCCGACAGCGGTCACACAGAAGTGCCCTGCGCTGTGCGCAGAGGACAAGATGGCAGGCGATAGCAGGAGCGAGGGAAGGGCCAAAGGTTAATATAATAAGTCCTCCATCACACACACCAATGAGGTCTGACAGCTCAGCCATACACGGTTCACATTAGAGCAGCTGGCTTTACCTCTGTGTACCTCTAACACAGGCTTTCTAATCCCTAATACTGTCACCAAACTATTGAATATATACTCTAAAACATGGTACTTTGTGAATGTCGATGTAAGTTTGCTTGTAACTAGGCCTCTCAGTAGAATAGAATGTGCCTCTAAAGAATTGAGCATATTCTGTTTTGATACATGCAGATTCTCCTTTAAAATTTTTTAACAGTTTTCAGCCACCAGTGGGCTTTTCATTAATGGTATTTTATTTCTGGAGAGATATTGCATTTTCTTTTTCTTCTCTCTCTCTCTCTCTCTCTCTCTCTCTCTCTCTCTCAATTAATTCAATTCAAATCAATTCAAATTAGCTTTATTGGCATGACTGTGTAACAATGTTGCTAAAGCAATAAATATATGATACAAACATACAGAATAAAAAAATGTCCATCTTATACATATGTTATTGCAATAAAAAAAAAAGACAAAGTAAATACAGAGAGATACTGTTGTCCTCTATGAGTGTCAGTTCGGTGTGAACACAGTCTGAGCTCTGCTTGTGTCGGCCCGTCTCTACACACAGACTGCGCACTCGTGCGCTATTTTGTCAGCAGCTTTCTCTGGGGAAAGTCTCTAATACTGCTCAGGTATGGTGCCAATTTATAATCAGACTTAATTCTGTGAAGGTAAATCATTGATGTATTCTTCCTGGGTTATTTTTTCTTTCTTTAACTTTTGAATGTCTACACCAAATTGTTGAATCGAGTTGATGTTTTTCTACTAAATAGTGCATGGGGTCACTCTTTGGGTGTTTTTTCGAAAAGTAAAAGCACAGTGATGGTAGCTATCTATTGGCGTGTCTGATAGATGAAACCAGAACTTTGCTGCTCTCTTCTGGATTTCAGATATCAGAGGGAATCTGCCCGAGACTTGGGACATCTCTATGAATTCCTAAGATGTTTTTGCTGAACTCAAGGTGGAAATTTTAAGCAGGGTTTTTGTCCTATTATTCATAGTTTAATTTGGGGCCTCAGATACAGACGAATAGGTTTGATGATGCTATTGAAGATTTTTAGCCACAGTTTAATGCATGTGTTGAACTTGAACAGTGATTTCTTATACTATAAAATGCCCTGCGTGTCTTATCCGTCTGATCTTTTATTGCAGTATTGAACTGTGCAGAGGTTCTTCTGAGATTGTCAGACCCGAATAATTATATCAGATGACAGGATTAAGAATTGTTCCCCCAATTGTAAAATATTTTTTGTTAGCAAGACGAGGCTTTTTCTGAAAGCTCATGATTTTAGACTTTTCCATGTTTATTGTTAAGGCCCAATCATTACTATAATTTTCCAAAATGGAGAGGCTTTCGTGCAGTCCCTCTTCATGAGACAGCAGCAGAAGGTCTGCGGTGTACGGGAGGCATTTGATTTCTCTGCCCTCTAGGGTCAGACCAGGACAAGAGGACTTCTCAAGTGCTGATGCCAATTCATTAATATAGGTTTAAATAGAGTCGGGCTGAGGCTGCAGCCTTGACGGACTTCTTTTGTCTGACTGAAATAATCATTCCATTTGTCGCTGATTTTGACAGCATTTGTTCCCGTTGTATATGGCCTTTCTGATGTCGTATGTCCTTCCTCCTATTCCACTTTGGATAAGTTTTAGCAAAAGTCCATTATGCCATACTGAATCATCGAAGGCTTTTTTTCGCTCTTTCTTTCTATCTTCCTCTCTCTATCTTTAAACTTCAAAAAATAGAACATTGATTGTAACAAAATTAATAAAGAATGTAGGAGCCAGCATACTGAAATTACAGCTTGAAATTACAGTCGTTATTTTTTTTTCTTTTGCGCACAAAAATTATTCTCGTAGCTTCGTAAAATTACGGTTGAACCCCTGATGTCACATGGATTATTTTATAGATCTCCTTGCTACGTCTCTGGACTTGGGAACATTTCAGTTGCGTTGCTGTCTATGCAGGGTCCGACAGCGCTCAGATTCCATCAAAAATAGCTTAATTTGTGTTCCGAAGATGAACGAAGGTCTTATGGGTTTGAAACGACACGAGGGTGAGTAATTAATGACAGAATTTTCGTTTTTGGGTGAACTAACCCTTTAAAAATAAAATAATTAAATATATATACAGTATATATATATATAATTAATTAAAAAGAAACATTTAGGGTTGCAATTTTTTTCTGAAAGATGTTGATTTGTCTGTTCAACTTTTAATTCAAATTCATGATAGCTTTTTTGGCCATCAATGAAAATGTTAATTATTTTGAATTTTTATTTTATTTTTGCTTGTAGGGGATATTGTACTTTTATCACTGATAATTATTATTATTTTAATTTTTTGCTTGTGGGGGAAATTTAATTTTTTCGAACATCGGCGTTAATTTTTTAAAAACATTTATTTTTGCTGGTAGAGAATATTGTATTCTTTTTGTACAACAATGATAATTAAAATGATTTTATTTATTTTTAGGTGATACTGTGTTCTTATTGAGTCAATGATAATTATTTTAGTTTATTTAGCCTTTTCTTTTTATTATTTTATGTTTGTGTTTGTAGTGGATATAGCGTTCTTTTTGTTCTTTATTTTATTATTTTATTTTATATTTGTGTTTGTAGTGGATGTTGTGTTCTTTTTGTTCTTATTTTATTTTATATTTGTGTTTGTAGTGGATGTTGTGTTCTTTTTGTTCTTATTTTATTTTATATTTGTGTTTGTAGTGGATGTTGTGTTCTTTTTGTTCTTATTTTATTATTTTATTTTATTACAGTCTTGCATCTTGTTATGATTGAGAATCTGCATTCAACTTTCAAGCCATACTTATCCATTCTAGTTAAGTATATTTATACCATCTCTATGCCTTAGAGTAAATACTTTTTTGTGAGATAAATAGCACTTTGAAAATGGTCTCTGAGTGCCTGTGCTGCTGCCCTTCTGAACTGATTTTTTCTGAAATCACACAAAACAGAATCTGCATTAATAAACAAAAGAGCACTGCATGTTTAATCAACCACATAAGTGAACATGCTACCTTTATCAGTCCTAGCTGAAAGAATGCCATTTCTATCCTGAGATCCCCTCAGTGTCCATCCCGCGGTCTCTGTTGATCCACCCTCTCTCCCTGCCAGCCCAATCTCCGTCCTTCCCGAGCATATGCTCCTGACATTTGGATTGTGCTAACGGCCGGCCCCTTTGGGCAAACAGAGTCTGGCTGAGGTTGTTGAGTGCACTGTTATTACCATCATGTTGTGCGCGCCATCGCTGCACCGCTCTCCTTCCTCCAGGGCCCGACCATGGGCTTCCTGCACTGCACTGATTTAGAGAAATATATAAACACACCTAGCTGACATTACATTACCATACACGCCCGGTGTGTCTCTCACGCTCGCACACACGCTCACATCTGACATTTATCTTCAAATACCATGACACTCTTCCTCTTTTATTAGATCCCCTCACTGTGCAAAGATGAGAGTAATTAGAGAGGAACAGCCCCCGCTCTCTTCTGTCCCTTTTTATTGCTTTTCACTCATCTCTTTTCTGTGAGAGTAAGAGATCTCGTGGCATTCGATGCCATAATGTCCCCACAGGAGCACTGCTGAGACTGGAAGAGGGGGGACGCGTCTCATACTGTGAACCGGTTGCCAGGCTTTTCGTTTGTCAACCCAAGTGAAGGGCAACTTTTGCCATGACTCTCTTTTTTTTTTTTAATACTAGCAAGAGATTTTTGGACTTTTGATGCTGGATTTCCTCAAATAACTTATGGCAGGGTCCAGAAGTCTGAGACCATATTAAAAGTGGGATTCAAAATCTAATTTAAACCTGGAAATATTAAGAATTGTTTAGGATTTGAAATGTTTAAAAATAAAGAAAAATGACAAAAATGAATAATGAAGGTAGCTGTCTGTATACTGAAATGAAATGTATTACAACTTAACAAACAAAGAAAAAAATAAATAAAGCAAGCTAAAAAGTAAAACTCCAAATAAAGCTCCATACATATAGGCCTATATATGTGTATATATATATATATATATATATATACACACAAACACGTTGATTTCATAAAGATAAAATATATATTAGGAGAGATAAAAACTCCAAAAAAGTAGCTCAAAAGTTTGGGCTCAGTAAGACTTGTAATGTTTTTTAAAAGAAGTCTCTTATGCTCATCAAGGCTGCATTTATTTGATAAAAATATAGAAAAAAACGGTAATCTTTGAAATGTTTAAAAATAGCTGTCTGTATACTGAAATGAAATGTATTACAACTTAACAAACAAACACGTTGATTTCATAAAGATAAAATATATATTAGGAGAGATAAAAACTCCAAAAAAGTCGCTCAAAAGTTTGGGATCAGTAAGACTTGTAATGTTTTTTAATGAAGTCTCTTATGCTCATCAAGGCTGCATTTATTTGATAAAAATATAGAAAAAAACGGTAATCTTGCAAAATGTTATAACAATATAAAATAATGGTTTCTATTTTAATATACTTTATTTCTGTGATGCAAAGCTGAATTTCCATCAGCCATTACTC
>NW_015505192.1:780088-874539 GCF_001515645.1 Sinocyclocheilus grahami
TTATTTTGAATAAATGCTGTTCTTTTGAACTTTTTATTCATCAAAGAATCCTGAAAAAGGTATCGCAGTTTCCAAAAAAAAAAACAATTTGGCAGCACAACTGTTGCCAACATTGATAATTCTAATGAATTATATTAGAATGATTTCTTAAGGATCATGTGACCCAGCATGGTTGCCGCTAATCTCGCTTACACTAATACTCTATTCACACACATTTCCATTGTTTTATTGTGACAATTCAAGGTTCTCCAGAGCTCGGGTGCAGAGGATTGACAACCATGTGCTGTAGACTCTTGTGTAAGAGCTGAGGTGAGTCAATGGCCATACAATATGGTGGCTTGTAATAATTTTGAAGACCCTTGTGCACTGGCAGCTAAACAGTTGTGGACTTCAAACCCAGAAGTCCTCAAATAATCAGCATTATGACCAGGATCAAGACACTTAGTCATCCACAATGGCATTCACAACCAATTATGCCTGTAATATGACATTTCTGAGGGATTTCTTATTTTTGTCTGGAATTCTTTGGATTGTGAAAAGTAAGCTTTCCATACCAGGATCTGTGACAATTCAAGGTTCTCCAGAGCTCGGGTGCAGAGGATTGACAACCATGTGCTGTAGACTCTTGTGTAAGAGCTGAGGTGAGTCAATGGCCATACAATATGGTGGCTTGTAATAATTTTGAAGACCCTTGTGCACTGGCAGCTAAACAGTTGTGGACTTCAAACCCAGAAGCCCTCAAATAATCAGCATTATGACCAGGATCAAGACACTTAGTCATCCACAATGGCATTCACAACCAATTATGCCTGTAATATGACATTTCTGAGGGATATGAGTAAAAGAAATGAAGGGAGTTTTTATTTTTGTCTGGAATTCTTTGGATTGTGAAAAGTAAGCTTTCCATACCAGGATCTTCTCGTTCCTTAACGTAACATAGTTTGCATCCAGTGCAGCAGAAATTAGCTCTAAAACGAGAGAAATTTTGAACTACTTCTTCCATTTTCCCAAAGTCAATTACTGTGTGCAATGGTGCTGTTAGGTAAAGTGACAGTAACATCATGGCAGATGTAGAACGTACAAATTTCATTCCCATATTCATTCTATATAGAAGTATTTTTTTAACAGGCATAAAGTAAGTTTCAAACCAAATGTAGTACCTCCTAGACAGTATGCGATTTAATTGTCAGCTTTAGTATCCCATGAGTGCGTCATCAAACCTGCTTGTTGTTAAAATAAACTTTACATTTTTGGCAAAATATCGATAAAATATAAAAGCGAGACAATACAAATTTGCCATAACGAATGTGTGGAGGATCCATCCATCTAAGTTGCTACAGCTGATGCAAGATTATGAATAAAATAAGACTATTCATTGACTGATATATTTGCCAGCTTGTACAGCTTGTAGATTCCGTTTAAAGAACTAAACTTAGAAACTTTAAGTCTGAACTTCATAAAACCAATGAATTCAGTCCCACGTTGACATCCTATGGCACCCGGTGTAATAGGATGTTTGACAGGCAGGTTTCAATTAGCGTGACTGCATGTCTTGTATTTTTTAATGTGAAATCCGCCGCTGCTGTGAGGGAGAAAGCTCCAGTGCTCTCTGCTGCATCTTAATAAATATATAAAAGAGAGAGAGCGAGAGAGAGAGAGAGAGTGAAGCAGAACTGGGTTTCCACAGCAACTGGCACCTGAGTAACGGTGGCGACGAGCTTGAAGGCATCAGGTTAGAAAATGACATCTTTGCATCCTGACGTGTCCACATTGATCCCGTGTCATACCAAATTACAGCACGTGCTATTCAGCGCCTCTCAAACGACCACAGGCTGTCGCACTTCTCCTCAGACATCTCAGGAAGTGGATTTAATGAATATCTGCCCCCCCCCTCCCTTTACCACTTTTACATACATTTCTTGTGTTTACCTCAGCGACAAAACGCAGCGACGCCGCATTCGCTTGGAACTCGGAAGCGGTGCAATACTGAGAAATCTCCCAGTAATCTTTAATTATACAACGTATTTATCTTTCATCGTGACAGGGATCAATACTCCCTCCAGATATGATTTCTTATACTAGTTCAACACTTGAGGGTTATTTGTTCATGTTTCGTGCCTGATTTTGGTATATTTATAATCATAGCTTGTGAGGAATCAATATTTGAGAGAAGACAGAATATATCAGAAGCTCTCCTGAGGTTTTACTGCAGTCGTTCATTCTTATGTTGACTGTCTTGTCCCAGTGGATGCACTTGTTTCTAGCAGCAGCTAGAATTGAAGTGCTCTACAGAACATCTTTGATGTAGGCCATACTCACAAACTCTGGCCGTACGTCAGATGCTTATACGCGGCGCATGATTCGACCTGACGGAAACAACCCATGAAATTTCAGGTAGGTGCTTGATTCTGCCTGAAATGTGTACTTAGCCCTTGCGTGTCGGAAAGGTGCATTTGAGCACCACACAGTCAGCTCCTCTTTTACTCAGCCTCTTTCAACTGCCTGAACCCATTTTCTGCTTGTTTCGTTCCAAAGTCTCCTCACCGGGGGGAGCACGGCCGACAATAGGCCCTAATTAAAGCATGCTGTGGGCTGAGAGAGCCCATTCTTCTCGACTGTGTCCCATTTAAACTGCGCCTCCCTTCCTGTGCCATCCACACCCACCTTACTTTACTAATTTTAAGGGGAACCATGAAGGCTTAATGGAAGACCTTGGATGACAGGAAGCAAATGCGACCTGGTGGGTCTCAGATAGTTTCTTTTGTGCTTTTCGTATGCAGGATTGCTCCTGTGTAGTTAGATTAATCTTGAATTCAATTTTTTTTTGTGATTTAGTGTGGTGGTCAGATTGCATCGGAGGTTCTTGGAAGTCTGACACCCTAGAAAATAGCCCCCTGGTTTTCCAACACTTCTCTTATTAGTTTGCGTTTCTCTGAATCATGCATTAAAATAATCCTTGATAACTGGGGAAAAAAGACTGAATTTCCATCACGCAATATGTATTCATTTTGTCAAGCCATATTTCACGAGCAAAACAAGCAGCTAGATTTGGAAACTCAGTTTGTAATCAAACTGGACAAAACAAACATCTTATCCTTAATGAAAGGTGTGGGAGGGATGCCAGCTATAGACCATTACCAAACCTCTGCCGAAGCCCTTACAAGTACTTCACAAAATAGAAGGGCAGATAGGCTACAGCTTAATACCAACCCACAAAGCCACCTTAGTTGGTTTGGTCAGGCACAAACCCCACCACATAAACAATATGACGATCACAGCCAGACCACATCAAATATCCAAGCCTGTTGTCAGGTGTCCAGTCCAGGGATATTATGGACACTTCCATCCCACTTCAAACCTTGAAGGAATTCCAGCAGCTTTGGCTATGCTGTGACTCACGGGTAATGTTCTGGTTGTGGGGGAATATATATAATTAAAATTATATTTATGTATATTTCATGTATGTAATTTTATGTAAAATTTTAGGTATTTTATTTCAATAGTTTTAGAAGAATTCTATCTATCTATCTATCTATCTATCTATCTATCTATCTTTTTGGAAGCATTTATGTTTCACAGAAGAAAAAAATATGGTTTTGCCACAGACTGAGAGTGAGGAAACACAGACACAGTTAATAAAACTGTCAAAACTCTGAAGAAATCATCAAAACGTTAGCTATTGGGCATGTTAGAAGCTTGTTCCTATATGTTATTTGATTTGCTTTTGAGTTTTTTATTACTGTTATTATCTTGTGTCGATGACAAATTTGTTTTTGCATTCTGGTAGGTCGAAGGTGAATAAACATGCACGTGTTAAACTCAGGGAGAGATATTAGCACAGCTTGGTTTGTTCTGATCAACACAGACTCAAGCGCACATTTTTACATGTGAGGCTGGATATGTCTTGAAACTCACTGCTGGACAACAAGAAATCCAGTGTTCCTTGCACTGGTATTATAACAGCTTGAGGCTGTGTATCCATGCACTGGTAATGCTCATTTCAAACACTCAGAGTCACTGGAAAATGACCCGGCGGCACCTTCTGATAACTCTTCACATGAATGAAAACATCTGTCAGAGCCTTCTTGCTGTGCAGAGACAGAAAATCGCCTGTAGGGTTTTTCTAAAGGCCTTGAGGCTAGATATCTAGACAACCAGCATCAACATGCTGTTCCACAGATGTAGTTTACTTAGAAGGCTTTCAAAAGATCGCTTGAGTAATGAATGCACGGAAATGTTGAACCTGTGGCAGCCCATATCTTTGAAGACTCTAGTCAATAAATATCTTCCCAAGGGCAAATAATCAGAGATTTTGGAAGATACTCATAAGTTTTCTGAAACCTAGGAGCTGCTGACCTAGACAGCATCATAGAAATGCTCCTGATGTGAAAGCTATTCCAGAAACTAGACTGAAAAATCATGTTGCCTTCTAAATTCATATAAGACCAAAGTCAGTGTCACATGATCCTTCAAAAATCATTCTAATAAGCTTATTCGGTGCTCATATTATTACCAACATAGAAAACAATCATGGTGTCTAATATTTTTGTGAGGCCCATGATTGTTTTTTCTTTTTCATTTTCCATTTTTTCTACATTCAGTAACAATTTAATGAATCCTTGCCAATACTCACCCAAAACTTTTGAATTGTAGTGTATATACAGTACTTCATGAAAATGGTAATTCTGCTGAGACAAGTAAAAATTCATTAAAGGTAACAGACAGGTCAAGGAGAATGGTGCTTACTATACAGACACACACACACACACACACACACACACACACACATATATATATATAATTTTTGTTTCAAATCAGTTACTTGTCAGTTTGGATGCTTCCTTATTATCATTTGGAAACTGCTATTATAGGCAGTAGATAGCATGGCATGCTTTCTAGGTTTTGGAACAAAGCTATTTTCCTTGGCCTTTTTTTTTTTTTTACTTTTAGTACAGAGGACAGTAGCGAGATGATGGAACGAGAGATGAAAAGCAGAATATGTTGCAAGCCAGACTCAAACTTTTAACTTACATATGAGTACCGCAACTCATGTGTCAGACCGCATGCAGGTAACAAGTCTAACCTCATTGTCTCATGTTTTAAATTTATAATGAATTAAACATTGCCATTTCACAAGAGACCGAAATACTTCTCCTGGTCCAACATGTGACCTATTGATTCAATATGTATGGCTCAGTGATTTCCATTTCCTGTGCATTTCTTAATGACATTGTGCCCACAATCAAAAGGCTTGTGGACTGTTAGTTCAGAGCTAAATATTCTGGTTAAATGGAGCATAATGATTAGCAATGTTCTGACAGGATGCTCGTTGCTGTGAGCAGGTCAGTGAGGAGATTTGTAAGGGCAGATCAGTTTCCAGACAGCTGCTGTTTGATTAGTTAACTACCTCTCATAATTCAGAAATTTCATTTCAGGTACGTGCACACACAGACACACGCTAAAAATCACAGGAAATGTGACGTGCTTGTAAACTGCAGATTTAGTCTATATGACTCTTTCTGTAATTTATGTAAAAATTCAGTTTATTTTAAGTATGCCTATATTGAAATGACATAAAAATGGATAAAAGTGTCTTTTCCAAATGCATAAATGTAAATGGCAAATCTTTGGGGAAAAAATGGAAATGGAAGTCTTTCTGTCTGTCTCTCTGTATGTATGTATACATATACAATCTTAAACCAGCTACCATCTTAAAGGGATAGTTCACCCAAAAATGAAAATTTGGTGTTTATCTGCTTACCCCCAGGGCATCCGAGATGTAGGTGACTTTGTTTCTTCAGTAGAACACAAACGAAGATTTTTAACTCAAACCGTTGCAGTCTGTCAGTCATATAATGTAAGTGGATAGGAATCACGGATTTGAGAGTCAAAAAAACATACACAAACAAAACCAAATTAAACCCTGCGGCTCGTGACGATACATTGATGTGTAAAGACTTATAAGTTCATTACCCCCATCT
The DNA here is from genome assembly GCF_001515645.1 of Sinocyclocheilus grahami. Classification (NCBI taxonomy): domain Eukaryota; kingdom Metazoa; phylum Chordata; class Actinopteri; order Cypriniformes; family Cyprinidae; genus Sinocyclocheilus; species Sinocyclocheilus grahami. The sequence continues at coordinate 786,070 of NW_015505192.1, forward strand.
CTCAAATGGACCATTGCCACTCTATCTACAATCTCAATTAGGAGTGTCAATGGTCCATTTGAGATATAGGTGGCGGTAATGCACTTATAAGTCTGCGATCCGCCGTAAAGCAAGAAGAAGAAGAAGACGCGTCACGTGCCAGCTGGAGAGAACACACTCAGGACAGTTCGAACATTGCGGTGAATCAGTGGTAAAAAAACGATATAAATACTGTTCAGTTTCTTGCACAGACCGATCGTTTTGTGTCTTTACACATCAATGTATCGTCACGAGCCGCAGGGTTTAATTTGGTTTTGTTTGTGTATGTTTTTTTGACTCAAAGCCATGATTCCCATTCACTTCCATTATATGACTGACAGACTGCAACGGTTTGAGTTAAAAATCTTCGTTTGTGTTCTACTGAAGAAACAAAGTCACCTACATCTTGGATGCCCTGGGGGTAAGCAGATAAACATCAAATTTTCATTTTTGGGTGAACTATCCCTTTAAGATGGATTTTCCATCAAGTCTTCTGGATGAAAAGGGAAGCTAGAAAATTCCCAGCTACACAAGAAGGCAGTCTAATGTATTGAAAAAGGATTTTGTGACACAGTAGTTTACACATATTCTCATCTGCTGATTTGTTCAGTCCATGATATTTCATATCCTCCATCCTTTCTCTTGATTTTTTTCAGTCTGTTTCACTGTTCTGGCGTACAGCTCAGTTACACATACTTCACCTGGTACTTCAACAGCAGTAGGCTCTCATATGAAGTACCTCTGTCATTTATATGTGTGTGTGTGTGTGTGTCAGACCCACTGCCTGAGTCTGAGTTGTGCGTATGCCTTGTCACACCTACTCTCGGTGGACTGAGAACCCCATCAAATTCTGTCTTTCTCATCTCATCTATTCATCATAATCTCAACTCCTCTGAGCCTGTTCTCTGTGTTAATCCATAGTAGAGGAGGGGAACAGAATGAATGAATCACATTATCTATCATGGCCATCGTGTAGGTCATTACTTTATGATAAACTCAAACAAGTTAAGATTACAGGCGGTGCAAATTAAAAGGCTGTCATCCAAACCATGAAGCCGCCCCATGATAAAGCACTTTTTTTCTGGCCTATTCCTTTAAAGAAAGAGTTCACCCAAAAATTCTAATTTGCTAAAAAATTAACTGACCCTCAGGGCATCCAATATGTAGCTAAGTTTGTTACTTCAAAACCGATACATCACTTGCTCACCAATGGATCCTCTGCAGTGAATGGGTGCCGTCAGAGTCCAAACAGATTATAAAAACATCACAATAATCCAACAAGTAATCCACACGGCTCCAGTCCATCAATTAATCTAGTCTCATGAAGTGAAATTCTTTCTGCTTATAAAAATCAAATCCATCATTAAGGCATTTTAACTTTAAATTGTCGCTTCTGGCCAAAAAATGAGTCCAATCTCCATACTAAAAGTCTATCCCCTCTAACATCAATATGCACTGAAATATTTGGTTAGGACTGTTTTTACTTTTAAACAGTGCTTGATCTGTGCATATTTCTCTCCTGATTCAAATGAGATCACTTTTTCACTGAAAAAAGCAACATTATAAATAGACTCATATTTAAGGCAGAAGCAATGGTTTAATGTTAAAAACATCTTAATAATGGATTTGTTTCTTAGAAACATGCATCTTTTCACTTCACAAGACATAAATTGATGGACTAAAGTCGTGTGAATTATTTGTGGATTATTGTTATGTTTTATCAGCTGTTTGGACTTTTTATTCGGACGGCACCCATTCACTGCAGAGGATGCACTGGTGAGCAAGTGATATAAGGCAGAATTTCTCCAAATCAGTTCCAATGAAGAAACAAACTCATCTACATCTTGGATGGCCTGAGGGTGCATACATTTAAATTTTTGGGTGAGCTATTGCTTTAACTTTTACTGTATAGACCAGTGCTAACTTTTTATGTTTTATTATCAAAGATTCTTGAAAATTCAAAGTATACCATGAAATTCCCTGTTTACGGAAACATTAACAGTGTGAAATGTCTGATTATGAATGCCAAATATTTCCAAAAATATCACTCTGACTATTAAAACCCTTTTTAGCAGTTCCAGGAAGCGTGTGTTTCATTGAGAGTACTTTATGCTCTAAAGGGACCTTATTAAATTAGCTAATGGAAAACATTGCACTGAGAATTTCATATGAAGATTTGTTTCAGTCATAGGAGGCAAGGGATTGTGTCCATGTGTGATGGATTTCAATTTCAAATGTGTTTCAAGTGGAAGGGAGAGGCTGTTGAGTTTGTTTGTCTTTGCATTGAAACAAGATGTGCTCAAATATGTCTCAGATTTCAGAAGTGATTTAGGAAAATATTTGGATGATCCATGTAGGACAATTGTAAAAAGTTTTAATAGATAACATGCACAACTTGGAATATCTAAATACATTATCAGGGTCAATAAGTAGTAATACTTTTATTCAGGGGGGAATCATTAAGTTGCTCAAAAGTGACAGTATAGACATTTATAAAATTTCTATTTCAAATAAATACATTTGAAATTTCTATTCCTCAATGCATCATGAAAAAAAGCATCACAGTTTCAACAAAATTATTAAGCAGCACAACTGTTTTCAACAATAATCAGCAAATTAGAATGATGTCTGAAGGATCATGTGACACTGACTGGAGACTAGAGTAATGGCTGCTGAAAATTCAACTTTGCATCACAGGAATAAATGACATTGTTTTAAATATTAAAAGAGTAATTAATACAAATTGAATGAATAATTAATAGTATTACTGTTACTTTTTATTTTTATTATAAAATAGCCTTAGTGAGAATAAGAGACTTATTAAGAGACAAAAACATGGAAAAGAAACCAAACTTATATATTGGACACTTAATGTACGAATGCCATTGCATTAGATGCATTTAAATACTTTTCTAAGCCATTTTCAAATGCATTTCATTACCAGCTAGTGATTTTAAGTGTACTGTATGTATGAAGTCATTTACATGCCAGACATGGCAACAGTGTGATATACATAGTTAATTATAATTTTTATAATTTTTAAGTAAATAGTGTTATTATAAAAGTAAATAAAAGTTCCTACAAGATGATAAAACTTTAGAAAATGTCTGCAGAGACGAAACTAATGCTGCCATTGCATAGCATCATTTATCCACTACAGTTGGTTTGCTGGGAGATTTATTTGTTGACAAATGAACAACTGCAATGCAGCAGCAACCAGTTTGTTTATGTGTACGTCATCTTCTAAGCATCAGGTGTTGAAACACCCTTATAGTCTAAAGTTGAAGATTTCAAGCATCTAACTCATGTATACTAGAATCGGGTTTTGCTGTCTTCTTGAATATGTAATTAATGGAATGAATATCTAATTTGTATACATGGACAGCCGTTGCTGACATGCATTAGCCAGTGTGCGCTTGTAGAAATTGATCATCCGTTCAAATGTGTTTTATCACCTCTTTCATCACATTACTCAGTGAAAGTGACGTCCGTGGATACTCTTCAGGAGCCAAGTGGAATTCCCCATCTCCATTGCTCCCCAGGATAAAGAGATTGCCCTCTTTCTAATGGAATTATAGAGCTGGAGAACATTGAGACAGAGAAGAGAGAGAACTGTGGAAAGCACAGGCCGGTTAACCTTCTCATCTCGAGACCAGACGAGGAGCTCACAACCTTAATCCCTCCATAGTCCTGTAGATTAGGCCGTCCTCTTATCGCAGCTTTAATGCGGCGAGCTGCATTGTCATCTCCCTTTCTTTGCTGCGTAATTATCCCTGCTAGCAGCTTCCAGACTCATTATTTTTATCATGCCGCTTCCTGTACGGCCAGTGGGGGGGCCAGTGATTCAGGCCCCTATCAAAGACATCTTGGATCTGTTTCTCACAGTGAGCTCGTGCACAGATTTTTGCGGTTCCACTCAGATTTCCACATTTATTGGCTTAAAGAGATAGTCCATCATTTGCTCACCCTCATGTCAAAAACCTGCTTGACTTTCTTTTGTGGAACGCAACAGGTAAACACGTAACCTGGTTTACTATATCACTCCTTATGGCCCGGCCATGCGCTCTGTTTACTTGTTTAGCGCAGCAGACCTGAAGGAAGTTTGAGCCGCGCTGCCGTCACGGATGAAAGCCGCTGTCTGGGGAACGCTGTCATTGAGATGAATGACAGATTCACTCCTCCATACTGTCACAGCTGACGGGGATTCATCCCTCCCAAATAAAAACTTTCAGGAGCTCCATTGTTTGTTACATCTTTTTTTTTTTCGCCCACACAGGCGCACAGTCACAAATAATTCATGGTTTGTTTTGTTTTATTATGTCATGCTCTGAACAACTTGAATTAGAGCTCTCTTACAATTGGGAAATATTTACATAAAAACAATAATCTTTGTTCAACTTGCCCGTGTGGCCCAGCCCTTCCAGATTTGAGCAACAATGTATCTTACTCCATTCTGCTTCCTTATTTTGGTATCTTTTCCTCTCTCTATAACTCTTTCATTTTTTTTTTTTTACAATAAAACTGATGTACAGTTTGTCAAAGGAAGTTGTTTCTTTATAGTGTGGTGCGGCATATAGCAGATCATCAACTTTTGAAACCTGTCAAGAAAATGTTTGCCATATTTCAGCACAAAATTAAAATGAGAGGGAAAAAATACAATTATTAACATTTCTTCCCAAAGTTTTCATTATTGTAATGTGATCAATGAATTAATGTAAAAAAAAAAGTTTAAAAAAATTATAATATATTGTAAGGTATTAATAAATCATGCTTGTTGCTTCCTTTAATTCTTGATGATTTTAGGCTTAAAAATTAGCACACTAATATTTTCAAAATAATATAATTTTAAATATTGCAGTTGTAATATATATATATACTTTACACCAGTGCTTTAATATTATTATTTATTAATATTAAATAAGATTTTAAGTAAAATGATTAATTACTATAATGCAAATTTTGGGGAGAAATTTTCATAATAGTAATAAAAATATTATTACAGTGCATACCCCCCCCCCCCCCCCCCCCCCCCCCCTCCTCATTCTAAAAGCTGTTTCACTTACATATGTCACCATAAGGAAAAAGACAAATGCAACATCTGTTTCATGCCGACTTTATGTTCATCAGTGCTTTGGGTCTGTTACTCTGTTTTTGAAGTAATTTATATTGAAGTATAAATGATTGAAGAAAGTGTGCAGTGTTTGCAAGCAATGGTTACAAGCACAGGCTTTGAAATATTGTGCTGCTATACCACTCTATATTTCCTCCTCACACGTAAGTGGTTAAAGGGCCAGAATAATGAACAAAAACCTCACAAAGCTCTGCACCGAGTCAATCTAGTGTTTGTAAGCATGTGTTTAGGTGTGACAGTGCTTCCACAAGCTCTGCTCTATTATATTAAAGTTCTTCTGTGAGTTTTGGCGGTACTTTGCTCTGACAATATCACAGAAACTTCTTCAGCTTCAGTGGAGCTGGAGAATAAAGGCCGAATTTACTAGAAGTGCCAAAATGCACATTTTCTATCTTAGCAATTGAAAAGTAACCTTCATACCTAGTTTCAGCCAAGGTTCTCCTCTCTAACAATAGATGGCAGTCTTGTATCCATAGTTATTTGGCTCTGTCTGGGTCTCGGGCTCAGTCTGAGTTCAGCGTTTCAGTGATTTATGGGTAGTGTGTGTAGGGGACTTTAGGCCTTTTGTTTGTTCTCATAGACAATAGTGAGAGAGGTCACAGCATTGAAGAGCGGTGTTGTGTAAATGCAGCCCCTGTGGATTTTTCAGAGAACAGAATTCTTTTCCAGCATATAAGACACTATGTATTTCCATAGCATTGAAAATGCAAATGTTTTGTTATCTTTTATAATATGTTATTTGCATAAAACACATACTTCCTTTTTGGAGACTGATGGATGAAAACTGTGACCTAAGGTGCATGGTGAACAGTGACTGCATCAGTAGGGCCATACAGAATCTGCAGTCTTTCACACATCTTATGCACTGATTCTAAAAGAAAAGACGTGGAATTCTATTGATGAGATAACATGTTAAACTAAGCTTAGAGGACTAAACTTTTTTGGTAGCTAAAAACACTTATTGAAAATTCGTATAAAAGGAAAATTCTGTGAAGAAAAACACTTATGTTGTCAAAACCTTGACCAAACATTTTTAAAGTCTGGATGGATGGACGAATGGATGAATGAAAGAAAGGATGGAAAAAAGGACCGATGGATGGATTTATCTATAGAAGGATAAATGAATGGATGGATAAAAGGATGGATGCATACATGCAGGAATATATGAATAGATGAATGGAAGGATAGAAGGATGGATGCATGCAGGAATAGATGGATAGATAAATGGAAGGATGGAAAGAAAGATGGAGAACGTATAGATGATAGAGGGAAGGAAAGAGAAGAATAGATTAATGGATGGATGCTGGAATAGATAAATGGCTGAAAAGATGGATGGATGGATCTATAGAAGGATAAATGAATACATGTCTAGAAGAATAAATGGATGGATGGGTGGCTAGAAGAAAGGATGGAAGAAAGGATAGATAGATAAATAGATAGAAGGTTGGATGGATGTATAGAAGAATAGATGAATGGGTGGATGAAAGGATAGAAGTATGAATGGATGCTTGCAGGAATAGATGAATAGATAAATGGAAGGATGGAAAGAAAGATGGAGAACGTATAGATGATAGAGAGAAGGAAAGAGAAGAATAGATTAATGGATGGATGCTGGAATAGATAAATGGCTGAAAAGATGGATGGATGGATCTATAGAAGGATAAATGAATACATGTCTAGAAGAATAAATGGATGGATGGGTGGCTAGAAGAAAGGATGGAAGAAAGGATAGATGGATAAATAGATAGATAGAAGGTTGGATGGATGTATAGAAGAATAGATGAATGGGTGGATGAAAGGATAGAAGTATGAATGGATGCTTGCAGGAATAGATGAATAGATAAATGGAAGGATAGTGGAAAAATTGGAAAGAAGGATAGAGACAGTAAATGGAGGATGATGGAGGGAAGGATGGATAGAAGAATAGATGGATGGATGCATATAGATAGATAGATAGATAGATAGATAGATAGATAGATAGATAGATAGATGTGAATATTAAGGAATATAGCCATATTAAACCAGTGCTAAAGGAATGTCATATATATTTGAGGTGTCTTATTCCAGCTCTGTCTCTAAATACTGACATATTTTCAAGCATGGTGGTTTATTGCTGTAGTGCCATGGGAAAAATTGCAGTTTTGTAATTAATTAACTTTAGTATGCAACTATTTGGTGCTATGTAAATGGACATCTCTAATGCAACACTGCCACAGTAAGTGCCAATCACTTCTTTGCATTCCACCAGGCATTCAGTATTGTTGTTGTTTTAATTTATGGATGGAGTCACAGTTTTCCCCATTGTTTGTTGTAGTCATGCCAAGATTGGGAGAGGCAGGTTTTATATAGCGGTGAGTGGTTACCCTTGACTGCTGGCAGGAGCTAATGAGTAACATAAAGCTGTGAATATGAATATTTTTATGGGGAGCTTCACTGCGGACCGCCAACCCTGATTATGACCTCTGTGTTAGTTCAACCTCTTAGGAACAAAAGTGACGTGATTCTTTTATTAAACAAAGGAACAATGGAAATCAAGCAACCAATCAATGTCTTTAAACTATGCTGTGACTCAGCTGAAGACAACAGCCTGTGCAACGAGTATAAATGTTTTTGTAAGGTTGGTATTTTTTGGAATTCATTTCAAGAAATGCATTCATTTGGACAAGAAATAAAAAAAGTTTATAATATAAATGTCTACAGGTAAACTCTAGAAAAATTCACATCACATCATTTCACATCATTGAACCAAATTTGTTAACATCTTCAGTCATTTTACCTTCATTGGAAAAGAGAAACCAGTCCTGTATATTATTGAGAGATTCTTGTTTTGTGCTCCACAGAAAAAAATCCAGCAGTTCTGGAACAACACAAGGGTGAGTAATGATTTTCAGATGAACTGTTCCTTAATTTTTCTGGGAACATACACTGAGATATTTTTAGGAGCTTGGATGCACTCACATGTCTCAGAAGATCTTTAAATGAGGTTTGGAACTCTTATAAGCTCATAAAAACAATCTTCTCTCTGCTTTGTCTGTCTTGACACAGTTGACACAGTTTTCTACTTACAGACGAAACCCGACAGAATGGTGAATTATGTAGACAAGACACCATTTACAGAGGTTAACAAAGGGTTCTCACACGGCTCTGTGCCTGAGAGATCCACTCAAGAGAAATTATTCATCTGTTATGGTCGTAGATCCACAGAAAGGGAGTTACATAGTGTTAAAACATTTCATGATATCATAACTTACTGTATTCAAAAGTGAGTTATTGTAATCCACATAAAGCATATTTTAGTACTGTTTGCTCATTACTATTACTTATAATTTAAAATCAGTTAAAGTAATGTTAAGGTGTATTATTACTTTTCAAAGCGGTCCGACTGTTTACAGATTTTTACCTGGCTGATGATAAAATGGGTGAGAAGTACCATAGACTATGAACCAAAAGCCATTGAAACCAGCTTAATGGGACCAGAATATCTTTTGGAAGTGGGCTCATTTGATTTAGATCACTATTTAACCACCTAGCAACCATGAAGAACACCCTAGCAACCACATAGAACATCCTTATTGAAATGACCGACACATGTGTTGTTTTGGATGCTGGTTTGATGATATCAGCTTGGGCATTTTTTACAGGGATCTGCGCATGTTGACTTTATAAAATGGAAAAAACAGCTAGTTTCAGACATCTAATGGTAGCATTTACACAATATGCTCAGCCACCATCATGTGACACACAATGCCAGAGTAACGTAGTATTCTTGTATGTCACAGGTGTGGATTCATGATATTTAAACCTGGCCTCACGTCACGACAAGCAATTAGTCATGCAGGGCTTTCCAAACAGATACGTTCTTACTCAATTGCATGTCAAACCCTATCAATCTGTAAAATGTTAAAATGTTCATTTGGCTAGTGAGGATGTTGAGCTAGTGTTTTCCAGTTTGCAGGTTGTCATTAATACATCGGACTGCATGAATAAACCAACAAACCCAGCAGTGGCCGGTCTGTGCTGCTTCTGGAACAGCTGGGACTAGAGCCATGAATCATGTCATCCGGTCGGGCTTATGAAAAGAGCTCTGCGTCTGTTCGCGCCACTCAGACAGACAGAGAGAGCAGAGCGGGCGGTACTAAATCATACAGCTCATCACTCCCAATGCATTTGCCCAGCAAGACATATTCTGGATTTATGAGGTACCAATGCTACTGGTCGCTGATCTGAATACACTGTTTATCTATTTTCATGCTGATCGGGGCTGCGTTGTGCTAACCCATTTCATGATGTTTAACCTCAATTGCAGGCTTTTGAGAATGAGGAGCTTTGGGAGAGAGGCTATGGACAAAGGTCAGTGGAAGAGGATTGTGGGTTTGCAATGATTCTTCTGCTGTTCTTTTTGTCATTGTCCACAAAACAAACAAACAAAAAACAACCCTTAACTGAACATGAATTGGCTTTCACATTGCCTTTTACTCCCGTAATCTGATTTCCAAAAAATATTTCAGTATTTTTCCCAGTATTCATGTGAAAAGCTCAATTGTGCAGGATATAAAGACTTAAATATAACATGGATTTATTTTATATAGTGTTAATATATAAGTTATGTATTATTTTATGTATCATATTATATTTAAAATATATATTTTATATATAAATGTAATGCAACAAATTTGAAGTGTTTATATATAATTATGTATATGTATGTGTGTGTATATATATAATATTCTATAATATGATATATAATATTATATGAATTGCAACATTTATTTTTTTTATTTTAATTATTCATTTTATTATTCACATTTTGTGTCTCAGCTTGATTTTTCTTGTATTTAGGATGTTTCGATATTTTTACTAAAAAACAAGGTTTTTAATATAGAATATTCATTTTGATTTCTTTGCAGTGAACAAATATGGGATGAGTTTTGATTTTATCCTTCCGGAATGTATTGGATCATGAAAAGTGAACATTACTAAAGATTACAAATGCATTTCTTTTTTTTGCACTGATGAATCATATTCACAAGAAGACCAGGAATGTGTTTGAAAATTTTTGCTGAAAATATCCAATCAGGCCTGACTGATGAAATTGCCCATCTGGCCATTCTGAAGGGTTGGTTGCCCTCTGAGCCGCATGTCCATCAAGGTGCAGAGCATAAACTTGGTCTGACGCTGTCATGAAAGCCACACACCGTATCCACCTCTCCCAGCCAGTCTCCATCACTGAGTGTATGCCTAGTGCGCTGCTCCAGGTGGTCCACGGTCTGCCTCTTCGGCTTATCCATGCTTATTCAAGCTCGACGAGGCTCAAGAGGCTGAGACTTACTTTGCGTGGCCCCCCTGCCGTGGTGGAGGGGACAGCACTAAGCTGTGTGTTTTGGGCAGAGCAGAGAGGATTGCAGTGAGATGAATGGTAATAGAGGGAGAGACAATGTAGCCACTCGCCTGTGACCGAGCACAACTGCTTCACAGTACCTCTCTCAACAGGAGAATAGCAGGAGGGAGGGGGAGTGCGAAAGGAAGAGCGAGTGAAAAACTGAAAGAGAGATATTGAGACCTGGTTCATGGTTTGCCATGCTGAGCAGGTCCACCAGCTTGAGCATCAAACCAGTGACTGACCAAGATTTGGGCACTTTAGCATTTCACTTGGGCACTTCAGGACTTCAGAGATGAAAAGTGGGTCTCATGCCTCCGTTACAGATCAATCATACACAACACACATGGATTCACATTTGACTGTGTAATCTGCATGAAAATGCTGCCAATCGATCACTGGAAATATTTATTGATGTTCCTTTCAGCATGAGACTGCGGCCAGGCTAAAGAAGTCAGTGCATTAATCATCTGAAGTGAAGAGAAGAGAACATTACACCACGAGACATACTGCAAAGTGCCTACGGTTTTGCAAAGGCCATCAGATCGCATTCAGCTAATCAGGAACAGTAATATTGGTTAAAGGGGTCATATGATGCTGCTAAAAAGAACATTATTTTGTGTATTTGGTGTAATGCAATGTGTTATGCGGTTTAAGGTTAAAAAAGCACATTATTTTCCACATAATGTACATAATTGTTTCTCCTCTATGCCCCGCCTTTCTGAAACGCGTCGATTTTTACAAAGCACATCAGTCTGAAAAAGCGAGGTGTGCTCGGATTGACCAGCTATCCAGTGTGTTGTGATTGGCTGAATACCTTAAGCATGTGACGTAAAGGTTACGCCCCTCACCATACTGTGTTTCCATCATACAGTCTATGGTTTCCATGTGTCCAGGCGCGACGAGACAAAACCAATAAAACCCATTACAAACGAGGCATTTGTTGCATCCAGTGGGGACATAATTACTGATTGTAATGACTTATACTGTGTTTTTATGCTTTGCGTTGCGTATTGCGCTGCGTAAACATAAAACCATGTCTGCATTTGTGATCGGAGAAATGACAAAACAATAAGAGCTACTCTACACTGCTCAAACTCGTGTTTGAAACATCAGTGGCAAATTATTTAAATATAAAAAACTTACTTACAGACTGTGAGTCAGAAGCGCCAGACTGTCCTTGCAAAGTTGGAACTGCCCCACTTTATAGAAACATTATGTCCTCTTTTGGAAGGCCAAACAAAGTAGCTTAGCTTTCGCATGAAGGCCAAGCAAATTAGTTTCACTTTCACAATGAAACACACAGCATCTCCACAACATGGCGGCGGCGGCAACAATACTACAGCGAGAATAAAAGTTATGCCTTCTTTCTTTGTGTGAACATTTGGGCGGCGTTATGCAAATCTTCCCACATAGTGATGTAGATATGTAGGTGTGGCTGACTCTTAACTTTTATAAAGAATATCTCTTTGGATTTGAGACTTTAGTCTTTGCAACTAAAGTTGCAGTACAGATTATGCACCAAGAGCTTGTAACACTCCAAAGAGAAAGGAAAAATTGAAATCGCATCATATGACCCCTTTAATAAGCTAAAAGCGGACAGCTAAAATAGTCTATAGCCCCAGTTTCTTTCATGCCTTTCCAAACCTGTATGACTTCCTTTTTTCGGTAAAACACAAAAGAAGGTACTTTGACGCATAAAGAATGTGTTTTTTCTTTTTTCATCCACATTCTTAAAAATAAAGCTTCCAAAAGAAGTTTTTCATAGTGGTGCCGTTTTGGTTCCCACAAAGTTATTTTCTTGTGTGAAGAATATTTTAGTAATCCACAATTAAAAATAAATGTTCTTTATTGGCAATGATGATTACATGAAGAAGATAAAATGATCTTCACATTAAGAAAAATGTTTTTTTTATAAGAGCTGTTCACTGAAATGTTCCAAAAATGGTTCTTCTATAGCATTTCTGTGAAAAGCCCTATTTAGAAACTTTATTTTTAAGAGTGTAAATAACCTTTTTCACTATAAAGAACCTTTTGTGCAAAGGAAACATTCTATAGTTGTTAAAGTTTTTTTTTTTAAATATATATATATATATATATACTATATATATATATAGAAAGAGAGAGAGAGAATCTTTAAGAGTAATGCAATTCAAGTCAGTGGGGTCCAAAGTTTTGGCCCTTATTGACTTTCATTCTATGGACAAAAAGTTGAAACATTCTTCAAATATGTTCTTTTTTTTTGTTCTGCAGAAAATAAAAAAGTCATATGGGTTTGGAATGATATGAAGGTGAGTGTCACAACAGAATTTACATATCTGGTTCAACTATCGCTTTAAATTTTGTCCGTTGCTCACAAAAATAAGTCTTACAAAAAGCATGAGTTGTATGAACCACGTTTTTTTTTCTCTTTTTACCAGCTCCAGTCACCATATTTAATAATTGCATGGAAAAAATTACCAGTAAATTCTTCAAAACATAGAAGAAAGAAAGTCCTTCAGGTTTGGAACAACATGAGGGTGAGTAAATGATTTTGAACCCAACAGTTAGTGGTGTAAACCAGCCTGGAGAAACACAACCATACTTGGCTGCTAATTACATACAAATTACTTGTGATGGGACCAGGACGATGGGTGGTCAAAGTTCAATAGCTTTGGTTCAAGTTTAATGGCGCTCAAATCACCAGGGTTCCTTCTCCGAGGGCCCGTGAATGGCTAATGGCCATGACCGAGAGTGCGAGGGTCGCATCTGGATCATTTCCATGACAATCAGGGTGGCGTTGAAGTAGGTGGGGCAAACGAGGATGCGCTCTGAGATATAATAGTTGGATGTGTGGTATGGCATCTGTCCACCCTCGTTGAGATTCTTGATCTCTTTGACCAGTCAGTGTTGTGTTATTAAAATCGCCCTCCAGTCATGGGATTAGGGAGGGGTAGGAGCCAGTCAAAATGATATCCCGAAATGCACTACTGCAAGGTGGCATTGAACAGCTCAGCACGACTACAGCACAGGGGGCTGGAAATGCAGCAATTAGTCCTTTCTGTCTCTCCGTGCACTATAATCAAAAGCTCTGGGGATGCCGAACATGCTAGGGTGATAACATGATTCAGATCTCGCCTCATTATGCATCTTCACATGGTGGACAGGTTAGCTCTCGGCTTTGAGAACAATGGAATGTACTTGAAGTTAAACTACAGTGAATCAAAATAATCAAACTCACTCAATTTCTTTTAAGAGTGTAAATAACCTTTTTCACTATAAAGAACCTTTTGTGCAAAGGAAACATTCTATAGTTGTTAAAGTTTTTTTTTTGAAATATATATATATATATATACAGTATATATATATAGAAAGAGAGAGAGAGAATCTTTAAGAGTAATGCAATTCAAGTCAGTGGGGTCCAAAGTTTTGGCCCTTATTGACTTTCATTCTATGGACAAAAAGTTGAAACATTCTTCAAATATGTTCTTTTTTTTTGTTCTGCAGAAAATAAAAAAGTCATATGGGTTTGGAATGATATGAAGGTGAGTGTCACAACAGAATTTACATATCTGGTTCAACTATCGCTTTAAATTTTGTCCGTTGCTCACAAAAATAAGTCTTACAAAAAGCATGAGTTGTATGAACCACGTTTTTTTTTCTCTTTTTACCAGCTCCAGTCACCATATTTAATAATTGCATGGAAAAAATTACCAGTAAATTCTTCAAAACATAGAAGAAAGAAAGTCCTTCAGGTTTGGAACAACATGAGGGTGAGTAAATGATTTTGAACCCAACAGTTAGTGGTGTAAACCAGCCTGGAGAAACACAACCATACTTGGCTGCTAATTACATACAAATTACTTGTGATGGGACCAGGACGATGGGTGGTCAAAGTTCAATAGCTTTGGTTCAAGTTTAATGGCGCTCAAATCACCAGGGTTCCTTCTCCGAGGGCCCGTGAATGGCTAATGGCCATGACCGAGAGTGCGAGGGTCGCATCTGGATCATTTCCATGACAATCAGGGTGGCGTTGAAGTAGGTGGGGCAAACGAGGATGCGCTCTGAGATATAATAGTTGGATGTGTGGTATGGCATCTGTCCACCCTCGTTGAGATTCTTGATCTCTTTGACCAGTCAGTGTTGTGTTATTAAAATCGCCCTCCAGTCATGGGATTAGGGAGGGGTAGGAGCCAGTCAAAATGATATCCCGAAATGCACTACTGCAAGGTGGCATTGAACAGCTCAGCACGACTACAGCACAGGGGGCTGGAAATGCAGCAATTAGTCCTTTCTGTCTCTCCGTGCACTATAATCAAAAGCTCTGGGGATGCCGAACATGCTAGGGTGATAACATGATTCAGATCTCGCCTCATTATGCATCTTCACATGGTGGACAGGTTAGCTCTCGGCTTTGAGAACAATGGAATGTACTTGAAGTTAAACTACAGTGAATCAAAATAATCAAACTCACTCAATTTCTGATATGTTTGCATGCTTTTTCTTTCAATATACATTATATTATATTATATTAGATTAGATTAAGTTGTAGCCACTGACTTCCATAGTATGGAGAAAAAAAAAATACTCGAGTCAATGGCTACCATTTGGTTACCCACATCCTTTAAAATATCTTCTTTTGTGTTCAGCAGAAGAGAAGAAATTCATAAAAGTTTAGAACAACTTGGGGGTGAGTAAATGATGACGTTTTGGGTTGAACTATCCCTTTAATGAACTCCATTACTTCTCCAGAGCTATACAGTATGAAAGCACAACCTTTGAGTTTCTGCAAAAAAGCCTTTTCTTAATCAGTGTTTTTGTCTTGAATTCCAGTAACTCCCTCTTGAAACAAGAAAATTAAATTGAGCAGCAAGCCTGTGTTAATAAGACTTGTTTTCAGAGAATTTAATTATTTCTTTTTCATGCACAAACTTTTTAGATATTAGATTTATGCTTAAAAGAAGAAGAAGGGAAAAAACTGTCAATGGGGTAGGAAAAGTAAACTTAATTCAAGTTATATTCTCAGAAAACAAAAAGTCTTAATGTTTTATTCGATTTTAAAATATTTAGATATTGTAACTGGAAAACAAAACAAAATGACTTATTGTGAAAATTATCTTTTGCAATGCATATTTATGCACAAATAATGCTTTAACAATGGAAAAATAATGGGGTAAGAAAAATAAACTATTTAAGATGCATTTTCTGGAAGCATGCCTTGTTTTATTAAATTCTAAAAGGATGTTTTAACCGGAAAACAAGACAAAAATACTGATTAAGAAAATTATTATTTTTTGCATAGAAATACAATTTTCCTCTGGGAAAAACAAAGTCCAAGGGCTGACTGTAGAAACGCTCTGTCTCACATCATTGAGTTTGCTCCTCAAAGGTAGCGCATGGAGGAGAACAGCAGGGAGGAAGGTTTATCGAAAGCAAAATGGTGATGCATGTGTTGTTACTGCCTTCAGGCCCTGCTGATGCTTTCTTTGAAGAACCTAATAATGTGAGTTCTTGTTTGGTCATGCAGCAGCTGTGTTGGAGTTGGCAGGTGGTTAAACGGGTGACCAGGGGACTGGATGGCTGGCTGCAGTGTCTCGGCGTCTCTCTCCCCCTGAGTCCAGGTCTCTGGCTGGAACACGGTGACCTATAGCTGCTCTTGGCAGGGCCGTGGGGTTACCAAAAGGGCAGAACTGCTCTCCGAATCGGGCATCTGTGAGTTATTCCCCCTCATACTGATTGGTGTTGGAGTCTTTTAGCCATCTTCTTCTGATTTAGCATTCCCTACTGTACAGATTCCCTCACAAACAATCACACACACTATAAAGGTTCTTTCACGTGATTTATACAAGTGTTTCCCAAGACTGCAAAAAATTAGTTTTTTTAAAAAGTATTTTTATTTATTTATTTATTTTTGTTAAATAGTAAAACTATCTAAAACCCCCAAAACAACATACATTCACTTAAGTAGCAACATTGCATGATCTATTAGGACTTGTTTCGTGAATTGTATGTTTACTATTTTATTACACTGGCAGACTTTTCCCACTTGTATTAAGTATAAACAGGTTAAATGTGAAAAGGCAAAAGAAAGTGAAGATTCACTACCATTCGGAGGTTTTGGGCCAGTGGGATTTTTTTAAAGGAATTAATAGTTTTATTAAGGATGGAGAGGCTGCACTGATCAAATGTGACGAGAAAAACATTTAGAATGTTATAATAGATTTCTATTTCAAATAAAGGCTGTTCTATTCGTCAAAGAATCATGAAAATATATATTTTGGTTTCCACAAAAATATTAAGCAGCACAACTGTTTTCAACATTGATAATAATAGGAAACATTTCTTGATAATGGCTGCTGACAATTCAGCTTTGCCATCACAGGAATAAATTACTAAATTAATAAAAAAAATATATGAAAATAGAAAACAGCTACGGATAGTAATATTTCACAATATTACATTTTTTACAGATTTTTTTATCAACAAATATTACTGATCCCAAACATTTAAACAATAGTATACATTCTCTGAAATCAAATATTAATATTTTATTCAGTGTTGCTTCTTAAGTAAAAAAAATAATGCTTTTTTACTAAAAATTAAACAAAAATACTTAAGAATTTAACAAAGTGTCTAACTTACAGGTCAAGCGTTGCAATGAGTTGTTCAAAGTTCAAACAATTTCAACTTTAACCCTGGTTACTGCTGACCTTTCCAAGCACAGCCGATGATAACCGTACATTTTTTTTTATCATTTACTGCGCACACATCCTGCTTTCCTGTCTGTCTACAACACTTTTCATGCGGAGGTCAAAGTGGTGTATAAAGCTTGTGTTGAAACAAAATGTGTTGAAGTTCTGACGTGAAAAGTCTCAGATCGCAGCATGAAGCTTTCGTTAAACCCATAGGCACTGTAAGAAAACAAAGAAGAGAATTCAGTTGTGCTCTATCTCTTTCTTTCTTTTTCTTTTCCCATCAACCATTTGTTATGCATTTGTCTCAGCTTATGTTATCCAAACATCCATCGCGCGTGTCCCTTGCTGCTAACAGCACAAAGGCACATGCCACAATGGGGCTGTCCATATCTTGATATATTCAGCTGTTTACTCATTCACACAGCGTGCTGGCTTTTATCCTGCGCGCTAAAGGAAGCCATTGTGGTGAAGTGGCATTAAAAGGCTTACAGTTATAAAGTAGCTTGTGCTCTCGCACTCTTCTGCACATGAGCTGGTCAGGATGTGACACGCTCAGCCATTAAGCTTATTAACCAACTCACAGTTGCTTTTCCACTAAGTCAACTTCCAAGCACTGATACGCTTGAAACGGCAGTTTGGGAGAAGGAAAAGAGAGCCTCATGTCTGTTCGCTTGGTTTCATTAATATGTGTTTGGGAATAACTAAATAAAATAATGAATCTACTTGCTATTTTTTTCATTAGATGGTAATGAGACAAAATTGCTATATTGGCTTTCCTATAATTTGTTACACATTATTGCACATGCTGGTTTACCGCTAAAAACTGAGGTACTAATCAATGATGTGACGATGTGATCATTATAGCTGTTCATAAATAAATAAAAAATGCATTTCATACAGAGAACGAATCTAATACATTTTCATTTTATTTTTAAGCTAAACATTTGTTAATTAAATTTTCAGATTCTAAATTTTAAAAATCCTTTTAATATTTTTTTGTGAGGATTAACATAAAAACTATATACAATTTTATGTAATTGCATATATTATTTATTGTTATTATTACAAAAACAATTGCCCACCAAGTCAAAGCCAGTGTGGTGTAACCAACTTGCTTTGTTTTTTTTGTTTTATAGGATTTCTTCTTTTCATCATTTTGAAATCTTTGTGTTTTTGAACCTTAAATATCCACTCCCTCTCTTAAATAAAATATTGGGGAAGTCTGAATCATTTTAGTGAATCAGTTCATTTAGATTCTAACACAACTTGATTCATTCAAGTTCCTGCACAGATATCTTCTGTATGCATCACATTTTTGTACCAATATACAAATACTACAGTGTTTTTAAATATAATTCTATTATATTTCAATTCAGGGTTCACTAACTTTTTGTTAGTAGCTGGTAGAGTAGCAAACTACTTCAAAACAGCAGCTTGACTGTAGTTGAACTACTTTAAATCATGACTTGCTTGTAGTTTGACAAGCTACGGTTTCAAAGTAGCTTCCCCAGCACTGCTGTTTGGGATATTTTGCATATAGTTTTGGGTCCTTGGTTGTCATCTTGACAGAGACAGATGAGTCATACTCGACTCGCATGTCTCCTCTGTTGAAATAGATGCCACCAGTATGTACCCTTGCATAAGTTTTTTTCAAGCTGAGACTTAAGAGTATGCAGGAAGCAGAGCTGGGCTTCGATTGGCAGCTTCACAAATTGTCTCACATTCCAGTTGGGATGTTCAAGAAGCATGGACACAGCTGCTACGCTTCTGAAGTTTTGGGACAAATGTCACATAATGAGAATCGACTAAAATATGAAAACGGTTCGGGATGGATGCCGGGCGCCCTGCACTGTCTCTTTCGTTGTTGTTGTAATATTTCAACCAAATGGAGGGGCTGTCTTTTTAATCTGACCTTGTGCAATGGTTTGTGTTAGTTACGGCCACTGATGAGAAAAATTTACATTAATGACAGATACGTCACTTTGAGTAACTCTTCCTTCAGTTTTTATGCTTTCAGAGAGTCTGGGACAGCCAGAGAGAGAGATGGGCCAAGTACGTTGACACTGATGGCATCATATGCACTCATGCTGAAAGGTTTGTCATGGCGTTTTTCCGGTGCAGAAGAGCTTTTAGATGCTCACACCTGAAATCCACATTCACATCGTTTCTATTAACCTCCCCGTTCTTCGCACACACATTCACGTCCCCTGATGTCCTGCTCTGGCCCATGAATCAGCTTTTCTGTTTGGAATTTGTGCTGTTTGGGTGTGTGTGAGAGCACATAAAAGTATGTGCCAGTTCCCGCCCCTCTGGCTAGAGCCTCCATGTGACATCAAGCAGTAATGTAGCACTCTCCCGCTTGC
This sequence comes from Sinocyclocheilus grahami, assembly GCF_001515645.1. Lineage (NCBI taxonomy): Eukaryota > Metazoa > Chordata > Actinopteri > Cypriniformes > Cyprinidae > Sinocyclocheilus > Sinocyclocheilus grahami. The sequence continues at coordinate 805,633 of NW_015505192.1, forward strand.
CAAACTCAGGACCTCATCACTGGATCTCTCCCCTGGCTAGGATGCCTCTCCCTGGGTCTAATTGCTGGCTCTCTCCCCAGACATCCATGCCAAGCTCTGGGGCTAATTGTTAGCATTCCCCTCTGGCAGAGAGGCATGGCTGCATCTCACCAGCTGAATTATCACAGGTGGAGTTTGGTTTTCCAGGAGCCACACTGCCCAGTGAAAGTCCACTCTATGCAGTGATAGTAAGGAGATACAATCAAAATGAAAAATGAATGAGAAAACGAGAAATGAGAAAAATGAAAATTCTGTCATGATTTACTCTCCCTCAAGTTGTTATAAACTTTTATTACACGGCTCTGTGCAATACTTGATTCTGATTGGTTAGTCGCGACATTCCGAGGTATGTTATCCCTCAATAACAACCGGTAAAAGCTAATAACACAGGCTCATCCGGGTAACTGCAGTCGGTGCTGTACTCTTGCTAGGAACAGTTTTTCTTTGTGGAAGCTTTGTGTTTGGTTAGCTAATAAAATATTAAAACTTAATTCAATATTGTGTGTTCAATTATTTAATTATGTCATCCTGGTATCGCGAACTCGCTCTCTCGTTTCATACAAATGCAGCTGCTGCCATTTTGTGACAACTGTTTTGTACACTGTAATGGATTATAAGATAACATACTGATACGATTTTAAAACAATTTTGTCTTAAATCAATATATTTTATCGCCATAAACATTTATGTGGTGAAATGTGTAAAAAGTGGTAAGACTGCACCATATCCCTTAAATGTCCGTCTAGTTTAAACTTGCCGCTTGCTGGCAACTGCTGCCTTCACGGAAGCTTTGCATTCAAATATTTCAACTCAAATCAATATTTCGTGTCTAATTATTTACTTATGTGGATTGATGCTTTTGAGCTCCAGGAATGACCTTAAAAACAAACCATTACTCCAGTCTTCAGTGTCACATGATCCTTCAGAAATCATTCTAATATGCTGATTTGGTGCTCAAGAAACATTTCTTATTATAATCCATGTTAAAAAAAAGCTGTGCCACTCAATATTTTTGTGGAATTTTGACACACAACAAAAGGTTTGGGGTAAGTAATAACTTAATAGAACTTAATAGTTTTATTCAACATGAACAGATTAAATTAATCAAATAAAGACAATAAAGACATTTTTTATTTTAAATAAATGCTGTTCTTTTGAACTATTTCTATTCACCAAAGAATCCAGAAAAAAGTATCATGATTTCTACAGAAATATTAAGTATCCCCGTTATGGCAAAGCTAAAATTTTATATCAAATATAAAAAAAAAAAATATATATATATATATATATATATATACTGTACATATATATATGGTATTTTTAAGTTGATTTGTCTTTACATAAAGTTATTGTATGACTTCAGAATGCTTGGGATATATGGGCCTTTTTTTATTTGGGGGTATGGGGGTTGAAACAACACGAGGGTGAGTAAATGAAGACTAAGTTTTTATCTATTCCTTTAATGATAGCGGTAGGAAAGGACACAGGAAACGATGGGGAAACCGGATCAAGAGCCTGCATAATAATCTGCGATGTGTGACGTGTGGGAGCATGTGCACTACCCACCAGACCACATCTCTGACAGCATATTTTATGATGACTTACATGAATCAGTGACCTCGTAAATATAGCCTTTAATGAATTGTAGATGTCAAGCACGTTGGAGCGGGGCATAAATTAGCACATATGCAGGCTCACTGATGTGACTCTATGAGGTAATTAAGCATGTCCGTTATTGTTCGAAGGCGACTCTACGTGAATGCCTTAGTGCTAGCGTGGCTTCCATGTATGATGAACGGTAACATTTGCTGGGACCACAGCAGCTATCGATCACATCAACGTACAAGTGTGTGTACAGGTGTGTCCCAAGAACTGCAGGCTGTTCTTACACTAGTCAAGATGGATCTCTTCTTTCTCTCTCTTCTTTTTTCCCTCAATATGGCTTGGGATTGGTGCGGTCTTCCCATTGGCAGCTAGGAGCTGATGGATGAGATGCTGTTACACTGCAGTAAATGGATTATGTGCTTTTTTTCCTAGCCCAACTCTACAGTTCTGGAATGCGGAGATTGGATTCGGTTTGACAGGCAGGCGGCGAGTTTTCAGGCACCACTGTGGGGAATTGCGGCAACGTTTGTGCGCACCCCCACACTTGCACATGTACGCGGGGAGTAGATGAGTTAAATCATCAGTATATGACAGCTTGACATGACAGCTAGGATAGAATAGCAGACAGTGATGATTTGATTGGCCTGGTGTCCCCGGATTCGTTTTTTTCCACGTTCCGAGTTCCTCGATCAGTTCATTCGAGTATTTGTGTGCTCTGGTATTTAAGTGCAAACAGTTGGCAAGCTGTTAACAGAACCGGTTCATTTTTTAACTTCTCTCAGATTAAGCAGCAAATAGAGGTACAGCTTACTTCAATAAGTGCTGTTCAACAACTGCTTTACAATTTACAGACTAGACTGGATGTTTACAGTTTGTTACGAAAATGCGAGTGGTGCAAAAGTTGCTGACAAATGCTGAGGTGTTTCTTTACAGTTGCTAGGGTTTTCTGGGTGGTTGCTAGGGTATTTGGGGTGATTGCTAGGGTATTGTGTATTTGGGGTGGTTGCTAGGGTGTTTGGGTGGTTACTAGGGTGTTCGGAGTGGCTGCTGGTGGGTTGTTAGGGTGTCCTCTGTGTTTGCAAGGGAATTGCTAGGGTATTTGGGGTAGTTGCTGGGGTATTCTGTGTGGCTGCTAGGGAGTTACTAGGGTGTTCTGGGTGATTGCTAGGGTATTGTGTATTTGGGATGGTTGCTAGGGTGTTTTGGTTGGTTGCTATCAGGTTGCTATGGTGTTGTGGGTGGTTACTAGGGTACTGTGTATTTGGGATGGTTGCTATTGTGTTGGGTTGGTTGCTAGTGGGTCACTAGGGTGTTCTGGGTGGTTTCTAATGTGTTTGGATGGTTGCTAGGGTGTTCGAAGTGGTGGCTAATGTGGTTACTAGTATATTTGGGTGGTTGATGGGGGTCACTAGGGTGATTGCAAGGGTGTTCAGGGAGGTTGCTAGTTGGTCGCTAGGGTGTGTGATTGCTAAGGAATTGCTAGGTATTTGGGGTAGTTGCTAAAGAGTTGCTAGAACATTTGGTGTAGTTGCTAGAGTGTTTTTGTGGTTGATAGGGAGTTGCTAGTGTGTTTTGGGTGGTTGCAAGGGAATCGCTAATGTAGATGGGGTGTTTGCTAGGGTGTTCTAAGTGATTAAAACAGAGTCACACAGGTATTTGGGTATTTCGAGGTGGTTTCTAGGGGGGAAAATGGCATAGTTGAAAATAATTATTTTCATAGTTGAAGAAAAAATTGCAGTGGGTGGGGCTACCCTGTTCAACACTGCAGAAAAAGAAAACTGGAAAAATATCTTGTGGCCCTTTACTTGTCTACAACAACATCAATGTGTATACTCCGATTTGATCACTTGTTGATGTATGGTAATTAGCACACAGTGTAAGTGTGCACAAATCCCTCACTGGCTCATATTGAGAAACCTCTTATTCTCTCATATTCAGTATATCATTGGTTATGTTTTTATCCATCATTATTGGTCTCATGTCACTCTGACATGTTCTGGTGACATACTGAGAGTCTATACCCAGGCTCAAATTCATCCCTCCATTGTGACACCAATCCCCGGCTTTAACCAATCAGCTAAGATTAACCCCCAGCTCATCCAATCACATAATCAGGCAGGCTGAGGCTACGGCATCCTCAATCCTCCAGCAGGGAAATCACCAGCCGTAATCCTGCAGCTCATCTGAAATGAGTTCACACCAGGTTGTGGCAGGAACACTGTGCAGAGGAGCAGACTGATGTGAGGCGGTGGCTTTCCATCACTATGTGCATTTCCCTCTTTGCCATTCTGAAGATGTTTGACAAGCCCTGAAAAGCAAGAGCTTTTAGTGACGCTCTTCTGACCACGACTGTGGATAGACTTTTTTTTTTCATCTTGAATTTTAGGATACTGTAGTGGCCAAACACCATTATGTTGTTGTCACGCCCAGTTGTGTCTGTTCACATGTTGTCCAATATTTTACGGCAGCATCTTAATTCATCAACCAAATAGTGATTCCATACAATGTGACTGCATTATTTTTTCAGGTCTTTGGTTGGTCTTTTTTTTCTTGGATTACCTGCTTATTTTTGTGGACTATGATAGTCAATACAGTTTTCTTTATTTTATTTCATTTCTTTATTTATTATTTTATGCCTATGACTTGGTGATCTGATAAAACACACATTATACTCCAACACTGCAACACTTTTTTGTGTCCTACTCAAGCACTTTCATTGCTTGCCGCTTTGAAAGTCTTCGTTTATGATCTTTAAACATAACATACCTTGCTAGCATAGCTGGTTGCAGGTGGGTCTCATTTAAATAAATGTTTCCTTCAGCCAAATCAAATGATATTTTCTACATGCCCTCATTCTCCTGGGCTTCACTGTTTATTAGCTGCTCGGCTCTATCTGTCCTATTGATCAGTGTCTCTGTTCCTCTCGCACTGCGCCATCAGCACTTTCAGCGTATTAAAGACGGGCTCGCTCCACACAGATGGTGTCCTTAAAGCCTGGGTCACTTACTGTTCCCCTCATTTCAGGGTGAACTTGTTAAATCTAAACATCGGTTTGCCTGCTTATGCCCCCTTAGTGCTTCACATTGAGACTATATATGATGTGAGTGACCACTTTTGCCTCTGCTGACAAAAATAAATAAATTAAAAATAAATAATACAATAAATAAAAAATATATTTTGATTAAAAAGTATGGAAAATGTTATGTATATTTATGTATGTAAGTATGTATTTATTTTTACTATTTAATATATTTTTGTTTTTTTAATAAAAATGAGTTTTTATACAGTTTTTATCAGGGTTATTATAATTAACTAAAATGTTTACTTGAAATAATATAAATATTAACTGAAGTAAAATAATAAAAAACCTAACCTCTTAAACCTAATTTATTTCAGCTAATTGCCAAAGCAACATTTCTAATTTTCATTTAGTTTAACTTGGTGTAATAAAATTACTCAAATTAAAACAAACAAAAAAAGTAATTAATAAAGTTATTTATAAAGCAATTAATAAAAATAACAAAACACAAATTATGAAAAATTTAAATGAAAACATAAAATACAAAAATAAAAAGTACTGTACTTATATATATATATATATATAGTTAAATTTGAAGCAGCATATACAACCTCTCAACCCCTAAAAACAAAGGTGTAAAACTCAGCCCATGGGGTAAATGTTGAACAATAAAAAATACCCACTTGATCGCTTATTTCTTGGATCTATAGCTTTTTTTTCTCTGTCTTTCTTTCTGTTTCCCCCCCTCTTTTTCTCTCTGGCTGGCCTTGACCCACATGAGCAGTACTGATAATAAATAATAAATACAGGCTTTTCAGATTCATGTCATCTTCTGTTTGCTGTCCTCCTACTCCTCTTCTTCCTCCTCCAGTGGAAAAAGGGCAGAGTTGTCAGATGAGCCTAGAACAGACGTTTTTTCCCCCCTTTTCTTCCTCCCAGCCAGCAGAGATGGACCATACTCACATGGACAATATGACATTGTCAGTCTGCAGTATTTGGAATGATAAAAGCTTATGTTTTATCAGATTAGCGAGCTGACAAATAAAATCACTGGCTATTTTACTTTCCAAACATATTTTCCAGCTAGATTATAAACAAGCTGTAGAACATTTTGTCTGTTATTGCTTAGGAAATAATATATAGTTCCATGAACACTGTATTGAGGCATATTGTCACACTATATGGGGTAAGTTGTCACAATGAAACAGTAAAATTCATGCATAACAGAAATGTAACTGTTAAAGGAATGGTTCACCTAAAAATGACAACTTAATGAAAATTGACTCGCCCTCAGGCCATTTAAGAATTAATGATGAAATTTAGCATTACATCACTTGCTCACCAATGGATCCTCTGCAGTGAATGGGTGCCATCAGAATGAGAGTCCAAACAGCTGATAAAAACATCACAATAATCCACACAACTCCAGCCCATCAGTTAACATCATGTGAAGTGAAAAGCTGTGTTTTTGTAAGAAACAAATCCATTATTAAGGTGTTTTCACTTTAAACCGTCAATTGTGGCGTTTTTATCAGCTGTTTGGACTCTTATTCTGACGGCACCCATTCACTGCAGAGGATCCATTGGTGAGCAAGTGATGTAATGCTAAATATCTCCAAATCTGATTTGTGTGTGTGTGTGAGCAAAACTTATATAGGTTAAGGCTCTGTTAAAGTTACATGAATTATCAAATTACTGTGAATGTCTGAATGGATTTTAAAAGAAAAATGTATATTCTCATCACATTATTCATGATGTACCTGCATTACCCTGAAATGCATTTACAAGAACAGCACAGGTGCTTTGCAAATCTAAACTGAAACATTTCTTGTCGAGCTGCATACTTATTAGTAAGATTTCACTCAGAAGGGTTTAAAGCACTGGCAGGAACAGTCCACTGGCTCTCTGAGCGCTCTGTGCTTCTCTGCCGAGCAAAGCCGAGCTGATTCCTGTGTGATAGTGCTGCTCTAATAAAAACACCATTTCAGGATAAGAATTGAATTTCACACATGGGTGCCCAGACACTACATATGTTTCTTCTTAATAAAGAACAACCACTCGTTCTGAAGAGTATAGGGCTCTGCTACTCAGCTCTGACTCTACTTCCTTATGTTTTGTACTGTTTTAATGTACTATATAGACTGACAGTCCTGTATACATTTGTTTTTCTCCATAGATCTCATATATACTACCATTCAAAAGTTTGGGGGTCAATTAATGAAGTATTAAAGGGGTTCTATTATGCTTTTTTACAAAGTCTTGATTTTGTTTTGCGGGTGTACTAGAACATGCTCTCATGCTTGGTGGTTAGAAAAACGCATTATTTTTCACATAATTGACATTATTAAAATACCTTTCTCCCCAGCCTGGCACAAACGGCTCGATTAGTTCCTGCTTTGATGAAGGTCCGCCTTAGCTTTGTGATATCACAAAGCCCGAAAACTAACGCTGTAGTCCAAACGAGCCGTTCGTTGTAGTTCTTGAAAATGTATTTTTTTAAAACGAAATATCTCCCTTTGGAGTGGACTTTGAGATTTGTAACTTTCTAGATCTTTTTTATGCCCAAACATACACACTACACACTGACTAAAATGAAAAAAGTGAAAAAGCATAATAGGACCCCTTTAATAAAATAATACTTTTCTTTAGCAAGGATGCATTTAATTGATCAAAAGTAACAGACATTTGGATTTCTATTTCAAATAAATGCTATTCTTTTGACCTTTCTATTCGTCAAATTATGTTTTTTTAGTTGAATTTTTGAGACAGTGTATCAAGTAATATATATATACATATATATATTAGATAAATATGTATATACACTATATATATCATGGATTCAAACAAAAATATTAGGCAGGACAACTGTTTTCAACATTAATAATAAGAAGAGACGTTTTAAATTTTTTAATTTACAATTATTAAAAAGTATTATTTACTATACTTTTTTCTTCAAATGTTATATTTTATTTACTAACGAATTTGCAATAATACTTCCAGTCCTTGGGAAAAAAATTAATTTTTTTGCTGAAGTGAAAGTGCTGCAATAGCCTCTGTTTGTAGGACTGTATAGTTGTGAAATGCTATCTGTAATGAAATCAGGCCTTTGGAGCGTCACAAGATGTAACGGTATTTGAATGAACAAATAAAACGACTGAGCAAATGAAAACTTGACAGTGGCTGAATGCCTTTGTAAATACAGATGTCTAATAAGGAGTGACTGAGAAGGGCGGCGAGCCTAGTCTTTCAGGAGAACCGCAGTAACTGTCTGAACTAATCTTGTGCATTTGCATCATAAGTACGTTTGTAAATAGGTTTATCTGTGAAATCGTATTGCCCTTGTGAAATCTCAAATCATTGTGGCTTATGCAGCACAAACACGCAGAAGAGTGAAAAGACCTCAGCTGAGGCAATCAAAGCCGATGCTACTTACACTTACTTTCATTCAAGAAATCTGTCATCTCCAGAGACTGACAAACAGAAAACAGCAATATGTTTCCATAGATGCAGCAAACGTGAATTACCTGACCTCCTGCTTGAATGGCAGAAAAGGCTCCTTTGAGTCGTTGAGAGATTGTGCTGCAGTCACTCACTATGCATTATGCATGTGTGGACTGTTGGGGAGTTTTTCTAGTCTCAGATGAGCCGTGCGCTGATGGGTGCAGACTTGTTTTCTGATGGGGTATGCATGCATCTCTGCTCGGGGCTGGCAGGAAGACCCTTGATGTGGGAGTGGACGGCACATTTGGACATCACTGTGGTGGCTAGTCAGACTGCTGGCACTTTCTGCAAATGCCATAAACGTTTGCATCCCAAGACTTTTATTTAAAACTTCAGAGGCAAAATCACATTTATTTTGTTGTCTATTATCTATTGTATTATACTATTATCTAACATTCTTTTAACACAGTGTAAAAATCTCAATAATTGCATGTTTTAAACTTAATTTTTTTATCAATTAGCACAGGTTTTGTATTTCTTTTTGGAATTGATTGATCGTAGACCTCACTGATCTGAGCTTATGCACCTCAGTTTTTGTGTGGACAATGCCAAAATTATCCACAGATACTTTTTTCACTACTCTTGAATCCAGGATTTTGTAGCATAATGAGAGATTTACAAGCAATTTTTAAAAGGCTGGTCATTTTTGACTTGGAATACCAAATTAAAGTATATTCAGTACAGCACAAGTGTTAAAGTTTTGATTTATAGTATTTATTTTAACCTTATATGCTTTTACTTTGCTCAGTGGTAATGGGAATCATATTCCATGCAGCAGAAGCTTGACAATTCTTTGTTGTACATTGATGCTTCTAATGGAAAAGTCCTTTGTTTTCAGTATGATTCTTCTCAGTATTTCCACTCTTCACTGCGATAGCTTCAAGAGGAGGTGAAGGCAGCTTGAGGAGGTCGAGTAGAGGCTAACGTGGGAAGAAGTGAAGCGAAATTCTAACAGACACAGGCCACTGTTCTTCCCCTCTGGCAGGACAACTCTCCATAACCCTACACAGACACCGCTGCATCCCCCATCACTACCAAACCGACATGCCACTCTCATCTGTGCCGATTCCATGTGGATGTCCGCTCGTGCGTTAGTCATTGTGAACACAGTGCACAAACCTTTACGGCTTTGTCACTGTAACCTTGCCCCTGCTCTGTTCCTATAAAATGAAAGAAAAGAGAAGAAAATGCAAGGTGTTGAGTGGGAGGAAGTTAAAGAGGGAGAATGAAATGAAAGTGGGCATGAAGAGTGTGGACTATAAAATAAAATAAAAGACGAGAGGAAGCGGTTAATGACCAGCCGATAATAAATAAAGCACATGTTAAATTAAAAGTAAAAAGAGGGAAAAGATGGAGAGAGCGGAAGGGGGAGGAACAGGAAGACAGGCAGTGTGACAAAGAATAGACAAGAAGCACTTCTACACTTCAGTCTAATTACATTTAAAAAAAAACATTGCTTTGTCATGAGAACTATTAGATGTTGTATATTATGTCACAATTTTAACATAATCTATTGAATTAAAGTTTGCAAACTTTAAGTAATTGATCAAATCACCGAAAAATATTTTTTTAGTTTTGTGCTACATTAATTTATTGTGTGCCACATTTTGTGCACAACCTTGTTACCATATGATTTTCTCTTATTACAAAAACTGTAAAATGACTTAAAATCGTGAACACATACAGGAAGTGACATCATTTCTATGGCATGATAGGAAGATAAATATTGTTGTGTTTACTGCAGTTATTGAGCTATTATTTCTTAAGCAATCCTGTTACAAACAATTGATTAAATAATGTTTATAGCTAAAACGTACAAATATCAGGGATTAGAGGTATTGGTTGCAGGCTCGCAAAAAAAAGTTTTCTTTGAACATAACACAGTTCATATAACATTATGCTTCTTGAAGTTGGCACTCAACATTTGTAGAAGGTTAAAATTACCAATTGTTGAAAAGAAAAGAAAAAAAACATTTTCTTTTTCAGGCACTATTTGGTATCCTATTCATGGAAGGTGCAAGAAAGATGTGTTGAATGGGAGAGTAGAAGAGACAAAATGTGAGAGAGAAGGTCTGCCGAATAAGGGAAGATGAATTACAGGAATGTGCACGGTGGCTCGGCTCGTTTAGGAGCTGATGTGTCGGGAAGCGGAGGATGGGTGTTAATAAGAAGCCTTATGTGGCTTTCTATGAACTGAAATGCTTCACAGTCCATGGGAACAGAAGAGAGAGAGAGAGAAGAGAAACGCACAACAAGAGCGAGGCTGCCTGATCTCTGCTGAGTCATACAGACAGAACTTAAAAAGACATGACAAACAATGAAACATTAAAGTACACATATAGTAAGGTAAGTATAGCTTATTGAACTTGTTCCAGAACAATGGTTTTCAACTGGTGGGTTGTGACCAAAAATTGTTTTTGTTTTTTTTTCTGATAGGGTTATGAACAACAAGGAAAAAACAATGATAAATTTAAATCATAGAATGCAAACCATACAATCATGTAGGGGAGCAAAATAAAAAGGATACTTTAATTCTAATTTAAAAAGGTTGTCTGTTCAATCAACATCTGTCACTTGGTTGAACCTAGCTTGAATCATGGCCTACATGGATAGGTTTCATGACATGCACATGCTATTATTAATGCATTTAGATGTCTGATTTTAAAGACATTTGTGTTTATTTTTGTTCATAAACAATGTTCAAAGTACAATTTGGGTTGTACCAAACTACATTTACATTTCTTAAGCCAGTTGGATGTGCAAAATAATATTTCATAAATAGCCAAATAGTTATTGAGACACCCACTTTTCATGATCCAAAGAAATCCTGGTTAATAAAGTCCAGTGTGGTATTGCTATTTCATTTAATATTTTTATTCACTCTAAAATACTTGTATCATAGACAGGGCCGAATTTACCTCTTTTTGGGGCCCCCTTCATTATTAATATGTTCGGCCTAATATTACCACCCAAGCAAACAAAAATATTTCTTAATCAGTGGAAACTGGTACAGTGTTTTCTATCGCAATAAGCACTTGCGTTTAGTTAATAAAAATCGAATGTAGTTCTTAATTTGTTTGAGAACTGAGAAAGACCATTCCATTAATAGGCCCGGCGACGTGGCCACATAATAACCACTTCGGGAGTGCATTATTTCTCTAATAATTTTAACGGCCTGGAGTCACAACCACACATCAAGACATTGTTCAGATGATTGGATTCAAACTTTTTTTTTAATCAATTTGTTTTCTTTCAATTAGCACAGGTTTTGTATTTCTTTTTGGAATGGATTGGTCATAGATCTAAGCTAATGCACCGTACAGTGTTTTCTATCGCAATAAGCACTTGCGTTTAGTTAATAAAAATCGAATGTAGTTCTTAATTTGTTTGAGAACTGAGAAAGACCATTCCATTAATAGGCCCGGCGACGTGGCCACATAATAACCACTTCGGGAGTGCATTATTTCTCTAATAATTTTAACGGCCTGGAGTCACAACCACACATCAAGACATTGTTCAGATGATTTGTTTCAAGACATCTGACATGCTTCCGTCCTGAAATCTCATGTGTTGAACTAATTTTTTATGCACCTCATCCCAAACCTTCTGTTGCAAATATCAAAACGTCATTTTAGAGCTAATAAAGGAGGCTTGAGCCATTGATATGCAGGCTAATGCAGTTATTAATGCAGTCTAATGCGGTTATTAGAGAGAGAGAGAGCGAAAGACAGAGAGGGAGAAAGAGAGAGATTAAGTACGTGTGAATACGTGCGTCTGTGTGTCTCTCAACAGCATTCAGCAGCAGTGTCTACTAATAGCGAATCTTTAAGTTAAACTGCTTCAAGAACCTTGCAACTGAGAAATGTCATGTAGCTTTTCAGCTGCGAAACTATTTTATTGATAAATTCGCTGGGCAGCACTGGCAAGAAGTTTCTGTTCGTGTCTCCACGTGTGTGCATCTGTGATCTGTGCGTGATTTCCGTAGCCTACATAAAAAAAGGTGGAAGACATGGAAATAGTTTGTAATTTTTTACCCTATTGTTTGTTATATTTATTTGCTCAATGTCTTCTGGGGTTTTGGTTCTTTTACTGTTGTAGATAGCCCATAGTATAACAAAAATATGATATATCTCTTCATTGTGTTTGGGCCCCCCTGGACGAGCAAACATAGGCACGTGCCTAGAATGCCTATGTGTAAATCCGGCCCTGATCATAGAAGTAAAATGGGTTCAAGCTCAGTGTTTAAGCTTCATGAGTCTTTTTGATTTCCTCTATGCACTCTCATGGCTGAAGTCTAACATTCACTGATCATTTAGTATCTCAAGCTGTTGTTCCTCATCTCAAACTATGCAGCACTGAGGCAACATACCAGATTTCACACTCATTGATTGGAGGGCACTCTGTCACATTGGCAATGCTGTGTGGCTCTAGCTATGAATTAATTAATTGTCTGTCGGAAAATACCAAATGTCCTGCAGATCTCAGAGATCCCACATTGTATTACAGAACAATATTGGTGAATAATGAATAAAAGCATCTTCTAAATTGCAGACTATTTCACACTGTGCATCTAAGTTTGTTTTTGTCCACTCATTGTCGATGACTAACACCTCAAATGCTTCCTTCTCAACTGTCCTATCCTAATCAGCAGATACATGATGAGCCATCCATTTTTTCCCAATATCCCACTCTGTCTGTCATCCCTCCTCTCTTCCTCCCTCAACATTGACAGGCTATAATCCCCATATTTTGTCTGAGCATATCACTTCTGCTACATTTGGCTGGTCTAATGCCCTGCTGCGGGTCTCATGTGAGGGCTGGGAGAGGAGCAGGTCCCTCTCTGACCATTTACATAGAGCTGCGAGTGCTATTACGTCATCACTTTGCATTTAGATAACTGCCAGCACACCTAGTAAATCAGGCCGTGTGCATCCATGTCAGTCTTTCCAGCTGTAGGGGACTGAGAGGGGGGAGGGGTGTCTCCACCTGACTGAAGCCCTCCATCAAATCAGCATCTAGATCCACTCTTCAGTTTCTCTATTAGACACACATATATGAGATATGGATAGGCCGGTAAGTTCAGGCAGAAAATCCAGTCATGCACATGTAAATGGGAAATTGAGATTTATTCAGAAACTTGCATGAAACGTATGATTGATTGGGATCTTTGTTCTCAGGAGAAACATCTGTAGACCAATGATGAGAAAGCTTTGATTTCATATTGAAATCTATTTGACCATATCTGAGCAAGTTTGAAGCATTGTTTAGATTTTTTCTGATACTTTATAGGAGACATATGTTTGATTACCATTTTTTTTCTTTTTCAGGAGAAATATCTGAGAAGCAATGATGAGAGACATGCATACTAATAAAAGTCGCTCCTCCAAACACATGGCAAAAATTCTCGTTAGGTAAGGTTCCAGAAATAACAACATACTACTGCAAGGACAAAGAAAGTCATGAGAACTGACAAGCAACGGGACTCTCTCTCTCTTCCTCTTACCCTTTCTTTCTGTTCCTGTTTCTTCCTCTCGCTCTTGCTTTCAGGGTTAGATGCTCCCCGAGGGCTTCGCCAGCCCTCCTTTCTCCTCACTCATTTACACCACTGCACTGATGCATGCTGGAATTGATAACACAGACACCTTCTCTTATCTTGTCTTACCGTAGTCTTTTGAGTAGGAGTCCTTTGTTATCGACCTGGCAAGGAGCAAAGGGATGTCACAGGTCTGTATGTGCTGCCAGAAAGTTGAAAGTTCTGGCTGCTCGCTAGGAAAAAGATTTAGTACAATACAGAAGATTCAGTTGATCTAACCTAAAATGTAAAAACTATGTTCTGTCATTTAATAGACTCAAATGGATTTTTAAGATGCTTTCACCAAATGTTCGACAGCTGCTGGCCTGATGAATTTGATCGATGATGTGTTGGTGAGTATGTGCATCTTAAACCATTATTATTCTTAATGCATCCAGCACTCTTTCTCTCTCTGTATTTATAGCATAACAATGTCTCTGTCACAACTCAATAATTCATTTCCGTTCATCAGAAACCAGTACAAGGTTGTTGCTGAGGGGACGGGTGTTGCTGCTGTGGTGACAGTAAGAAGCAATGCATTGCGCCGATAGATGGCCGAGAGAAACAGGAAGCAGTGGCCAACTCCTGCAGACACTAGGAACGCTTCATGGTCCAGTGATGAATTGCAAATAGAGGATCAGAGTCTGGCACATGAAAGTGATTGAGAGGAGGGAAGGAGGGGGAAAGAGACAAAGAGAGCGAGAGAGAGATTCCCTTTATGCTCACTGTGTCAGGCCTCAGTCTTTGACTTCGGTCGGGACTAATGATCGTTCTGATATGGGCAAGTAATTGGTGTCTAGGGATGTTAGACTACAATGTCTTTTACATAACGTAATAGGCAACCCAGTATAGGCTGCAATATTTAGTCAGGAAGGCGATTAAAACTAAGGGAGTGACATTCGGGTGATGCACTGCCCAATTGGCAGGACTGGGCAAGCAATTACAATCGTTTTTGGCAGAAGCATATGTAGTTTTATTCTCTGCTTAAGTTTGATGATGAGATGGCTTGTGTTTTGTACAAATATTAAAAGTAATGACTCATGAACTAATATCTGAAGCTGTTGACTTTGTTATCATATCTTAGTAAAGAGGTTAAAATGGTTGCAGGCTACAACCCTTCTCTAAGCCCTGCCTTTAAAACATTACTGACCAGACTTAACCGTTGCCACCCACCAATTCACAGGTAAACTTTTGCTCATTTCAAATGTCAGATCCTCCATCTGTGTGTTTGATGCAACCAAGGAGTGGAGCTTAGTGAAGGGTCAGTTGACGGGAATGTTCACACAGTTCGATTCAAGACTCCATTAAAGTTCACCCAAAATAAAAATTCTGTCATCATTTACTTGCCATCTAAACCTGGCCCAAAAACAACAACACTGAGACAAAATATCTTCAAACAGCTTTGGAACAACATGAAATTGAGTAAATTATGTAAACTGTAGTATTATTAAATAAACTGCCTACGAACCACTTATGTAAACTGCATGAACTGGACAATTTGAGAGTCACATCTACAGTTGTGAATCCCAAATTCTGACTGTATGAATGCAGCCACTGTGTATTCACAGTGTGTGTGATCTCTGTGCGATCATATTGCAAAGCAAGGTCATTTGTTGTATGTGCTGACCATCTAAATTTGAGACTTTTCATCAAATATTATTGTAACATCATCAGCATGTCTTCGAGTTGCATTACATGCTTTATTCCTAGCTTCCGTATTATCAATAATATTGACTTTCATGTGAAGAGCAGGAAATGTCGAAAAAAATCATATATATAAAATGAGCTATACTGTATGAAGTTTGATTTATCGGTTTTTACATAATGACTTAATGCTCAGTGTAAAGACGTACATCAAGGCTCTGTACATCACAAATGTAATATACATCCAATAGACAAATACACACTTAGTCTAAAGTCTAATTACCCAGCCAGGGAAGAACAAAACTAAGCTTACTTCTGGATGCAGACACCAGACAGTGTCCCCACGCCCACGCTCCTTTGCTCTCTGCCCCTTACTGTCCTTTCTCCAATCATTTAGTGAGTTAGAAAGACATACTTCATACAAAACTGCAGCATGAGCAAAGTAGTAAAAGCATGTCTGTGATGCTCCACATGATCAAAAAAAAAAGAGTTAAAGAATAGAGGGAAAAAAACACACTTGGTTTCCGCCGGTTCCTCCTACTTGCCCCAGCCGCACATCACAGGGGTACAGAAGCAGCCAGTCCTTTCACTTCTTTTTGATTTGTGCCGGAGAAAAAGTAAGTGTTTGTCCCTAATTAGCTTCCCCTGCTCCCTCTTCCACACAAGATTTTAATTATGATTGGGTGTTGCGGTGGATGTGAAAGAGATGCATGGCTGACATCAAGGCGGTGCTGGCCAGGAGAGATACGCCATGAGCCCCGCAAGCAGTCTAGCATTGTATGGAAGTCTTTGCTTCTTGGTGGAACAATGTCCTGCGAGGAAATGTGTGGAAACTGGAGGCAAAGAGCAGGGAGCAACCTACAGCTGTGTGTTTGCAAAAGCAACAGCCATCACAGCAGGCCTCCGAATCCATGTTTCTCTAAAAGGTTTTGAAAAGGTGACTGGGGAGGCTCTGTTACAGCCCACATACTGGACCTGTATGTATACGGCTACGAATATAAGCTGGGAAGTGGGAACATTCTTGCATTCATTTGCAGGGGGATGTATGTTAGGGATAAAAGAGAAAATGACTAATATCCCTGCAATCACCACTTGCTTCACCAAAACACCAGGAGTGAGAGAGAAAAGTTTTAGACCTAATCAAACTTTCTTAATGCCAGTGACCTTGCAAACATCCCCAGGGAGGAGCGGCACACTTACATTCAGTGCACTTTGTTTTTAAGATGCAAGGCCAACTACTGAATGACCTGAGTCATCCTGCACCTGCCTCTAGAAGCATCTGACCAACACCTGTAGAAGCTCTCAGAGTCTGTCTGTCACAGAGTCTTTCAATTTAATTCGTTCTTTCAGCATGCTCTTGTGAATTAGTCAGTGGCAGTTTTGAGTGACACGGAATGATGATGTACATTTTGTGGTGGTATTAGTATTGCAAGCCAAACGTTTGACTATTGGTTTAAAGTCTGAGGCTTGCTATAGCTTATTCTGGGCATGAATGTCAACTTAGCAGTTGTCTGATTAAAACTTGACAATAACAGTTGTTATTTTTTTATGTATATGGGCAGACACAACTAAAATCAATGCTATTTCACAAATAAACTAGCATGCAAAAAAGTGGATCTATAAAAGGTTGTACAGACAATCCCAAAGAAATCAGTAGGATTTATCAGATAGAAATGTGTGTAGACTTTGTGGTCAGAATTTCCTTCCACCTAAAAACAAAAGCACTGAGCATTTCATGAACATTTCACAGAAGTCAATATTTAAAGTTATCTCGTTAAAAATTAGCTACAGTATAAGACATTTTCTTAAATTTAAATGAATTTGTTTTCCACCAGTCAATAGCAACAAACTTGTTCACATTTAGTCCTCAGTTCCTTCACCTTTAGCAGATCAATGGACGATTGAGACTCAAAACACTTCAGCCTGATGCTCAAGGATTTTGTCATTTTTCTCGCCCTGCCAGATTCCGCTGTGCTTTGTTTTGCTGACATGAAAAATGTGCTTGCCTAAAACATTCACAAATCTCCTCATTTGTGAAATAGTCACTGGCCTATTATATTGTCACCGACACACTATACTGTATGTACTTGTCACTGTTTTGGTCAGACAGCATCTTAGAAGGACAAAATAAGGGCAGGCATTTGTTGTAAACAGCTTGAAGCATATGTCCAGTGAAGCCATCAGTGACGATGTACCAGAAAAGCCTCACATCACTGCAAAATTGTCTACAGAAATACAACACTGCAAACCAGTGTTATAAAGGTTAGAGTAGAATTTCAGCTGAAGTTTATTTTAGTCTAAGTTTTGACTGTTCTGACAGCCTTGTTTGTGCATTCAGACTTCGTCTTCAGTCTAGCACTGGATTTGTCGGTGGGTGTGCAAGTTTGATCCTGAATCCACAGTGTTTATCAGAGAAGCTATGGTTTCTTTCTGAGGAAGGTTATGTGTGCAGTAGGATGATGGGATTGTAAAGCTCAACGGGTGGTCAAATACATTCTAACATGCTTTTTGTCTATCACTGGTCAAACAAGAACCTAACCTCACTGTAATCTAAGGATTTATAATACCACATAAAGTAAATATAGGATGGATACCATCTTTTTGGCAAAGTATTGTTTTTTAATGATTTTTTAAAATGTTTTATATGGCTGTGCTCTGGTCTGGTCACACATTTCTTAGTTTTCAATTAGTGAGCAAGGTTAAGGGAACAAAGTTTGAGTATTTTCAAAATTCAGATGACAACTGTCAATTTTCCATTTGAATATAGGCCTACTGCAGATTCTCTATATTTATTCTTCTATATTCTGCATTTTATGTCAGTCTCCACAGTAAAATGTCGAACTCGAATGTATGCACATTTCTGATGTCTCTTTAAAAATGCATGGGTAGAAATCCCCTAAAAACACAGTGTTGGAGAGACTGGGGATGTGGTAGCACATTTTATTTCAAGGAACAATATGTAACTCTTACATGTTTAATAAAATCTATATAATATTCACATATTTGTCTGCTACAAATTAGAAATAAACTACTACAACCCTATAATAAATGCCTTCTCTTTTAAAGGAGTTAAGGCTCTTGAATGCATATTCTGCATATACACAATGATTAAATGTCTTGCACGTTGCATATTGTAATTTGTTGCTAGAAACTTGTATAAACATGATATTATTATTATTATAGTGAAATGTCTGTTATATGTACATTTATAAAAAAAAGTGATACATAATGACTTGTCATGTTTTACTGAAGTACAAACCGAAACTGATCACAATGGAGAACATTTCGACAGTGTACGGTTGCTACGGTTACATCCTCTCACCAACGTGACTACTGTTCGACAAGGTCTATTTGGTGGCAGGTGAAAACCGTGCCCTTGTTTTGTTTTTTTATCATTACAAACGTTTAAAAAATCCTGCTGAAACTATACTTGTTCAAAATAATTACTGTAGGCCTACAACCCACATGTCATTTTTAACATGATTATTATAAAATACACATAGGCCAATAGGAAATATTTCAATCTTTTGGCTCATTTCTAATTGTTTAAACCAGTGGTTCCCAACCACATTCCTGGAGGCCCCCCAACATTGCATGTTTTCCATGTCTCCTTAATCAAACACACCTGATTCAGATCATCAGCTCATTGGTAGAGACTCCAAGACCTGAAATGGGTGTCAAGACAAAGGAGAGATACAAAATATGCAGTGTTGGGGGTCCTCCAGGAACGTGGTTGGGTAAACCAATTAGAATAATGATGGTATTACAACTCACCCGTTGTTACAGTATTCATCTAAAGCTATTTATGCATATCGTCTACTGTATGCTTGGCTGACATACACAAACGACAAATAAATTGTCGTCTGTGTGATTGTAATAAATGCGCTTATATACATCGACAGGTGGTGCAACGGACCGGTATTCGGGACTACAGACTAACTGTATATTTAAATATATATATATATATTTCACCATACAGGCTCCAGCGCGCTCAATGTCGCCGCCTGGCCGCGACGCGAGATATGTATCAGGCAGCGAGTTCCCCGAGACCCAAAACGAGGCTGCGTCTCGATCAGGACGCGCGGACCGCATTCCTCCTCATTCATGCCGTGCTGAGACTCCACACACAGAAAGTGCACGCGGAGCTTTACACACTGCTGCCGAGAAAATGTACTCAAGTTTGAGATTTTACGCATGGCGAGGATAATAAACCAAGGCATCAAGAGCACAAGTAAGTAACCTCGGTTCTTTGCGCACAGGCGTGACTTTTCAGTGCAGTTTGTTTGGGGGGAAAATGCGTGTGGCGCTCTGTTTTCTTCGGCGTTTACAATGAATGTATCGATACTTGATTGCGTCGGAACAGCCGAGGACTGCGATGTGAACATTTTGTATGCGGTTTGACACCTCAGTGCGTATTAACTGACGCATTAAACAAGAAGATATCGGCATTGAGCAGCAGTAGTGGATGACTAACTTGGTTAGATTCCCTGTGGTTTAACTGCTTTACTGAAATAAGTAACTATCAGGTTGTGTGGGGTACAGGGGCGTTCTCTGGGAATATGCAGAATGTAAACGATGCATTTGTTGGATAGCTCAGTTTACCACTGCAAATCACACTTTTAGGGTTACGCTTAACTGCATAGGGAGGAGGGTTTGATATGTTTAAATGTATAAACCAGGCTTTGTCCAACACCTCTCTGTGTACAGTTATTTGGATTGACAGCATCAATGTGACAGTATGTGGGTTGACTGTCTGTAAATTCTCGCCAAGACTGATTCAGATGGGAATTCGGCAAAATTGGATGTAGGTTAGAACTGTTGGGCTGCATGAGAGGCAGAAATCTAATAATATAAGGCGAATTTCACGCATGTAATATCTGCATAGTCTTAACATATAAAGCTCTCTATTAGATTAATTAAAATCTCAGAATCTTTATTGTCTGGTTTGTTGAGCAGACACATTTATTTTCTTTTGTGAGGCGGGAAACTGACAGTCCAAGGTACTGTGTTTGTATGTTTATGTAGTGTACAGTATGTAGCCTACGAGATGCTCTGCTTCATTCACTAGAAGATGTCAGTAAAGTGCTTTTATTACACATTTTAACGTTATGTTTTGATTTTAACAATGATTTTAAGAAAAATGTATATACTCGTCTCTGTTTGCTTGCAGAAATTGAACTGAAAGATTACGTTTTTGTAAATGTTTTGAGCTTTCTAGCTCGGCGTCCTTCCACAGACGGTTCGATATTGGCTTTTTCATAATATGACGGATAGGAGTTTCACATTGGGAAGAATACGTTTATTTCTAAAGTAAAGGTGTTGCATGGAATTTGGTCGTTTAAATGTACTACACTTCAACCACTCAGTCAGCATTAGAGCTCTCGTAACTGGACTGAGGTTTTCTTATGGTGAAAAGCAGACTACTGCGAGCGCGCATCATCTCTCCAAAAGTTACGTGTTTTATATAAACACTCGTATTATGTGTTTATTGACGGTTTGTTGCCTATATCCTATAAAACGCTTGCCTTTTGGTCCCAACGGATGGATCATAGTGATGCCATTTAATTCGGTTCCGTTCTTGAAGTAGCTCACAATCACATTATGGAATGACTTCTTTGTAGTGATGGAAATTCTGAGGAATCGAAAGATTCTGGTTCCGATTCTTCTTAATGGTTCGCGTTCCTTAACGGACCCATTGTCGATTCTTTTAGTAGGCTACTTCTGAGAAGGAAATATTAATCCATTCACCTGACCATAGCTAAAAAGATCACTAAAAAGATTCGGCTCAAAAGAGTTATTTTTGGGAACCGCACCATACTGGTGTTTGGATTGACTAAAAAGAATCGGCTCATAAAAGTTATTGGTTCTAGAATTTGGTCTGATCTAATCTAGAACCAGGACCGGTGCCTTTTTAAATGAATCTAAAATAATTCAACACACAGGTTGTTTTTCAAAGTAATCCAATGAATAATCTTAATCTAGAGTCTTTGTGAATTATCATAATGCCAATAGAGTCCCTGGTAGTGTGATGGAGTTTGTCTTATGAAGTGATGTAAGAACATCAATCTCAACGTTCTTGGTATAAACGTCCACCTTTATGTCAAAGCGGTTCGCCTCTGTGTGACACTGTGGGAAACGAAGTGCGCCATGTCAGAATTAATCTCGTTTTGAGTCGTTATATTTCGCGTACTCGGCCTTTGCCGTGATTGACGGATGTTTTAAATATCCCTGACATCCTCACCTTCGAGCTTGTCAGTGCCAGCCTCCTCTCGAGTCTCTGTTCCGGTGTCGAGTGGGCTGTGGGCTGTATTAAAGCTCCGTGTCCACTCTACGTGACACAATCTTGGCGCCTTTTCACACACGTTACAGTACGTCACTATTAGAGAGTCACAGCATAAGTTACATTTATAGTTGGGGGAGGGCTAGTTGTCACACCTTTTGTTCTAGTGAATATTATGTAAGGTTGTCTTATTTCTGAAAGTCAATTTCTGTATTGTACATTGCCTTTAAGTCTTAGGGATGTATAAAAATATGCAATTGACCTTTTGTGGCAACTTGCCCCAATAGTGTATTTTTTAAAAAAAATACTTGTTTACCCAACAGTTTTTAGAAAACAAAATATTGTAATTTTAATTTGAAATACAAAATTAATTTAAAGTTCTTATTTTGGGTTTTTTCTAGATGTTTGAAAAAAAAAAAAAAAAAACTTGACATTTGCCTCAGAAACTGAGATATTGCCCATGTGACAACTAGCCCCAGCCTTCCATACATTAATTGAACAATTATTCATTAATAATCTTGCCGGAAAGCATCTCTCCTCCAAATGGATCAGCTTCAGCTGCCAGTTTTTGGTTTCTTTTTTCCTTTTCTTGAATAGCAGGCTTGTAGAATCTCATTACTTGTCTTTTTAGTTTCCTTCAATATCACTCCTAGGACAGACAATGATAGCTTTTTGATTGAGTTTATCATAAAACACAAGTTATTTAATTTACTCTTCCAATTCATTATCAGCTCTTTCTGCACCTCAAATCTGCGGAGACGTCAAACTAACACAATAAAGGCAGTCAGGCCTGAAGTGTTTTGAAGCTGACTGTATCAGATCTGAGGAAGAGATAATAAAATTGTTTCTCCCTTCACTTTTCTTCTAGTATGTACATTTATATAAGTGTGCGCTGAAGGCTGGCAGATGGTTATCCCTCTGAGAAAGTGTGTGATATTTAGATACTTCATGCCATAAGAATATGACAGGAATAGAGATTAGGCTTCCATTTTATATTTGATCAGTCTTATTAGCAGCCTGCTTTGTTGTATATTTTTAGTGCCTTGGTACGACGTGCAAAGAGCGCTGTTAAATCGAATTCATTACCATTTCCTTTTACTGAGTTATTGAGTGTGGATAAATAGTGCTTTGGCTTGAGCAGGGTTTGGAGAATGAAGGGTCAGGCCATGTTTTGTTTGTCATGGCCGTCGTCCAGAGGAGATACAGCTTTTTCCGCTCCCTCAACAGACTGGAGATCTCGGCTGGGAACCTCTTTCTTTTTCACCGCCCATCAAAATAAAAGAACTAACGGCTAATTTAGGAGGGGGGAAAAAATTCAGCTTCTACTTTTGTGTAGAGCTACTGTATTTCTTGTTTTACTGTCAGAATGTGTGACCGGTAGTGAGATTAGAAGCTTGACCGATGAAGCTTGACCATGACCGAGAGCATCTCATTTCAGAAAACATGAGTCAGCAGCATATAAGTTAACCGTTGAACAGTATTACATAGCACATTATTCTAGGAATAAGTTAGTGATGTGTCTGTGATGGAGAGAGCACCCTCTCGCTAAAGAACCAAACTTGACCCAGTTCCCGGAATTTACCCCAACTATTCGACTTGTGCTTGAAATACCAAGTGTGACCTTCGATCTCATTGTCAGGTCACATACCATGGTGAATGAAAGTGTCAAGGGCCCTCGAATGAGTTTTTGCAGCCTTCGCCCATCTCGGGTCAGTCCCTGACCCCTTTATGCATATTGAACATTACATTATTAGTGATACACGCTGTTAGAATTAAATTACAATGTCTGGGACCGTTAATGTACGTCAATACTAGTCAGTGGTGTGGATTTCTCTTTTGGGACAGGGTGGGGGAGACCTTTCCACTCACCTCTCCTTTCTAGTTTCCAGGACAGCGCATCTATCCCTCAGCCTTATCGGGGCTTGGATCCGATCAATGCTATCTGCCATCTGCTTGCAGACTACAGCTTTACCACCACCCTCTGAGGAGTTTTCTATGGCCCCTACAACTGATCCTGGATAGTATTGTCATGGCACTCGCAATGTATTATGTTAAGCATAGGGTAGGTTTCACTAATGCCAAACCAACTGTTAAGGGTATTATTAACTGGTGCCGTGGTGTTTTTCCTTTTCACTCGCCTGTTTTGTATCGAGAAGGGCTTTAGGCCTCTTGTAATGGAAGTCACAGACTGGCAGCATCTCCGAGCCAAATTTCTTTTTGCTGTATTCAAAGGCATCCCTCACAACGCATCCCTTCAGGTCTGCTTTGAATCGTGTGTTTATTTCCCCCTTTTGATGAAAGCGACTCTGGCAGCTTAGCTTTAGGCAAAGCGACATCAGTAATAAGAATAGCCACGTGTTTTATAAGGGTTTGCAAAAGTAAATTTGGGCTGTATGTGCAAAATATGTTCCTTACCTTTCTGTTCTTTGTGGTCCGTTCAGCTTTGCTCTTTGTGATTTCCTCCTTATGGTATAAGCAGTGTGAACTCGATAATAGGCTATTTACTGTCTGGTTCATTTCATTTGGCCGTCGTCTCTCCTTGGATACTGCCGCTGAAGCACTTCCTTAGGCAGTTGTGGTTTGTGTACTGAAAGCCAGTAAATAATGCAAGATCTCTTGACTGGCCATGTAAGTAAGACTAAAAGTGATGGGGCCCAAGGGGACGTCCCTCTCAGAGGACCACAGGCGCTCCAAAAGACCTTTCAAGAGGTCAATGGTAGCCATATAGGTGTGTTTTTAATGCGGATACAAATGTATAGAATGCACAAGATATGGTATGGTTTATAATGCAGCGCTCTGTGAAGTTGTTTCAGCAAATCAATAGATAGATAAAGCTTTCTCTTGATAGATTTATAGATGTAATATTTCATGGTATTGAATAGGTTTTAATAAGAGCGTTGAGCTTGTTAAGTCAAGGTCTTGCTGTTCAGTCGCCTCTTAATTAATATCTCATTAAAAGATGGTGCGTATTGATCTCTCGCGGTAATGTTCAACCTTTAATACAGCCAAAATGGATTCAGATAGTTGACCTCATAATCTCAACTGTTTTCACTTGTGGTTCATTCTGGGATTATAGATCGGGACCTTTGCTTTGTAATTTTGGCTGCTGGTGATCTTTGCTTGACTGGTTTTGGGCTAAAAGTGGGTTTGATTTGGAGCTCGCTTTGTGAGTTGGTTTTCATTCAGGATTAGGTCTAATCTGGGTGAGACATACCAGCACATTGGATCTGTAGCACCAGGCTTATCGGTTGCCCGAGTAACAGAAGACTGTGAAAGGGTTAATTGAAATCCCAAAGCGAGGTGATGTGTCTCCATAATCCAGGCTGCCCCTTGACCTCTAAACTCACGGGGGGTCTTTGACCTGGGACCTCCTTGTCACTGCAGGCTTCTTGGGAGCCCAGCAAACTTCTCATTCCGTAATGATGCTTCCTGACAGAGCAGCAGCTCGGGAAACAGAAATCATTAATCATGTTTCTAGCAGCTAATCATGTTTTTCCAGCAGTCTGAGAGCGAGCAAGTGAAGGAATGGACTGCTTCTTTTTAAGGTGATTATGACAACAACCGCATCAAATGAGTGAACTGAAAAAACTCCACATGGATGCAGGGGAAAATGAGATGAGTTTGAACAGAAATAAAATGAAATGTTCACCATATTCAACTAAATAAGACCGGAATCATCACATACTAAATAAAGTATATTCATTTTTGCTATTCTCTCAAGGTGTGGTTGCATTGATTAATGCTGTTAAGTTTCATGCTGGTACACTTTCTTACACTTGAGGTTCTGTACTCCCATTGATAGATTATGTACCTGCTCATTTGCATAAACCTTCAAACTCATCTTAACTTGTTCAGTGGTTGCTGTTGCGAAATCTTATTGGAAATTAACAACTTTTGGTTGCTTTATTACTGTTAATGTGAACACCTTTATTATTCCTTAGTTCCTCCCCAAACTGATCTCATGGTCATAATTCGTACAAGATGGAAAAATCATAAGAAACACACAAACTAACCCAGCCGTAAAGTCTAACCTCTAAACCTAACCATTATTGCAATTTTCGTACAATATATTATGATTTCGCTATTTTTTTTTTTTCGTTGTGAGTGCATTATCTTCCTTTAACCCCTGTGCAATCCTTAATTCTTTCAAATATTCTTTTGAACATTTATTTTTTCATGCATTTCAAACATTTCTAGTTCTTCAGTAATATGTAAAACATAGCAAAATCTTAAAAGTTCTTCAATAGCCATAAGAAATTCGTAATTTCACTGTTGTACAAATGATTATTGTTATGAGTGTGTTGCCTTCCTGTAACTCCTTTGCAAAATGTGACTAATTACCAAAATTTAAAATCCTTTCTTTCGTTTGTTTCTTTTTCTTTCTTTCTTTCTTTCTTTCTTTCTTTCCTTTTCTTTCTCTGAGAGGTTAAGTTGCATTTTGAGCATGGGCCTCTCTGTAGAGCTCTGTTGAACATCATCAGCCAGATTCCTTTAACATAGCCGGCTGCAGGCAGTCTGTCTCCCTGGAAAATCTCCACTCTCCCTCCCTCTCGAACTCACTCTCTTTGAGTGGCCCGTTCTGGAAGTGATTACTCTGCCAGACCAATGAGCAGGCTTCCCTTTGATGGGTCATAAACAGAGGTTGGGGGTCAAATTCCTCTCCCCAGATGGAATTCGCTTGACATGCTTCACTGCAGAGCCCGGAGATGTCGTGGGAGACGGACTGCACGCGTGTCATCATGCCTTAGTGGGTTAGTGGGATTGTCTGTGTGCAGGATGCAACACTAAATCTCCTTCGAGACTCTGTTTGGAGAGAGGTAATGTGCTATGGTGCCTGTGGAAGGTGTGTGTCTGTTTGAATGAGCGAGGGAGAAGATTACATTATATGTGTGTGTGTATTTGAAAGTGTCACTCTGATGGAATGACTAGGAGGTGTTCAGCCACAGGGGTGTTGGGCTGTGCGCCTTTACACCTCTCCTGACAACCTGCATTTAACGTGTGTTTAGAGCGGTGTGCGATTCACTGTTTGTGAGGTGTTTTCTTAGCCACCTCTTGTTGCCATCCCAAAGTAGCTTTTCAATGGATCCAAATTCTGACAGCCTATTGCCAGTAAATTCAGATTTTAGTTGGAAAGCTTGTTTATGCAGACACTTTATGTTTATGCAGAGAAATACTTGTCTAGACTGATTAGGCACCATAAAGAACTCAACCGTGTCTTTAGTGAGACTATGAATGCACAATATGGTTTATTTGCTGTTTCTTTGTGAATAAGATATTGAAAATTTTGAATCTAAAATTTCATGTTGAAGAAAAATTTGTATTTTTATATTTACACTACAGTATGACTTTTATATGTCCAAAATATTTTTGTATGTCCAAAAAACTCCGTTCTCGTTTGTCTCTCTTTTCAAGTAAAGAGGGGCAGCCATCTGCTTCCCGCGGTTCAGGACCGTTCAGAATGAGCTCGTGGGGATCTCAGGTGGACCTGGCCGATGAGTTTAGAGAGGGATTTTCCTTCTCGCGCTCATCGGCGGGGGGGGGGAGACAGCCACTGGAGGATGATTTTCTCTCTTTAACATCATCTGATCCAGGGGCCAGTGCTCTGCTGGTTTCAGCCCAGGAAGAGCAGGCGAGTCACGACGAGGCGTTCCCCATAGCGACCCCTAGAGGACGCAGTGTCTCGTTCCCTACTCAGGGAACCATGGTTACATAAGTAACCCGAGACGTTTTTACTACATAAGCCCAAAAGCAATTTTACTGCATTTGCTGTTTTCGAGCAATACTAGATTTTTAGTGCTGCTTGCCTTTGCAAAACTTGTCAGCAGGATGCTAGTGTGTTCTGGGAGGTTGCCAGGACCTTGCTGTGCAGTTGCTGTTAACATTGTACTGTGGGGTTGCTAGGCTGTTCTAGGTGGTTCATAGTCGGTTGCTTACTGTCCCAAGTTCAGGTCTCTGTGATTTTGTCCCTATTACACTGAAAAAAAAGAAGGCAGAGTCAATATGACCTTGTCCCTTCTATAGGTCTAATGTGATACACCTCTATACTTAATATTCAGAAGGACGGAGACATAAGCGCATCTCTCCTCACATTCGCAGCTGTTAGAACTCGAAATCTCTCAGTGGATGAGAGCTTTTGTGAGATGCAGCAGATGCTGTTTGGTATAAAGGCTCCAGATGATCACGAGAAGAATGAGTTGTGCTGCGAGCTGGCGAGCTGCCCAATGCAATATAGATATTTCTCTACTTTTTTGCTTTATAAATGTGCTTCAATCCCAAACATATTTTTTATGTGCAAAAAGGAGTCTGGGTGTGAATTTTAGCGGACTGAAAGAGTCTGTGGTGTTGTTTATTGAAGGGCAAGAGGATGGGATAGTAGGTTAATAGCTAGCTTTATTTTTTTCCATCCTTGACAGATGTATTTTTGTGCGTGTGATGGCGCAAGTCCCGCAGCGGTCTTCATCAGGGTTGCATTTGTGGCTGTCACCGGGTCGCTGTATAATTGAGATTGAGAGTGTGATCCTCTTGAGTTTGGTATTTACAGCGGTTGACGATACTGTCCCTTTCACACTTGTGCGCATACACTCTTGGCTCAGATAAGACTAGTCTGTTTTAGCTTCTTGCTTCATGACTGTTTGCAGCTCGATTCTCATGCTCCTGTGACCCTGTGAGTGATGGTGGTGCAGTGGCTTAATGACCATCAGCAGAGCTAGGCGACCCTCGGCTGTACCGCTGGCATTAAACCGGATGCCGGTTTGTGTGCAAGCGTTTTAACATAAGGGCCGTATGATAGCAGTATGTGTGTTACAGCAATGATAGCGCACTCCCGTTTACTCATTTGATTGACTACAGGTTTGTTTGCCAGGCACACGTGTGTGTGTGTGTGTGTGTGTGTGTTTGTGCACGTGTTTGCCGACTGTCCATTCTTAGTTCTTAAAGTTTTATAGACTCCAGTGCCATTCTGTTTCTTTCCTGTTGGACTCCCAATCGTGTCCAGATGAGGCGGTTGCACTGGCGGCAGGGGAAATGCAAACAGGGATGGAACAATGGCCTGACCCCTGTGCTGCTATAGGCCACCAGACTGGGGTAGTGTCCAAACTCTCCTCAGGGAAAGACACACTAGAGTTCGCTAATAAACACACACCCTGTGGGCTCTAAATCTAGTGAAGAGGATCCTTTTTTTTTTTTTTTTAGGTTGTCCCAACTGAGGGTTTGCGAGTTTATTATTTTTATTATTATAAAAATCCAATGGTAAATTAAACTGAATAAATATGTCTAATTATTTTTTACATTTATAAATTAAAACAAACAACAAAAAACGTACATAATCATACAAGATTATTAAATTAGTTATTTAATACAAAGTATTATATAATTTTATTTTATTTAAAAATGTAATCTTATTTTTATAAATATTAATATTTTCCAATATGATGTTTTGATTATTTTAATATTACATTTAATATTTGAATTTAGTTTGTAAATGTTTTATTAATTAGCTTAAATCTGATAATTTCTTACAAGTAATTTCAATAAAATCTAATTATTAAATATACTTTTAAAATGATTTAACTTTTATAAATGTAATATTTTATAAGTAAATATGGTAATTTAATCTGATAAATCATTTTATTTAAATTGTTATTATTTATAATTTAGTAATGTTTTTAATATCAGGTACTATTATTAAATATTTAATTAAATGTTTTATTTTTATATTAAATTTTTCATTTAATATTTGAATTAATATTTTGCAAGTTAATTAAGCACAATTTAGCAAGTTAATTTATTTAAATTCATTTTTAAATTATTAATTTAATTAAATCTGTTAATCAGAACTAATTAAATAATTTTTAGGTTTTTATCAGTGTTTTGTACGGTGGCCGTAAAGTGCAAAGCAAATCACAATTCTGAAAACAAAATAACAAATTACAAACGCAAATGCAAGTCTAAAAAACAAAACAATTCAGAAAGCACAACAACAATTCAGAAAACATTATAACAAATCAGAAAACACAATTCAAAAACAAATTAACAAGTCAGAAAGCACAACGACAAATCAGACAAACCGGAAAAGGTAGGTATAGTTTGAGACCGTGCCATTGGTTTGGGATTACTCACCGCTGACTGGACGAGACATCTGTTATCCAAAAAATACGGAGTGTCTATTTACATTGAGTTAAAAGTGGCTGTAGAACATCAGCTCCAGTGGTGCAGATGGATAAGCGCTTGCCCTTGGCTTTTTGATGCGATCGACCCGGGTTCGATCCCACCTTTTGCCAAACTTTTTTTTCTCCCTTTTCAAATCTCGCATCACATCGTAAAGGCATTTATTTTCAATAAAAATTAAGGAAATAATCAAAAAGTTGAAAATAAAGTATCGGTTAGGGTAGGTGTAGGGAGGGTTTTATTGTACCAATAAGGTGGCATCATTTAATAATTAAAATTATAATTTACACTCAATACGTTATTATTGCATACTGTTTTATAATGTACTACAATACTGAAGTGTAGATAATTGCCACTATTTGCAACAAGTAGTATACTTGATAGTAGAAATCCTGCTATTTTAACAGTGTAACTAGGTATTTGCACTTAGTGTAAATAGCATCCCAAACCAATGGCGCTGTCTCAAACTATACCTACCTTTTCCGGTTTGTCTGATTTGTCGTTGTGTTTTCTGACTTGTTAATTTGTTTTCGGATTTGTCTTTGTGTTTTCTGACATGTTAATTTGTTTTCTGACTTGTTATAATGTTTTCTGAATTGTTGTTGTACTTTCTGAATTGTTATTTTGTTTTTTAACTTGCATTTGCGTTTGTAATTTGTTATTTTGTTTTCCGAATTGTGATTTGCTTTGCACTTCTCGGCCACCATATTTTTGTCTGTAAAATGTTTGCTACATTGATTGACATTACTTGAAACTTTAGGCTACTTGACATTTTTGTTGTGGTACTTCAGGCAAATATCAGTGGTTTGACAAAAAAGGTTGGAAACCCTGATGTAATGTTGTTGTTTTGTAAATAAATAATGAAATGTTAAAAGAATATTATGAACAACAGAGTATTTGACTGATAAGAGCAGAGACTCATTCATAATGAATGTCAACATTTGCTCTTGTCTAGTGACTCATTTATTCTTTTCTCATTTAATCATCTAGCATATGACTTTGCTTTTATGCTTTTCTCTCTTATTTTTTTTAGACCTATAAATGGAGAATCATACAACAGAACGATTTATCTTAACATTAATTGCTTGAATAAGTTGTTAGTGAATTTGATGGTTGATGTGAGTGAAGTATGACGCAAGTGAAGCTTGGATAAAGTTTGTTTAATTTGTAGAAGATCCTGGTTTTCAGAAATCCACGTAACTGCGCTAAGTGTTTCCAGAAGTGGTTTTTGTTTGACTGAAAAATCTGGTTTACCAGTGCTATTTTAGCCTTGTCATGAAAAATAAAGCTCAACGTGATCGATGTTTTTCCTCCCATCTTCCTGATCAAATGATAGATATACCTTAAAGAGTCCCGCTTTGGGCCTCATCAGCCTGTTGGCAGGCCTCGTTGTCTAAGCGCGTTACGTAGCGCTACAAGGGCTAAACGTGTTTGCACTTACAGCTCACGCGAAACCAGAAGTGAAGGTCTTGTGCTTTTAGAAATCACACACTTGACATTTCTGCATTTCCTCGCTCCCATACAGCCCAAATTTGCTCATAGGTCGCTAGCCGGATTCCCCTGTGGTAAACGTGGAGCATAGCTGAAATACCTGCAGCTCTCCCCCGCACCCGCCGCTAATCAGTACCACATCTACAGATGCTTCTAGTTTTCCAGTGGATCAGTCTCTGATCCTTCGCCCACGGGACCCTGACACGTTCTCTCACCAACCTCGACCCTTGGCTGGGATGAGCGGGCTCCCCGTCTGCCGCCAAGCCATCAGTCACTGTCATGGCAACACATTCCTAAATTGAAAGAGCTAGAAAAGGGGTGAGCGAAAGCTTCGGTGGCTTTTTTGCTGCAGTAGAGCCGCGAGTAATATTAATGGCCAAAGGAGCAGTCGGACAGCTGGTGTACTGAGGCTATTCATCATAATTGTCACACTCTGACTGATCAGCTTCTTTGTAGGGCTCAGACACTCCCGGGACAAGGTGCCCTAATTGCTGACTTAGGATCAAGTTTCTTGAAAATTTATAAGCATTACAAACCACAGACTCTCTCTCATGTGGAAGATCCATATTAAGCTCTGAGGCACATCTTTCACCTTGCTTAATCTTTGCTGTGCTCTTTCATAGTGCTAAAAGCTTTGGAAACTGAGCCTGTTTGGTTTTGACTCGGCAGCCGGATGATTTTCATGACATTCAGCTCCGTTAATTGTTTTTGTACTGTACTTTAATATTCTGACAATGTTTCCTGCTGCTAAATCTACAGCTTCATGGCAAACAAAATTGCTTTAGATGAGTTATGAGCTTGATGATAGTAATACAAAGTCAACAAATAGACAACATATCCGGCACACTCTCATGGGAATTCGTAACTATTTTAAGTTTTGGCAGATTGGTTTCTAATTTGTATGAAAGCATACATTCTGCAATTCAATGTGTTACTTGACATTTCTTTGTAGTTAATTGTGAAAATTGTTTCTACTCCAATTTTTTTTGTGTACTCTATGTACGGCTTCATATTATCTGCTTACGCCCCACGTTTCTGTACAAATCACATCATATACGAATTCGCCACCTTGTAAAATTCGGTTATGATGTCCTTGCTAGTTTGTCTTGTGAACTGAGTTTTTATGAGCTGGTTCTTTTTAATGAATTAGTCAAAGACTTTCATGAGTTATCCATATGAATCTGAATCAAATGATTCGGTCAGAGCGGTTCTTGGACACATGTTGTCGTAAACCTATACTTACTGTGGAAAACAAAGTTTTTGAAGTATTATTTATGTTAGTTGAGTTTATGAGACGTGTAGTGTTGTTTGTTGCTTTGTTTTGTGAACAAACTTCTTTCGAGTCTGGACTTTTGAAGTGAATATTTCAGTTATTATTTTTTTTTATATCATATACTTTTAATGTTACATCTTATATTTTAATTTATTTAGTAAATGTTTTAACTAAATTTGATAATTTGGCAGTATTTTTTAATTCATTTTTTTAATAATATAGTAAGTAAATCTTATAAAACTAATGCATTTTTAGAAGATTTATATAAATGTTTTGTTTGTAAAATGTTTACAACATTGACATTGATTAACATTTGAGAGGATTAGTGTTGTTAGTTTTGTTACCATTGTTCTTTTGAGTCTTTTCGTTTGCAGAAAATCATTGAATCAGTGTGGTAATAAAAATAGTATTATGTTAGTTTAGTTTTGTTTAGTGTATTTATGTAAATAGGATTAACTATTCTTCTTAAGAAAAAAAAAAAGCTAATGGAATTAACAAACCCAGGATCATTAAGTCGCATTGGAACCAGAATTGTTAAATTGCCATTCTTATCTATTAACATAAGACCACCGCTATAAGCCTATGGGCGAGAGTGTGTAAATACTTTGATTTACATCTATTCTTTGCTCATTCAGTCTCTTTCTTTCTCCACAAGCATATTTCACCAGCAGCTTGCACGTTTAATGAGGAATTTCATTTCTATTAAAGATGCAAATGTAGCCTTTAAAGGAGATTGAGATGCTGGGATGAAGCTAGCATTCAGATGGCTTTATCTCACCGTTCTGTTCATTAGCTGAGTGCAATTGTGTTAGCACAAACGCGTTCGTCGGGAACGCACTTATCTGAATAGAAAGGTCACGCAGATGACACGGTGAAGGCGCACACACGCACGTCTCATGCTTGACTTCATGACTTTATCTCTTGAATCTTTTAAAATGAAAGCACCGCTAGAGATGTTTGTTTGTATGCGTGCATGAGTAGGTGGGTGCAAAGTAATGAGTGAAGTTATCGAAAGTGTAAAGCTCAGCACACAAACGCTTGCAGTGGGCCAGAGAAAGGCTGTTGCCCAATGATGCGATCCTGATGGAATGTGCGCTAGCAAAGCCTGTGGAACATGAAACACCATGAGCTCGGGAGCTACCGTTATGGGGTTTGAAGTCTTTATGCCCCTCTTTTCCCCTGTAGTTTAAAACATTGTACAGCCGGAATCTGTGGAGCATTTTCACATTCTGATCCTGGCACGAGTCTTAGCTTGGCATTTGCCGTGGATAATTGTAGCTGGCTTAGAAATGACATCGTAAATCGTAATTGTGGAATTTATGGAAAAAAAACCCACTTTGATTTGCAGGCGTGTTTATCATAATAAAGTCGATTGCACAACAGATGAGAGCGAGCTAATGAAAGGGGATAAGATGCGACGGGCTGAAGGAAATAACTGAACGCTTCCCAGGAGGGAGAAAGCTTTTTATTGATGGCTGAACTTTGAGTCAGCAGTGTTTGGGTGCTTTTATTGGCTCTGTGGGACCTGTAGCCCAGACACTGAGGTGTGGTGATGGACGTCCATCTATTAACACAACCAAGGAACGGGATGTGTCTGTTTGGTCTGCGTTTGTTGTTTGTGGGTGTTGCAGTTGGAAACACTGTGATTTTATATAACTTTCAGTTCTTGCATCAATTATTTCATGACTTTGCACATGTTTGTGTGAGTATACGCACACTCTGTATGAAAATATGCTTATGTGGTCACTAGGGTTGGGTACCGTTAACATTTGAACCGGTACAGTACCGTTACCTTTTTTCGGTACTTTACTCTGTGTAATTACAAAAAACATTTATTTCAGTGAAAAAATAAGTCCAAAAGTCTCAATTTCAACATTTTGAACAATAGGGCCCTACAAACTTTTTATTTTCTAAAAATCAAATGAAGGCATTAAACATTTATTTTAAGTCAAGTGAAAATTAAACCCTTTTATTTTTTGACAAACAAACTGAGGTTTACTGTTGAAATTAATACATGGAAGAAAAATTGTGTGAATATTCCTTTAAAACATTTTTAATAGGCTAATAATTGTATTATTATTTTTCTACAATTAAGTGATTAATCTGGTTGTAATTTATTTTGATCATTTAATTGTTTTATTTAAATTTGATAGAAAATGGAATATTTAAAGATGTACGTTTATACTGTACAAAAGTAGTACAAGAGTAATATATTTCTGTTACATGTTAAACTGTACTTTTATTTTGACAGGTTGCCATGATGTTTCTGTGTGTATACAGTATGATGATGCTAGTTTTCTCAAATGAAACGGTAATTCTCGCGAAGTTACTCACAGCAGCTCTGGAGATTAAGTTTGTGTTCATGCCGTCATATAGTGAGACGCAGAGGGCAAAAATCACCGCGAGCGTCACGCGTGCTTCAGTATTTGTGTGGTAAACAAAACCGCGTTTCCGCCATTCAAACATACAGAGGCAAGCGGAACATGCAGGATTCATATTTAAACAGTCTTTTTGCATTTTAATATTCACAGACACTAGTTCATATCGCGATTCGAATGAAGTGGCAGACCTACTTTAGATTTATTCGTCCAAAATTTACGAATTCCGTGGCATTCCGCGCTATAGAGTAAATTACGTTTTTATGAATGGACTCCGCGATCCCATCCGTGTTTTCGCAGAAACCATATGGTCCTAGAAATGTAACCACACTTCAGAACATTTCAGCTTGCCCTGCGTGTTGTTTGAATGAGTTGCAGGGGTGACCTCACGTCACAGGGTCTCTCTTTCTCTCTCTGTAGCGTATGCGCCCAGATGCGTTCTCGGGTACCGAAATTTGGCACAGATTGATTTAACGTGAATCGGTACTCGGTAGTACCGACGCAATTCAGTCGGTACCCTTAAAAGTACAGAATTCGGTACCCAAACCTAGTGGTCACAATACATGTTTTTTAATAGGCTACCACAGCAGAAACTGCTATGCTGTTGTGTGCTATCATTTATAAGTTAAAAAATAATATCAATATATTAACAAATGAAATTGTCCTAATGACATTTGTTAATATATTGACTATGCCTTCCTGTACCTCAAACAGTAGAGAATGGTGCCAACAAGGCCAAGGTCATGGGTTCTTCACTATTTTATTTTATTTGATTCATTTTAAGTTGTTTAATCTATTTGTTAAATTTTTATTTGTTATTTTTTACTTATTTTACTTTTGTTTTATTTTGTTATTCTTTTTCATTTATTTATCCATTTTATTTAACTTTATTTGATTTATTTGACTTTGTTATTTGTATTTGTTTTATTTTTTATTTATTTAACTTTTATTTTGTTATTTTGGTTTTTAATTTTAAATGATTCAATTTTACATTATTCAATTTTATTTGATCCATTTACTTAATTTAACCTTTGCTTTAACTTTTTTTTTTTTTTTTACTTTTTATTTGCTATCTTTTTTAAATTTATTATTATTATTATTATGTACTTATTTAACTTTTTACTTCAACTTTATATTAAATTACATTTAATTTTTCATAAAAATTTTTCATTTATTACTTGCTATTGATTTGTTACCAAAGTACAGGAACCCTACATGGTTGTATGAAGCATGTTTGGATATATGGTATGTACGGATGACTTCACTACAATCATACTAACCATATGTTTTCTCATATTAATATTAGCATCATTGCAGCATGTGCTAATCTGTCATGACAAGTTGTTTTGAAGTGTGAGTCTACATAAGATTGGTCACAGTTGTGTCATCCAGGGCAGGGTTAACATAAGCGCATCCATCCAAACTGCTGCAGTAGCAACATTTACTGAAAGTTAAAAAGAACCAGTGATTAGACTTGATGGCTTTTCCCTTGGAGTGTCTTGTCTTTTGCCATAGCTCACAATTTATGTCCACTGTGACCTTATGAGCCTGGATTTCTTCTACTCTGATTTAAGATTAGTCTGCACTGCTGTAGAATTTAGTCCATATAACAACACAGCAGGTCTTGGAACTGATTTTAAGAATCATGTAAGTTTAGTTGCACATCATGGTGCATTATGTGTCCACAGAGTTACTAGTGCTTGCTAAGGCCATTATTATTAGTAAAACTTTGCAAAACTCTTAAACCTACAGTATGTTTTAAATGTGGGCACATAGGCCTAACTCATTTTACACTGTTTATGCTATGGACATGATTTATTTCTCAAACAGCATATTGAGTTTGATTTTAACAGGTGGACAATATAAAAGGGGAAAACAATTCCCACTTCTTTTGTTGTTGACCTCTCAGGCCATGCATCCAATCAAAATCTACAGCATTTTGGCACAAATTTGATAGTCACTCAGTAGAAAATGCCCAAATTAGTTTGCGAGATTTCCCATGCTCACACCATGAACAAAACAAATGTAACCAGGAATGCACTTGGACTACGTGAACAAACATGGTTTGAGCCGTCAACAAATTATTGGCTGCCAAACACCTAAAACGGTTGACATTTTCAAATTTAGCCTATGTCATGTTCATGCAGTTCACTGTAATATTAATATGTCAGTGTTTGGTTTGGTTTTATTTAATTTTTTATTTTTTGATAAACTATTTGTTGTTTAATTCACCTTTCGGGTCCTGAATTTAAAAACAAAAACAAATCCAGCTGTGAACCACTGCTTAATGTGCCATGCAAATCTAGTACCACTGTTTATTCCTTCCCAAAATGCACCTGTTTAAATTGGGATTCTGTTGAACCCGCTGTGTGAAGTTGTTGGTGCTTTGGGGGGCGAGGGAGGGGGCAGCTGTCATGGTGTCAGTGGGTCACACGCTAAGGAGTGACGCTATAAAAAGAGGACAGTGTTCTCTGATTTTGGCACATCCACACTGCAACAGGCCTGCCGCACAATCACCTCCTCAGTGTCCTTTACTCCTGCAGACACCGGGCCCTCCCCGCTGCACGGCCATTAGTCAAACCTAAACAATACCCACCCTCAGCACGAGAGAGTATGCTGTAGAGTTAAACGACCTGAATGGAGGCGGAGTGCGACTTTTGTGGTCATTTAAATGGGGCAGGACTGTTTGGCAGTATTAGATTAGCGATCAGTGAGAAGCGGAGAAAATGTTTTGTTTCTTGTTCTAGATGCTGTGTATAAGCAGATCCAGATCCCACAAAGAGAGTATGCTGTAGAGTTAAACGACCTGAATGGAGGCGGAGTGCGACTTTTGTGGTCATTTAAATGGGGCAGGACTGTTTGGCAGTATTAGATTAGCAATTAGCGATCAGTGAGAAGCGGAGAAAATGTTTTGTTTCTTGTTCTAGATGCTGTGTATAAGCAGATCCAGATCCCACACGGATCTGTGTTTGATTAACTTAGTCAATTTTGATGCAATATTTGTATACATTTAACTTGTATTCTATTTACTGCTTTGATTGCATAATTATTTTTTGTTACATACAATTTTTTTCTATTTTCATAATTTTTTTTCTAAAAATCTAAAATGATTTTTCTAATTTTCTTATTTCTAAATGTCTTGATTAATTTGCTGATCATTAATATTTAATTGAAAACACTTTTATAAATTATTAATATTATAAATATTATTTATATATATTAAAAATGAAAGCTAAATTTTGTGAAAAATGTTCTAGTAGTGCTGGGTTTTGACACAAATTTCACGATTTGGTTCTCATTCACAAGCTTGTGATTCAATTCGATTACCGATTCGATTAAATTCAATATCGATTATTTTGGATATATATCAGATATAGTACATGCCAAATTTTCTCAAGGAAAAAAAATCTCTCAATTAATGCTGTAAAATATACATGAGAGTCAGTTGGTACTACATTACTATAATATTGAAGGTTAAAATTGGCTGATTTGTTAGTATGTTGAAGTACTGAAATAACTCAAATTAAATCAAACTAAAACTTAATAAAAAACCTATATAGACATAATAAAAAACTAATACAATGACAACATTACTACAACTGTAACTAAAACTAAAATAAATAACTAATACAAATCAAACTACATTAGTTTATCAGTAATCCTAAGAAAATAACACTGAGCCAAACACGCATGCTAAAATAACAACAACTTACTGACACATAGTAAGAAATGGTTATACAAAACTGAAACAGAAGTGAAACAAGTAGTAGGAAAGAGGAGAAAATAAAAAGCGATTATAGAGTCGATGGTCTTTACACTCTTCGGTCTTCACACAGCCGCGACCGCTTCCGCGGTAAACTAAGGTTTTTTTTAATTTTTTTTATTCGTTTAACAAAACTCAAATTGAATTCAGCTGGACACACTTTCCTGTTTATCACAACAAATGGCCAAGCAACGCACACGACACTGACAAGGTACGCGATACAGTACGAGACCAAACGCGATTTCAGCACGTCTCCACACAGTAAACAAAACAAGCGTTTCCTAGCAACGACAACTGCGCTAAACACTGAGACAAGAAATAAATACACTTATGAGCTGCTTTTAACTTCTGCTGATTGACTGCTTCTCTCAAAGAGTATATCTTAACACTTTGTTTTGCTGGCGCTTGAACACACTTTCCTGTTTATCACAACAAATGGCCAAGCAAAGCGCACGACACTGACAAGGTACGCGATACAGTATGAGACTAAATCGTGATTTTGCGACTTAAAAATTACACTTAATGAAGTTACAATTACATAATATTTCTACTTCCAATTCGTTTTTTTAATATAAACATAATGGTGGCTGTCATGAGGGGTTGCACCGACTAGTCGACTATGACGCTATGACGCATGACTCTGCCATGACGCTTTAAGCTTGACGTCGACTAGTCGCTGGTCCTATAGAGGGCGCAATAGGATAAGAAATCTTTGAAGGACATTTACGCTCCGTTTCCAAACAGTTAAAATGACAAATAAATGCATACTCTGAAAGCGCTCCACTAGACATGTGTGATTATATTACTGGATGCTTGAAATTGAACAG
Source organism: Sinocyclocheilus grahami (assembly GCF_001515645.1). Taxonomy (NCBI): domain Eukaryota; kingdom Metazoa; phylum Chordata; class Actinopteri; order Cypriniformes; family Cyprinidae; genus Sinocyclocheilus; species Sinocyclocheilus grahami. The sequence continues at coordinate 845,191 of NW_015505192.1, forward strand.
GAGAATGCACGTTTTAAACAGCTCATTGTAGAGGTAAATTAATCGCCGTTCTAATCTAATGCGCTGCTGCACTGTAACACACACACATAGGCTACAGACAGTAGCGCGTACATCTCGCACAGATCGTGTGCACACAGAATCATTCAGCGCAGAAATGTATTGGCAACACTGTTCTGTGATTTCTCAGTAAAATAGCTTAGAAACTGAAAATTTCAAGCATATATTTCTTAATAACTAAATGCCACAGCTTCAGTACTAGTAGAGAGACGCTGCCAGGTAGAATTAATTCACACACGCAATCGCTCTCACTAATGCATTCATATGAATGTAATCTTTACTGTTTATGAGTACTTCATCTGTATCTGATTTAGAACGAGCAGAAATCTGTGCGAAATATGACTACCCAAAGACAAAAGAACTGATAAAAATGAGCTGTTATAGGAGCAATAGCCATGTGGGCAGTGCTGTGTCATATGCCATAGCTGTGCACAAGGTGTTTGTCACCGCTCCATTTGTTCATTAATGACGTCATCAGCGACTAGTCGACTTGGACTCGACTTTAATCTCATAAAAGTCGACTTAAAAAAAATCAGAAGTCATTCAACCCCTAGCTGTCATAACTTGATGGATTTATTAAAACATAAATTAAACATTGAAGAACAGTACAATTTATAATGAATATGTTATTTGGTGCATATATTTAGCAAAATGCCCCTATCTACAGTTTATTTTTCTAACTGACTAATGAGTTTATGGTCACCAAATTTGTTTTTCTGAGGTAAATGTGACGTTATGTGACATTGTTTACAAGATGTTATATTGACGTCTTTGCACGGCTGAAACACTGATTCAGCGATTACATGAGACAGGATACGGATTGTAAAGTTGTACTCTTTCTTTTAACTTGCCTTCGGATGTTTAGTCATGTTTATTTTGTGCTGAAACTGGCATTAAAGGGGTCATATGATGTTGCTAAAAAGAACATTATTTTGTGTATTTGGTGTAATGCAATGTATAACACATTATTTTCTACATTATTGTTGCTCCTCTATGCCCCGCCTTTCTGAAACGCATCGATTTTTACAAAGCTCATCGTTCTGAAAAGCGAGGTGTACGCTGATTGGATCAGTGTGCTGTGATTGGCCGAATACCTCAAGCGCGTGACGGAAATGTTACCCCCCTTACCATACTGTGATGCCGTGTCCCGGTGCGACGAGACAAAACCAATAAAACCCATTATAAACGAGGCATTTGTTGCATCCTGTGGGGACATAATTATGGATTATAATGACTTATACTGTCTTTTTACGCGTTGCGTATCGCACCGCGTAAACATAAAACGATGTCTGCATTTGTGATCAGAAACGAGAAACAACAAGCGCTACTCTACACTGCTCAAAACTCATGTTTGAATCTTTAAATATGAAAACGTATTTACAGGCTGTGAGTCAGAACAGCCAGACTGTCCTTGCAAAGTTGGAACTGCCCCACTTTATAGAAACAACCTTTGTGCACAGCATTGTAGGCTACTCTTCCAGGTTCAGTAAGCAGTCCTCCGTAAAATGCGCTGCACACATCTGAATATTTGGGTTGAAGTGTTCTGGAACAGTGTTGTAAATACAACTTAACCACTGATTTCTCATTGTGTCCTCTTTTGGAAGGCCAAACAAAGTAGTTTCACTTTCACAACGAAACACACAGCGTCTCCACGACATGGTGGCGGTGGCAACAATACTACAGCGAGAATAAAAGTTACGCCTTCTTTCTTTGCATGAACATTTGGGCGGTGTTATGCAAATCTTCTCACACAGTGACGTAGACGTGGGGGCGTGTTTAAACGAGGTGTTTAAGGTAGGCGTGGACTAATCTTAACTTTTATAAAGAATATCTGTTTGGGTTTGAGTCTTTAGTCTTTGCAACTTTAGGGATCTTATCTATGCATGAACAGCTTGTAACACTCTAAAGAGAAAGGAAAAATTGAAATGGCATCATATGACCCTTTTAATGTGGCGGAGATGATCAGTTCACGTGCGCTATGCGCTGCCGCGTCTGTTGAACTGTGGCGCTTCAGCGATCTGTCACTCCACATTAAACGGCGCCAAAATGGCATTTATTGTTTGAATACTGCAATACAATGGACATAATTTGAAATCTGAGACTTTGTTTCATATTAAAAGTACCAAAGCACAATGCTTATTGCCAGGGGCGATTCTAGGATTTTCATTTTAGGGGGGCTCAGCCCCCAGTGAGGGTATAATAATAATAATAATAATAATAATAATAATAATAATAATAATATATATATAAAAATATTCTTAAAGATAAGACATTTCTTTAAATAAATTTTAAAAAGTTTGTAAAAAGGTTCCTATGTGCAATTCTTGAAAATTTCTTAAGAAATTTGTGAATCCAGCCTCTGTCCTACTACTATTATTTCCTTCTGAATATTTTGCCTCACTTGTTAAATGTGCTGCAGATGCAGTTTCTTGTCATCAACTAAAACTGGAACAGTTACTATGTAGGTGTTTTTGCTTTTTTAAATGTGTACATGTGTAAATCACAATCCTCATAACGCTCGCACAATCTGTGATTTAGTATTGCAACATTCACACTGAAGATTGGCTACCTAGACTGAAACAAACTTGCATTGCTATTTCATCTTATTAGCTGAATGAGATGAGATGTCGTTCCTAGACTCTGTTTTGCAAATCATTTCCTGTCGACAAGTCATTGTTTCCTCTATCATCCCGCGTGATCACAGTCACAGTGTAGAGCTGCTAAAATATCACTTTCATTGGATGTCTCACTGGATTGAGGTTATTATTGTTTTTTAGAATCGGAGGCTAAATCGAGGCTGTCTGGCTTTAATATCTTGACTTAAATCTAAATATATCAGTGCTGGTGTTGTACGGTTTGTCTAATATCATTGCAAATATGTAGCATTTTGCAAACTCCTCTTTTTTTTTTCTTTTCGGGTGCACATGCAAATGCTCATCTGGCTGCTTATCAGTAAATGTATGCCAGTGGTTTGGTTTTTGATGTACATGCCTGGCTTAACAGTAATAATCTTTAAGTATTTGTCCTGCACACATTTTTGTTTTGTGCACTAATTTTGTTACACTAATCTGACGTCTTAATTTGATTACATAAATTGGATTCATTATGGATTTACATTTATTATGCAGTCCAGAATCTGTTTTCATGTTTAGACAACTGATAATGGTGCTGATTATTAATTGTAGGTAGGAGGGAAGTACTGAAAGGAAAGGAAAGATATAGGCCTAAAGCATCAAGAAAGACAAGAGAAAGGATTGACAAAATAACAGACAGGCAAAATGAATGAATGACAGACAGAAAGAATGAAGATTTCAAGACAGAAAGACATTAAAAAAGAAGCAGAACAATAAAAAAGCCTAGACTGTGTGTGTGTTTGTGGATTAAGGCCTCTATGTATTGATGTATGTGAGTGTGTCTTCGTACATGTAATAGAAAGCAGATCGTACTATGCAGAGCCTCTCTGGGTGGTTTAGTTGTGGCCATCACTGAGTCCTGCCTGCCGTCTACCCCACAATGCTCAGCGCTGTGACCTCCATGTTAAAGAGGCGCTCTGTATAAATTTGCTTAAGTATGAGGTGCCGTTTTCATGGCTTGTGCTGTAATTTATGTGCCACAAGCAATAAATCATCGCGGATACCTTGGTCCCGCCAGCCATTTTCTGAGCCAGGCAGGTTTTGCTATCCTGAAGGTGCCATGCAACTCCCATACCTCCTCTAATTGATTCATCCAATTTCACCTTTATCCTTGGTGTGGGCCTGTTTGGAGCAAGTGGGTGGGATGTCCTAATTGTTCTATTCCACGCAAATTGCTTTGCGGTGCAGTGTTATAAATTGCAGCATAAGTATATATTTGGCTACAGTTTCAGTTTATTATAATTTCTTTTGTTTGTTTGTTTATTTTATTTACTAAGGTAGAGTGGACACTTGCATCTGCATTTAAGCAGCTTCTGCTGCCTCATTAGCATATCTTTGTCCCAGATAAGTCATACTCCGTAATGGGTCAGGTGCAGCACTGCTAAATTCAATTTTAAGTGTGTTGTGGAGTTGTTTAGTTAGTTACTTGATTATTTATAGGCAAGTTTTCCATGTTTTTTACTGCTGGGAATTTGCTTTGACAGTGTCCCTGTATCACAGAGCCAAAAAGCACCTCGGAGTGCTGACTCGGAGTCAGTTGAACTGAGAAGAGCTCAGCTGTGATGATCAATACAGAGGAGGGAAATTTGGACCCCTGTCAGCACACTACATTAAACAGCAAATATGGTGAAATGATATAAAGCTGAAAATAGCTGAAAATTGGACTTGTTTAGTAGGCGTTCTTTTTGAGAGCCTCCAATTACTTCATTTTTATTTTAGCATGTTTTTTGGAATTGTGTCGGTGTATTAGGGCTGTGCCATATTTTTCTCCAATATTGCATGTATTTGCAAAATGCATTGTTACTTTAAACTGTGATAAACTTCTCACAGGCTTTATCTGATTTTTTTCCCCTTCCAACAATAACCAAGTATGCATTCCTGCAGCTGAAACAGTAGAGCATGGTGCTAGCAGCACCAAGGTCATGGGTTCAATTCCCAGGAAGTCACTTTGGATCTTGATGTCTCATGACAATCATTTTAATTAATAAACACTATTGACATAGCCTAGTATGACACAAAAAAAAACAACAACTTTTTTTTTTTGCCATTTACCATATGGTCAACAAAAATTCAATTTTGAATGAATACATTTTCCCCTACTCAAATCATTTGTATCTAGTATAGTATATGAATTGGCTTATGTTTTTTTTGGCTGTATATGTATCTGCTCTCTCGCAGAGTTGTTTCATAGTTTGCGCATGACAGTCAGCCCACAGTATGGCTCACAGCACTGAGTGGTGAATGAGACCCAGAGGCAGTCTCCTCGCTCAATAGTCTTGTGAAGTGAGATAAATGTCATCTGAGATACAATGATGCTTCTGTTTTGAACACTGGAGAAGGTCACAGCAGCAGACAGTCCCTGCTGCTGGCTAGATGAGAGGCCTGAAATTGCCCTTGTTTAAGTGGCTTTGCACTCTGAGGATGTAGCTGGACACCCAGAGCTCCTTTTCATCGCCTATGATCACATGAATGTCATTAGACTTTCAATTAGAACAAATTTGATGGATTGTCTCTCTTTCCGCAGCTCTGTGGTTGAGCCAAGAGGGCATGTTGTCTGTACTGTGATATTATAAAACCGTGTTTCAAGGAAAGTGCTTTTGTTTTACGCGAGGTCAACTTGAATGGCTTCTTTGAGCAAGTGTGAGGAAATGAGAACGTTTATTGCTGACACTTCTGAGCTTATGGCATTCTTCAAGGTGAATTGGTAAACTAGTCTACAGTTATGGCATCGCTCACTCTTTACTCATTCCTCTCCTCATCTACTCTCTCCTGCTCTATTCTCTTCCCTTTTTGTGCCAGCTGAGTTGGCACAGACTGTGTGAAATATTTAAGGGCACAGCAGGTCTATCAGACGAGTTCTCAGTGTGGAGTTTGTGGAGTGCACTGCTGTCTGCAAGCTTGACACACTCATTAAATGTTGTATAGGATTCCACCCAGGGCCCCACTGTAAGATATTTATGTTTATGTATTATGAGTTTTTTTTCTTTTGGGCAGGCATAACTTTTAAACTCCAGTCGAATCAATAGACAATGTTCTATTCTGTTTTTCTCCAACACTCATGATGTGCTTTCCTACCCTTGCAGGGCTAGCGGCCATGGCGCTGCAGATGATGGTGTAGACGACAGCTCCGTGCCGAGAGAGAGAGCAGAGAGGACACTGGGTCAATAAGTTGCTCTCCTCACCGTAGACTGACAGACGCTGTCCAGGTTTTTTTTTCAAGCCCAGGATCAGTAAGGTGAACAGATCACCTGGCCTACTGCTTCCTCAGAAAAATACTAAAAATGCTGCCGTATGGGAGGAGGCCCCTTCCCACCTCTCTTCGTGAGGCATTCCTCCTCCTCTTCTTCCTCTCGTTCCTCCCTCAACATGGGGGGCTCGAGGTTAACCTCTCTTCCTTCCGGACCTTTACCCCACCAGAGGGAGGGCTTACGCATTTGGTCGTCCATGACAAAACGGGTGAAGTCTACGTCGGTGCTGTCAATTGGATCTACAAGCTCTCCAGCAACCTGACCAAGCTTCGAAGCCATGTTACTGGTCCTGTGGTGGATAATGAGAAATGTTACCCACCACCTGGTGTTCAGTCTTGCCCTCACGAGTTATCACAGACTAGCAATGTCAACAAGTTGTTGCTTCTGGATTCAGGGCAGAACAGGCTCATTGCATGTGGAAGCACCTCGCAGGGTATATGCCAGTTCCTCCGACTGGATGACCTCTTCAAACTGGGTGAGCCACATCACCGCAAGGAGCACTACCTTTCAAGTGTGTCCGAGGCGGGCACTATGTCAGGAGTGGTTATTAGTGGAACCCAAGGTGAAGACAGAGGTAAATTGTTTGTAGGTACACCCATCGAAGGAAAATCGGAGTACTTCCCAACTCTCTCCAGTCGTAAGCTGATGGCTAATGAGGAGAATGCTGAAATGTTCAGCTTTGTCTACCAGGATGAGTTTGTCTCCTCACAGCTCAAGATTCCATCCGACACCCTTTCCAAGTTCCCTACCTTTGACATCTACTATGTCTATGGCTTTAGCAGCGAGCAATTCATCTACTACCTAACTCTCCAGCTGGACACCCAGCTCACCTCGCCGGATGCCAGTGGTGAACAATTTTTCACCTCCAAGATTGTCCGCCTCTGTGTGGATGACCCCAAGTTCTACTCCTACGTGGAGTTTCCTATTGGCTGTACCAAGGATGGTGTGGAATACCGATTGGTTCAAGACGCCTACCTCAGTCGGCCCGGTGCCAAGCTGGCACGATCATTGGGTATCTCTGAACAGGAAGAGGTGCTGTTTACCGTTTTTGCTCAGGGCCAAAAGAACCGGGCCAAGCCACCGAAAGAATCAGCACTGTGCCTGTTCACACTGCGAAAAATCAAGGAAAAGATTAAGGAGAGGATCCAATCCTGCTACCGGGGTGAAGGAAAGCTATCCCTGCCCTGGCTGCTCAACAAGGAACTGAACTGCATAAACTCAGTAAGTCACACTTACTAACTATATTGTTAAATTAACAAGCCAGATGCCAGCTGCACTGTTGATTTTAGTTCTGACTTGTTTGCAAATGAATTAAAGTACCTTAAGTCCCTCAACTCAATTCCAGTGTTGTTGGGTGTTGTAGCAATCAATCAATTCATTATAGAACGCATGTTATTTCCAGATCATTAGTGAGGTAAAGCAGTTGGGAATGTCTTGTCCGTGTGCATGGATGCAGGCCCTGAGAATCTCACTGTTGTTTAACAGGGAAACATCCACTCTCAAGTCAGATTAACTAGCCTAGCCACATCATTAACTCAGTTCATGGGATTAGCGCCCTGTCACTCTCTTGCCTCATGTGTCCTTTTTCTCAAGTGATAATTGATTTAAACTCTTAAAGTTGTTCTGTCTTTGTTGCCCAAGTCCTCTTGGGACCTTTGTTCTGGTGTCAGAACAATGTGGACAGCCGCAGAGAGGCTAGCGTGCAGGCGCATAGCTTACTTGCTAATCAACAGCACTCTTAGCTGCTCTCTCTACATAGGCCGTTGTAGGAAATAGCCAAGCCGACAATTCTACACCGAACACAATGCTCTAGCACAGAATGAGGGGATTATTCCCAGAGAACAGCCCAAATCCTCCCTTCTATTATATGTGCAGCATGTTCCTGGGTGATTCGCCTGTACTTAAGACATACAAGAGGAAACACATTTTGGCTGATGGGGTGAAACTTGTGAGAGTAATAAAAAATAGAAAGATGGAGCTGGTGATTAAGAAAGAAAGGAAGATGAAGGGAAGGGAGGCAGATAAGGATCGAGAAAGCTTGCCGACTTTGCTTCTCATGTTGTATCATGATATATTATGTGATGTAGTTATTGTTTCACAATTCTTATGCCATGACACCTCATCTTCAGTATTTTGTCATAACACTAGTGGGTTATGAATTATAAAATTTCTCCAAAACTTTTATTAAATGCCCCAAATGAGAAAATGTAATATTCGCTTCAGTTTATAACAGCAATATGTGATCTGATCAAACGGTTAGTGGCATGTACATCAAAGCTCTAAAATTCAAACTAGATAGTAATTCATTTTACTATCCATCATATGCTGAATTTGTAATCACCTATCAGGCTACATATCACAGATAGAGAGACCTGCTGTTATTCAGCTGTTATAGACTCTCTTTCAAAAGCAGGTTTGATTGACTTTTTTTCTTTTCTTTTTTATGACTCATCGTTTACTAAGCAGTTTTTTTCATTAAAATGGTGCTTTTCATAAAGAAAATTGGTGGAAAATTCCTAAAGAAAATAGAGAGACCAACATGTATTTCTTTCTTTTGTGGAACATGAAAAGATATTTTGACGAATAACAACATTGGACCCCGCTGACTGTCATTGTGTGAAGATATCTTTTGTGTCCTACAGAAGAAAGCAATGCATACATGTTTGAAACTCCATGGTAATGACGATAAATTATATTTCTGGGTGAACTATCCCCTGCTGCTCTGCCATAAAAATAGTCTGTAAGACTACATTTAAGCTAATGCTTGCTGAAAATGCAACGCATACTTGTGGAAATTACGTTTGTGTTTATTGCGTGAAATGTTTTGGGCCTTAATTTGCCTTCTTCATAGTCTTAACAGTTGTCTTTATAGTGCATTGTTGGTAGTGTAAACCATATGTTCTAATGCAGATTTTGATGGCAGCGGCCACAGTGGTAGACTCCGTCGGCAAATAACTGACAGTGGCATTAACGATAATAACTGCTGCCATTATAATAACGGGCCTGGAGCAATCTGCCTTGGTAATGATGGCAGCACGGCTGGCTGAATTGGATGAAAAGATAATGTGCTGAGGGTCCTCCACCGGCAAGGAGCTTCCAGCTTATGAATAATTCACCCTCACTCACCTTGTGTTATTCATTTATAGCCCATCACAATCAGCGCATGATCAAAAATCCCTCTGCCTCCGCGCTCTGCTTACAAGCAATTAATGTTGTCATTTTCCAATCACAAAGCACACTTTCATAATTCAGAAGGCTTTGGGGGAGGCACTCGTGCAGACAGACGGAAAGCCGACTGGAGGGGGAAAAACGAAGAGAGATGTGTGCTATCGGACAGACAGTAAGCACTTTTGACGTCTTTCTTCTGCCCACCTGTCCCGTTGCTCATGGTAAAGCTATGCATATATGTAAATGAGAAACCGTACATGATGGTGCTTGATTACCATCTGCGACACTGTGTTGCTATCCATCAAAGACACGTCAGCAGAGTCAAATAATAATTACACACAGACTTCTCTATTCTGCTTCTTATCCAGGCTGGCAGTGGTACTTTTTCACTGTAATTCATTTCATTGGCCTTTTCTTTATAAAATAACTGATGTCTGTAATGGACACTTTTGTTCATGCACAGCAAGGGCCTCTAATATGATTCAATACAGCATTATGATGCAGCGTTTTGAGGCACTGTACATTTGGAAGCTGAAGACTGAATTTGTACTTTGCTGCCAAAGTGCCCTATTCAGATGCTGATGCGAGTCTTTCTTATATTTTCAAACCTATTGATCTACAGGAAATAGAGATTATTGTGCTGGATGGCATCTCTCTGTCTATTTCCATTCAGCTTGAGCGCCAGACTCTCTTTCAAATCTTCCGAATTTATGGCGGCTGTAACAGGAACTTTTAAAAGTTCCAGGTCACCTTCTGTGCCAAATGCAAGCTGGTTTCCAACCATCTGAATTGTGCCTGTAAGTAAAAAAAAAAAAAGCATGAGCGGGGGAAAAAAGCAGAACAAAAACATATTTGCATTGCTAATGAGTTTTTCAGTCAGGCCACAGGTGATATTAATGAGCACAACCACTGCACACAATAACAACAGACAACAATACACACTCGTCACTTACGTACTTGAAAACACAGAGTGCGAATCACATGACATCATTATTGAACGAATTTTAGCTGATATTGTGTGTGATATAAAACTGATGAACAAAAATACACCAGGACCGACTCCTCACCCTTCGCTCCTTTGCATAATTACATGATAACTTATCTCGGTTGATCACTTGCCTGGTGATTTTGATTGCTAGCCGTTATCCTTCTAGTGTTCGGTTCTGATTTTCCCTCAGACTGAAGACGGAAAGATTTTCTGTCTTGTATTTTAATCTCCGATGCTATTGAAAGCATCCCTAATGAAAGACTTTGTGATTTAATTATGACATTGAACATCATTTGCTTGCTGTTGGTGTTTACTTCAGTTCTTTCTGACTCTTTGAGGAACAGCTCAAGGAAATGAGAGAACAAGTCCATGTGGGAGCTCTTCACGGCCAGGCAAAAAAAGATATTGTACTGGATTACACTTTAATGGCTTCCCATCTGTGCCTCCTTCCCTGTAGGGTATTGATCAGAGATGACTGGATATTGAAAAATCATATAGATGAAACTGTATCCCCCTCAATAGCCTTGGGGCTAATCGTTTTTCCATAGTCTTATTTACTGTGCTTTGGAACACAGGTTTGAGATTAAGGGAATCCTCTGTACATTTTTCTTCCTTAAAGGGGACACAAAGAAGAAAAATTAACTGTAAATATCTGTTCTTTCCGAATGGGTACACCACTACCATTTTCAGAGGTAGAGAATGAGTACTGATACTTTCTGGTATTTGCTGATATGACATTTGTTCATATTTAATAATTTAATAATTAATATGGTTTAATTAGCTATTTATTTATGTATTTTCTATATTAAAAACCAGAGCTTTATTTTAAAAAATATATACGTCTATTTTCATTTTATCCTTATTTGACGCTACTGTGTAGAAGCACCCAGAAAGTACAGGGTTTATGAGTGAAGAGTGAAAGTTTACTGTTTTTTTTTTAATTGAGTACAAGTACATGATCTCAGTATCCGATACTAGTATTGTATCAGTGCATTCCTGTCTGGATGGTAGCATTGTGAATGCGCTTGTAATGGGGCAGAATTTGTGTTTTCTGCTTTTTTGTAGCTTTAACATAAGCTATTCAGATCAAACGGGGCCTTGAGAGTGGCCAAATAAAGTGTAGACAACTGTATGAACTCTCTGTGATGGTAATTTTAAATCAATAAGTCAGCCAGCTAACTGGGTAGTAAGAAAAATGACCCCCCCATCCTTTCAGATGGTGACTATGTGTGTAGGTTGCAAATCTCTTAACAGGTCAGGCTTGGAGTGCTCCCCATCTAATTGTCGGTGTAATTATTTATTGATGTGTGTTTGTGTGGGAGCCGCCGTAGAGAGTGTGTGTGGGATGGTAGGTGGTTGTGATCAGGCACGCAGTGTGTGTTTGGGGGTGCGTGCTTGTGTGGGGCGCTATTTGCCAGGCTGCGCGTGCAGCTGTATTTGTTGTTTCCTGTGGTGGTGGGCAATGGGATGGATCCAGAGAACATCAGTCTATTTCATATTCCACAAAGGCTTAAAAACAACCGCATACACAAGCTGGGAAAAGCCAGTTATACCTTCCCTGCTGAAAATACCTGCTTCGATTTAACCAGCATGCTTTTGCAGGCTGGTTAATTCTGTGGCCGGTTGCAAAAAACTGCTTAGACTAGTCTTAAAAGTTAGGTAATTTTTTTTTAAGTCAGTTACATAAAAATGTAGATTGATCTACTTTGAATCTGAAAAGACAGACTGATAACCACTTGGTTAACTGCTAGTTAGTCAAACTAGTTCTTAAGACACAGGCTTAATGTGGTGACTGTTTACGCAACTGGCCGGCCGCTGGCTTGGTTCTATTAAGATGGTCAGCCATCACTTTTTCTGCTGATGTTGTTTGACCAAGGCTGGACTAGAAGACTAGAGGGGACACGTTTCATGAACATTAGAGAAATAAATTAATTAAATGAATTTATTTAAATCATATTTTTGTTGTTTGATGAGAACACTTTACTTGAAGACTTTATTTATAATGCATTATAATGGAATTCATAATGTACATCATAATTTTATTAGGCCTATACCTTTTCATAACCAAAGTTAAAATGCATTATAATATTTGCAGATTTACACCTGAAATTGGTTGTTTGTCATGTGTTGTAATAGATTATACTTTCTAAAGGTGTAACAATAAATATATATTATAATGTATTATAATTGTGGTTACAATTATTCATTAATAATTCAGATCATTCATTATAAGCATCATAAAGTATATTACAAGACATAACTAATGCATTAAAAAAACCTTTTTGCATTTTATATTTAAGTGCTACCAAAATATCTTTTAAATGTAGTCAGTATTTCATCATGTAACATTCATAAATTATATTACATTTGTAAAAGTACATTTTACTACAATTGTTGCTTTTAATCTGTTTTTGTTTGCACTTTTACTAAAATTTAAAAAATCAGTCTAATTTTCCATAAATTTTCATCAGTATGCATTACTTGTTGTAATTTGTCTTGTTTTCAACTTTAACAACCATTTTTTTCCTAGGTAATTTTGTTGACAAATTCATGTTTGTGTCTTTGAGCAACATTCCTATCAACCAAGCATATTTTATTGGCAATCTTTAGTTTAAGGTTTGAACAACTTATCAATCCGTTATAGCCCTCTGATTGTAGTAGTAAGTTAGGATCCAGGAGCAAGTCGTACTCGACAAGAACACAATCACTGGTCTTTGCATCGTCGGAGAACCATAGTCCCAAATTTTGCTGGGTAAGCTACTTAAGAACATCAGCACTTTCTGTGGTTTCACCAAGCGTGACATGCTCTTGGATCAACTTCCTTGTTGGTTGTGGAAAAACATTCCTACCAACCAGTTAGATTTTCGGATTAAGGCTGGAGTTAAGCTTATACAGAATTCTTATTAATTTAGCTCAATTTAAATTATATTGCTCAATTTTTGGGGTAGGTTAAGGTAAGATTTGAGACGGTTTGACTAGAATGTTGTTCTAGGAACATCGCGTACAGTACTTGGCAACAATATGTTCACGGGTCTTTTCAGCAGGGTCAGAGAACGACAATCCATCTTGATATTATGCAGTAAATAATGCTCAGCCATAATCTTGTGATTTCTACAGACGAATACTTGCTAAATCATTATGACTTATGGCCAGCCACTTTTGGTAAGCAAATTTCAGAGCATAACTAGCATGACCTGGAAAGAAGGATGGTGAACCACTTTTTGAAAGGACAAAGCCATTCCTAGTCCCAAATTTTGCTGGGTAAGCTACTTAAGAACATCAGCACTTTCTGTGGTTTCACCAAGCGTGACATGCTCTTGGATCAACTTCCTTGTTGGTTGTGGAAAAACATTCCTACCAACCAGTTAGATTTTCGGATTAAGGCTGGAGTTAAGCTTATACAGAATTCTTATTAATTTAGCTCAATTTAAATTATATTGCTCAATAATTTTTGGGGTAGGTTAAGGTAAGATTTGAGACGGTTTGACTAGAATGTTGTTCTAGGAACATCGCGTACAGTACTTGGCAACAATATGTTCACGGGTCTTTTCAGCAGGGTCAGAGAACGACAATCCATCTTGATATTATGCAGTAAATAATGCTCAGCCATAATCTTGTGATTTCTACAGACGAATACTTGCTAAATCATTATGACTTATGGCCAGCCACTTTTGGTAAGCAAATTTCAGAGCATAACTAGCATGACCTGGAAAGAAGGATGGTGAACCACTTTTTGAAAGGACAAAGCCATTCCTCATTCCTGGCACTGCGACCGAAGCTGAAGAGCCAGTGGGAGTTTTGTGACACTCCGAAGAGGTCATGGTGGCTTTTAGAACTTTATTATTATGGTTTTTCCCCCATCTTGAAGCTAGCTGTCATCTGAGATGTTTCTAGCTGGCTTTCTTGAGTCCAAATGTAATGAGGGGGTGTATGATTAGATGATGGAGCATTACTGGACACTGAGGTCAGAGGTTCCAGGAAAAGATTAAAAGCTTTGGGTGCATAATGAGGATTGGATTTCCCTTATGGGTGCTGTCACAACCTTGCAACTTGTGTTTTTAGGAGGTGGATCCAGTGTAGTTAGACAGAAAAAATGCTCCTCGCTAATGGAAACCAACAGTTGCAGCTTCAAATGCCAAAATGACTGTGCTCTTTGTTCATGTGAGTGAGAAAGACATGGTTTCTTTTATTATGATGTGCTCTAAAGGCTTCATTGATTGTGTGTTTGAATAGACATTGTTTGTGAGTCAAGTACTTTCATCTGATGTTGGGCATTTAAAGCCCTGATATTGCTCCTGAGAGACATTCGCTGATAACCATGATACAGTACATTTAGCAAATGAGCCTGTAGATGCAATTTGATTCTTTCATTGATATTTTCTACCAAACAGATTGTTTATTATTTCAATTTTCCCACCCAAGAGGGCTTAATGGCTAGATCTGACCCATAACTGCAGCAGTCACACTGATAAAACATATTTGGACACTTAAGCCGGGGTTTTTCAAACTGTTTGATGCCAAGGACCCCTTCTGTGTAGACCCCTTTATAAAAAAAATTAAGGTAGCTATGTATGGTGTGTATATATAAAGTATATTTCAAGTATAAAAATCCATTTATACAGTGAAGTGTCATATTATGTAGATTAATAAATTGGCTTTGTGTTGATACTGTACTGAAGCTTAAATACATAGTATATTATCTGGGAAATGCGCGCACACACACACACACACACACACACACACACACATAGTTAACAGTCAAGAGCTTATTTAGACTAAATATAATAGTTGCATGTGTAAAGAAAATGCATGAAACAAACAAAAGCGTACATAAATGCAAAAATGTGAATAAGAAATTTTAGGAAATTATATGTAAAATATCTCTTACTGTTATTTGTGGCTTTGAAAAATGGATAAATCCTGTTAATTTAGTTTGTAGGACTTCAGGTTATGAATGTTGTATAAGAATTCATGAGGTAAGAGTTTTATGTATATGAGTTTAGCTGCAGTTAAATAACTGTGGGAGAAATCGGTAATGTTTTTACACTGTTATGCATTATGAATATTAAATTATTTTGCCATTTTACAGGTAGGGTTTAAGTGTACCTTCAACCAGGGAGAACACAAATCTAAATACTAGTTATGGGGATTTTTATTGATTTTAATAAACTGCATAAAACAGTCAGCCTGTTTTATAATCGCTCATACTGCAGTCTATGAATTTTATATAAAAGTATAAATTAAAAAAAACCTATTAGTAGCTTCATTTAAGTTTTTTTTTTTCTTTTTAATTGTAGGTTTTATTCATGCATAATTAGTTTATTCTTTCTTTGAAGAATCCTTACTAATATTAATAGTTACAATTGGTATTAAATTGGTTAAATTCTTAGTATGAGATAGGCTTTAAGTTTTATTGTAAGTTTTTATTATAATTATTTCATTCTGTTAAGATATAATATGATTGATTAAAATTACAAAATTATACAGTATTTTTGGCAATATGCAAATATGATTTTGACTTTAATTATAGTTCATTTAAAGTTAAATGATTATTTTATACAAAAGTAGTGTTGCTAAGAGCAATTGAACCGGAATTGTTAAAAAATAAATCACATACACACAGAATGTTGAGATGTTTTTAGGCATCTCTATCTAGCAAAATACCTCGCAAAACCTAGTATATAGATGTGTATATATTTATTCCCCACATTGAAAATCTTTCACTCATATTTTTTTAATTTTGGAGTTTAGCAGATGTTTTATTTGTTCTAGGTGTTTTTCATGCTTAAATATGAATAACCCTCAGACAAACCAGGATACACACAATCACACACAAGGCCGGGAACGTAAACTCACTCGCTAACCCGTTTGTTTCAGCACAAATTTAGGTTCCCTGGAATCTTAAGCGAAACGATCAGGCAGGAAGTGGGTCAGTAATGTTGAGAAATTGGCATTTCTTAGCCAGCACATTAAGAGTAGGAGCAACTGCTTTCAATGGAAGCTCTGAAAGGCCTGATGTCGGAGCGTGCCAAACATACGTGTGATCTGCCATGCAAGGATGCAAATCATTCAACCTCTACAGGTTGATTCTCATGAGAAGCAGTGCAGATTTAGGTATGCCGTGCCAAACTATTTGGTCTGTTGTCCTAATCTGAACCATATGAGGACAGTAGATCAACTGCGCTCAGTGCTAAATAGGGATTGTTACCAAAAATAAATAAATAAAAAAAAAAGGGTAAATGTCAGGAACAAATATGTGCAGGACTCTGGGCAAAAATTATTATAATTTGTTTTTCATGGACATTATTTTCAAGGCGATTATGGGTGTTTTTCTTCTTAGTAATGCATATATTATTATTAAAATCCCAGTACTGCCATGCAAAATTTAAATCACCCTGCTAGGATTTATTTATTTTTAAATGATTTCTTTTTTTTAAGATTATTATTATTGCAGTTTGTTAATGTCCAATTTGTTGCATTACAGTAATAAGAATTACAAATGTGCTTAACTTGCATTAAATGTGATGCCACGATGCAGAGTATTTTAATAGGCCTTTAAAAAAAAAATTAATATCTGGAAATATGACCTGAGAAAGTTCTTGACAGGTTTTATGAGAGTCACCCAACTAACGAAAAACTAAACCGTTTCAATTTGCTTGCATCTGGAAGCATTTTTGTGCCTTTGCTATTCCATTCAGTTTTTGGAAGTTTATGCAGATTTATAGATCAGTGAAATGCATAATCACTTAACCTTCGTGTTAGAGAGAAATAAGGAGAAACGGAGAAAGTTGTGCATGTGTGTTCTGTCTGTGCCAGATGCCATGGGGCCGAGCGCAGGTCATGGGCAGTCTCATAATCAGGCCTCTGTGCACTGCTAGTGGCGTGTTTGTGTTGTGTGGGGAATTTGTGCTGGTCTGAGGAAGCTGTATGTGCGAGTGTGAATAGGCTGTGTCTAAGGGTGCGTGTGTGGTGTCAGGTCAGTGGAGAGGAGATATGAACATCTGTCCCACAGCTTTTGCCTGCTGCTAGTTAAATGACACAAGCATGCAGTCGTTACACATTAGCACATGTGTGCAGCTCAGAGTTGCACTTGCCTCTTTCAGTCAGCTCTTTTGTTATCATACACAGCATAGTCTCTGCTTCAGAAGGCATACGCCCCAAAAAAATGTTCATGGGTCATTTTTAATCCATATTGCATACAAAGATCAGAATGGCATTTTATCATACTTTATTTCTATTTCTGCAGGATGCATACTGTGCGAATGTCCTGCATTCATAGAACTCACACACGAGATATTACATATGCCAAATATGGAGTATGCATGTAAGCACACTGCATAGGGTACTGTATCCCACATTGCAATGCACTCGATTCGACCTACTGTATATGTTTAGGGTTGCACTTTATTTTAAGGTGTCCTAGTTAAAGTGTAATTCTGAGTAATATTAATTAAAAACATGTACTTAATATAGTGTTAGGATTAGGGGGTTGGTTTAAGGTTAGTTGCATGTAATACAGTATGTGCATAATTGAGTCTTATTACTATAATATGTAATGTGTAAAAAAGACACTGAATTAAATAGTTACCATATAACTAGAACTACATACCATATATAACTATGATATTATATAATATTGAATACATGTACTTATTGCACTATGTATAAATTACAGTACTATTTTTATGTACTATAAATATTACTTTAATATTTATTATTTAAATGTTATATTAATTTATTTTCTAAATAGATTAGACAAAATGTAGTTTATCTTACGGTGGATACCATTTGCTAAATTAAATTCGCTATGCAATATACTGTGGTTATATACGGTTTAAACCATTTTGCATTATTTTTTTTAAATTTAAGTAATTCTGAGTATCTACTGTACTTGTAGGCACTATGCTGCTAGTATTACATTCTGATTGTAGCCAAAAATGGCTGAAATCACCTGTTCCAATCCTATTTGCTCACTACTATGCACATTTTCTGAGATTGTGGTCTGTACAGGTTGATATAAGTTTGAAACAAATAGGGATGTGCGCGACGACTAATTTGACGTCGTTTAAACTGAAGTTTTGTATCCGACTAGTCAAAAAGCAAGAAACCCCCAAGATGGTAAGAAAAAAAACTTTGTGCGCGTGTATATAATAGCCTACATTTGAAATACTTAATCTATGAATCACACGGTCAAATTCCTTAATGAATTCCGCTAAAAATAGGTCACAATTATGCCGTACGCTTGCCTCGCGTTATTTAATTTTAGGCAGTCGTTAAAAAAAAGAAGAAAAAAAAAGAAGAGCACACACTCAACATCAGTCAATGCTTATTTATTAAAATCAGCTGGGGAAATGCAGAACAATGGAAAATCAATCAATAGCCTGACAGAATTCTTTATCTTCATATAACGTTAGCCAACATATTAAAACACAAGTCAAAAACAATAGGAAATTTGATTTTTAGGCAGTCGTTAAAAAAAAGAAGAAAAAAAAAAAGAAGAGCACACACTCAACATCAGTCAATGCTTATTTATTAAAATCAGCTGGGGAAATGCAGAACAATGGAAAATCAATCAATAGCCTGACAGAATTCTTTATCTTCATATAACGTTAGCCAACATATTAAAACACAAGTCAAAAACAATAGGAAATTTGATCAAGGAATAGCATTAAAACGGCTTTTAAAAACATACTTCATCATGTAGGCTATATCATCTAAAAACTAAACAAACAAAGAGAAAGACAGGTCCTGAGGCGATTAACAATTCCTGCACTTGAAAAAACGCGCTCTGCAGGAACTGAAGTCGCAGGCACGCAGAGATAACGAAAAGCAAGCCAACAGAATTTCGGAAAGAGCCTGGACATCCTGCACCACCACTGAAGTGGGTCTTCGTTAGAGGAATAGACGGCGCGGACGGGATCGCAGCGGCGGCGGGCTGTAGTGAATGACGTGATTGACATTAGCTGGCTTTGGCTAGTCTCTAAGCTAACGCCTACGTGCCTGTATTGAATATGATTACGCATTGCTCCAGTAGAGTTATTGTAAGCCAATTTGACTTTACAGTTTTACACACAACTTTTCAGTTTCCTTCTAATTCATAATAATCCCACACCTTACTCGTCTTTTGCATGGTCACTTTTGAGCTCGCCACAACTGACACGAAGAAAACTCGTGCAAAGTCTGAGGTAAAAATGTAGTTTACGCCCAGATACACTTTTAAAAATAATGTATTATTTTTTTCAAATGTTTTATTTTAACTTGTTATTTAAAATGTTTTACATGGTACAATGGTCATTAGATGGTAACATAAAATGATGGTAAGTTGAATGATAATTGTTTTCTTTTTTCTTTTTCTGTCATGTAATCGACTACTGTTTTCAGTGTCGACTAGTAGGAGCTGTACCATTTAGTCGACTAGACCCGCATATCCTTTGAAAGAAACTTACCTAAAAGTTGCCAGACTGCTACAAGGATCAATTTTGAGGAAGAACTAGTCACTGGATTTGCCAAAATATGCAAGGGACATGATATCAGATATCATGATATAGAAATATATTCAAAAGTTTCCTTCGAGTCAGTTAGTGGCAAGAAGATGAGATTCTAGAGTATATCTAGTCTTTAGGCTTTTCTCCCTAATGTTCATCATGTCAGATTTAACTGTCCTTACTTGTAGCGTGGACCACAAGTTTGACTATGTAAGACTACACTTGATATAAAGTTGAATATACCTTTCCTGTTCAGTAACCCATTCACAATGACATCATTTTGAAGGGTATTTTAATCTACACCTTTAATTCAAAATCAGCCCCGATCAGCAGTGCACACTTCTCTTCCACTTTCCGTTGATATTTTCCAGTGCCAACATGCAGTGAACACCTGCTCTCGCTCCATGATTGTCTCATGGAGACGTTATAAAGCCAAACAATAGAGCTCACAAGTGCCTTTTTAGTGCCAGACGAGGGCATGGAGTGAAAGAGGAATAGAGACTGAGAGAGAACGTCCAGAGGTGATTAAAGGTGAAAGCGTAGACTGATATATTGCTCTGCCTTACAGCCATGCCACGGGGTATAGGCCCTAAACAACAGGACCACAGCATGTACTAGATAGTGTAGGTGAATGTGAGAGTGCATTATGGGTGTGAATGTGTGTTTGGCTAGATGTATATGTCTGTATAATCTGCCATTTGTCATCTGACATCCTGTGAATGATGTGACCTTGTCATGAAATGTGGAAGAGATAATAATTTGTCATTTGTGTAGTGTGTTTGTAAATATTTACAGGAAGTCAGGCAGGAAGAGGCATTAGGACTACACAACTGTCCTATAGAATATAGAGTCTACACTATACATTAGCATTACATTTTTTATTATTATTTTTTAAAGAAGTTAACATTTTTAATCAGTAAAGATGCTTTAAATTTATCAAAAGTGGCAGTAAAGACATTTATAATGTTACAAAATAAGTTCATCAACCTAACCCTAAGTAGATACCATTTTTGTGACCTCATATGAGAGACTGTATGGAGAAATAAACTTTTTGTCATACCACAATCAACAAGTAAAGATGAAAAGATTTGAAAAGGGAAAAAAAGTAAAAATAGTGAAAACATTTAGTAAATGTAATGTAAAGAGTAAATGATGTACCCTAAAATCTTCAATAAAGGAAAAATTGATGAAGATGCATTCATGTTCATTTTCGTAGAATGAACATTAGGATCTAGCTAAGACCTGTGACCTCTGGTGTTGCTCTACCAGTTGAGCTACAGGAACGTCATATCATCGTAATCAAATGGCAGGATAGACGGCCTACATAAAGACATTAAGTCCTACTAAAGGACTTTAGATTGAGGGTCAATAGGATTGCTCAGAGGAAGCAGCTGTATAAATAACACCATTATATAAAGCTGAACGACAGCTCACGGTGGCCATGCTAATATGACAAGTATTTGTAGATAAGCCTCAGATGCTTTGGGAATCTGTGATGTTCTCCTGTCTAATGCTGTTAATGCCAGAGAGAGCGAGAGCGGCGGAGAGAGTGCCTGAATTTTGGCTCGCTTTAGCGCGAGCACCATTAAGACCCAATTAGAGAGCCTCCATTGGCTGTTTGGAGGAAACAAAGGGCAAACGGCTGAGCCGCTGCATTTCCACCGTCACCAATCAAAACAGGAGGCTGGCAGCCTGCCATCCCTCCACTCATCTCTCGCTCACTCGCTCTCTTTCTCTTAGGAAATGCGTCCAAAGATTTTGGCAGCCTCTCTTTATCTTCATTTATGTGTTCCACCATCTACAAACACATTTAAGGACAAGTGCACACATACACACGCATCAGCACAAACACATTTAAGGATAATCACACACATGCACACACGCACATGGCCGCCCACCTTGTTACATACCCTAGTACACAAATAAGGATTCATTTTGAACACAAATGAGCAGCTCATGTATATAAATATACATGTATATAAAAAGGCAATTGAATGTTACAGTATTCCTATTATAAATACATATTTTACAAACTTAAGTTTTTTATAAATTAATTTTAAAACTGATATTTAGTTTTAAAACATAATTTGTTACGATATTAATGTTTATTAAAAAATTTAATATTATTTAATATTATGATATTTATATAAATACCATTTCTAAATATATTTAAATATAGTATCGTTATAAAATACATTAATATTACTTGATTATAAAACTATTATAATTATAAATGCATTGTGTGTATATATTTAAATATTTGTGTATTTAAAAAAATATATAAATGTACTTTAATATTTATAAATATATTATTTATGAATGCTGTTTTTATGCATGCTATTTATAAATATAATTACAAACTGTAAATTATTATAAATTAGAAAACTTTGGAACTCTTTATATATTTGTATATATGTGGACTCTGACTATATATAATAATGAATTACAGAATGATGAACTGATGAATATGAACAAATAACTGAAGCGAAACCATAGTTATTGGTTTTAAAAATCCATGCATGAGTCCTGAAAAAAAACCTTTCAATTTGGTTATAAAATGCAGCTCTCACTCTTGTTTATAACTAAACTGTGAGTGAACATACCTGTTTTTAGCTCTCAAAAAACAGGACTGAGAACTTTGTATCTCTCCTTTGTATGTTCTTCCAAAGTACCTGGTCTCTCTGGATCAGGCCTGCGGCATTTCTAAAACATGCTGCCAGATTAACCCTTTGAGACGAGTCTGTCTATCACATCCCCCTCTGTCAAGCCCTGCCTCCCTCATAGATCCCTAAGACTATCATTGGACGGATGGAGAGAGCAGAAAAAAAGAGATGGACTGATAGAGGAGAGACTTGGATTGTTTCTGCTGTGAGATCGATCAGATGGTGTAACGATAAGACATAAGGATTACAGCTGCTCTCTAAGGTGTGTGTGTGTGTGTGTGTGTGTGTGAGCAGAGGTGAGTTAGCATCACATTCCTGTTTCCCACTGGTCTGCATCGGGCCACTAACTTGAAATCAGGAACTAACTTGAAATCAGGACACTTTGAGGTTTGTGCTTAGTCATCAGCAAAAAAAAAAGTTTTATTAGATAATACATTTACACAACAGCCTTCTTGTCTTAGACCTTCCATGCTGTGAGGGGTATTTTTAGACAGATTTATGCATGTGCAATGTGCAAATGTGCTTTGATTTTATCATGTAGGGTCAGTTTGATCTTCAGCGGGAACAGTACAGATGGGTTCATTTAAGTTTTTGAGGTTCATACTCTCTGACTGGATTCTGAAGCATCTCCTTCCTGTCCATTCTGTCAGAGGCATTTCAGCCCCCTTCCATCTCAGCTGTCATCCCCCTCACGTTCCATGGATATTGAAGTGACAGTCTCAGTCCAGCCCAAGAAACTGCGGTCGCTTGGTGTTTAAGGTCTTTAACTTGTTAACATGTCCGTGTCTCTTAACACCCTTCTCCAAAACCAGAGATTTATGGGAGAGATGAGATTTTTTCTTGGGTCAGGACACCCGTCTCCTCCCTTCCCCTCCCACCTAAAACATTCTGCACCGAACACTTTCCTCCGTCTAGCATCTTAGGAAATGCGTCCAAAGATTTTGGCAGCCTCTCTTTATCTTCATTTATGTGTTCCACCATCTACAAACACATTTAAGGACAAGTGCACACATACACACGCATCAGCACAAACACATTTAAGGATAATCACACACATGCACACACGCACATGGCCGCCCACCTTGTTACATACCCTAGTACACAAATAAGGATTCATTTTGAACACAAATGAGCAGCTCTATAGACGATCAGCAGTTTGAGGAAGAAGTGTTTTAGTGTATTTTTCTTGTTGATTTTGGGATATACTTTGTTTTTTTTCTTTGTGAAATATAATACAATTGAATAAGTTAATAAATATATTTATTTAGATTATATTATATTAGTTTTATATTCTTATGCATATATATTTATATATAATAAATATACATGTATATAAAAAGGCAATTGAATGTTACAGTATTCCTATTATAAATACATATTTTACAAACTTAAGTTTTTTATAAATTAATTTTAAAACTGATATTTAGTTTTAAAACATAATTTGTTACGATATTAATGTTTATTAAAAAATTTAATATTATTTAATATTATGATATTTATATAAATACCATTTCTAAATATATTTAAATATAGTATCGTTATAAAATACATTAATATTACTTGATTATAAAACTATTATAATTATAAATGCATTGTGTGTATATATTTAAATATTTGTGTATTTAAAAAAATATATAAATGTACTTTAATATTTATAAATATATTATTTATGAATGCTGTTTTTATGCATGCTATTTATAAATATAATTACAAACTGTAAATTATTATAAATTAGAAAACTTTGGAACTCTTTATATATTTGTATATATGTGGACTCTGACTATATATAATAATGAATTACAGAATGATGAACTGATGAATATGAACAAATAACTGAAGCGAAACCATAGTTATTGGTTTTAAAAATCCATGCATGAGTCCTGAAAAAAAACCTTTCAATTTGGTTATAAAATGCAGCTCTCACTCTTGTTTATAACTAAACTGTGAGTGAACATACCTGTTTTTAGCTCTCAAAAAACAGGACTGAGAACTTTGTATCTCTCCTTTGTATGTTCTTCCAAAGTACCTGGTCTCTCTGGATCAGGCCTGCGGCATTTCTAAAACATGCTGCCAGATTAACCCTTTGAGACGAGTCTGTCTATCACATCCCCCTCTGTCAAGCCCTGCCTCCCTCATAGATCCCTAAGACTATCATTGGACGGATGGAGAGAGCAGAAAAAAAGAGATGGACTGATAGAGGAGAGACTTGGATTGTTTCTGCTGTGAGATCGATCAGATGGTGTAACGATAAGACATAAGGATTACAGCTGCTCTCTAAGGTGTGTGTGTGTGTGTGTGTGTGTGTGAGCAGAGGTGAGTTAGCATCACATTCCTGTTTCCCACTGGTCTGCATCGGGCCACTAACTTGAAATCAGGAACTAACTTGAAATCAGGACACTTTGAGGTTTGTGCTTAGTCATCAGCAAAAAAAAAAGTTTTATTAGATAATACATTTACACAACAGCCTTCTTGTCCTCGCTCACTCGCTCTCTTTCTCTTAGGCAATGCGTCCAAAGATTTTGGCAGCCTCTCTTTATCTTCATTTATGTGTTCCAACATCTACAAACACATTTAAGGACAAGTGCACACATACACACGCATCAGCACAAACACATTTAAGGATAATCACACACATGCACACACGCACATGGCCGCCCACCTTGTTACATACCCTAGTACACAAATAAGGATTCATTTTGAACACAAATGAGCAGCTCTATAGACGATCAGCAGTTTGAGGAAGAAGTGTTTTAGTGTATTTTTCTTGTTGATTTTGGGATATACTTTGTTTTTTTTCTTTGTGAAATATAATACAATTGAATAAGTTAATAAATATATTTATTTAGATTATATTATATTAGTTTTATATTCTTATGCATATATATTTATATATAATAAATATACATGTATATAAAAAGGCAATTGAATGTTACAGTATTCCTATTATAAATACATATTTTACAAACTTAAGTTTTTTATAAATTAATTTTAAAACTGATATTTAGTTTTAAAACATAATTTGTTACGATATTAATGTTTATTAAAAAATTTAATATTATTTAATATTATGATATTTATATAAATACCATTTCTAAATATATTTAAATATAGTATCGTTATAAAATACATTAATATTACTTGATTATAAAACTATTATAATTATAAATGCATTGTGTGTATATATTTAAATATTTGTGTATTTAAAAAAATATATAAATGTACTTTAATATTTATAAATATATTATTTATGAATGCTGTTTTTATGCATGCTATTTATAAATATAATTACAAACTGTAAATTATTATAAATTAGAAAACTTTGGAACTCTTTATATATTTGTATATATGTGGACTCTGACTATATATAATAATGAATTACAGAATGATGAACTGATGAATATGAACAAATAACTGAAGCGAAACCATAGTTATTGGTTTTAAAAATCCATGCATGAGTCCTGAAAAAAAACCTTTCAATTTGGTTATAAAATGCAGCTCTCACTCTTGTTTATAACTAAACTGTGAGTGAACATACCTGTTTTTAGCTCTCAAAAAACAGGACTGAGAACTTTGTATCTCTCCTTTGTATGTTCTTCCAAAGTACCTGGTCTCTCTGGATCAGGCCTGCGGCATTTCTAAAACATGCTGCCAGATTAACCCTTTGAGACGAGTCTGTCTATCACATCCCCCTCTGTCAAGCCCTGCCTCCCTCATAGATCCCTAAGACTATCATTGGACGGATGGAGAGAGCAGAAAAAAAGAGATGGACTGATAGAGGAGAGACTTGGATTGTTTCTGCTGTGAGATCGATCAGATGGTGTAACGATAAGACATAAGGATTACAGCTGCTCTCTAAGGTGTGTGTGTGTGTGTGTGTGTGTGTGAGCAGAGGTGAGTTAGCATCACATTCCTGTTTCCCACTGGTCTGCATCGGGCCACTAACTTGAAATCAGGAACTAACTTGAAATCAGGACACTTTGAGGTTTGTGCTTAGTCATCAGCAAAAAAAAAAGTTTTATTAGATAATACATTTACACAACAGCCTTCTTGTCTTAGACCTTCCATGCTGTGAGGGGTATTTTTAGACAGATTTATGCATGTGCAATGTGCAAATGTGCTTTGATTTTATCATGTAGGGTCAGTTTGATCTTCAGCGGGAACAGTACAGATGGGTTCATTTAAGTTTTTGAGGTTCATACTCTCTGACTGGATTCTGAAGCATCTCCTTCCTGTCCATTCTGTCAGAGGCATTTCAGCCCCCTTCCATCTCAGCTGTCATCCCCCTCACGTTCCATGGATATTGAAGTGACAGTCTCAGTCCAGCCCAAGAAACTGCGGTCGCTTGGTGTTTAAGGTCTTTAACTTGTTAACATGTCCGTGTCTCTTAACACCCTTCTCCAAAACCAGAGATTTATGGGAGAGATGAGATTTTTTCTTGGGTCAGGACACCCGTCTCCTCCCTTCCCCTCCCACCTAAAACATTCTGCACCGAACACTTTCCTCCGTCTAGCACCAGTCCACCTTGCGGCCTTGTTTAGTCATCATTTCATCTCCTTTCCCCCCAGATTGAGGCTGTAATTTGAGTTAAGGAGGGGAAAAAGAAGAAATCTGCATGAGGCATATTGTAGAACCTCTGATAGATATGCATCATTGCTGGTGTCCTGCCGAAAATTGATCGTCTGCCGAAAACTGATTGCCGTCCTCGTCCGTCCGTTTTACACTTGCCAAAAAGTGATTACAGACTCTACTTATTGAGTGAACTGTTCTTTCTGCTTCAAAATGACTTGATTTCATTCATGGTTGTTATATTTGACAGATTATATCTCATTCAGACCTTTTTACCTGTTGAAATACCTTTTAAATGGCCAATAAAACCCATAAAATGCAGTTTTACACTTGCCAAAAAGTGAACTGTTCTTTCTGCCTCAGAATGACTTGATTTCAGTCATGGTTGTTGTCAAAATGTATTACAACAGGTAAAAAGGTCTGAATGAGCTATAATCTGTCAAATATAACAACCATGAATGAAATCAAGTCATTTTGAGGCAGAATGAACAGTTCACTCAATAAGTAGAGTCTGTAATCACTTTTTGGCAAGTGTAAAACGAACGGACAGACGTGGACGGCAATCAGTTTTCGGCAGACGATCAATTTACGGCATGATGGGTGTCACGGTCACTAGCTATGTGTGACTGCCCTGTTATTTCTACGGTTCCCAAATGGGATTCTGAATAGGAGGTATGTATTTCAGCAGTGTATGTGATTTCTTGGTTGACTGTGTTTTAAAAATGCTTATTTAGTGATATACCTGTATACCAATGTAGCATTTCCTTATGAATGAAGGTAGCAAACAGGGGGATGGATGGATGTATAGATGTTAGTTAGATGGTAGATGGAAAGATAGAGTAGATGATAGCACAATAGATGGAAATATGGATAGATTGAATGATAGATGAATGGAGAGAATGATGGATAGATGTTATGGTGGATCACCTGTTTTAAATTAATTTATATTGCAATTCAGTAATTTCCCCTTCCTGCCACTCCAGTTCAACTTTCTGTAATATTTTGATTCTTTAGTTCTGAATTTTGCACAACACTGACTCACCGGGGGCATTGCCGTTATCCAGGCTGGATTCATCCACTCGGTACACACCATTAGGCGTAGTTTGTCTCCACGACCTTGTCTTTGCCAGCACTTTTCGAGCTTTGCTAACGCAAGTGGTATTTCCAGCATCATTGGTTGGCTTGCATTAACCACCATTACCAGCGTCATTAACTCTGCCAACATAATGTTTCCTCATCTAACTGAGAATAACACCTAGCGGCAATAACTGCGAACAGAGAGCAACAAAGTTTTCTCTCTGGTGATTAGTCCTGCCCGCACCTGGGTGCAGGCCGACTGTAATTACAGTAGGTGCATGATGGGTCAGTGTAACCCAGACAGTCACTAACCTTAGGGATGCACGTGGTCTGTTTGTCCAATCCCCTTCTGTTCGTTCCATTTCCAGTGCAAATCCCAACATCCCTCAGGAGTTTAGGAAAGGACGTCCTCTCTTGTGTTGTAGGGCACAGCGCTGGTCCGCTACAGTGTTTGCGAGCCTGAATATCCTTCCCGCTGCCTGGAACCGGGTCATCCTTGGCAGCAGTAGTACCTCTCGCTGGGTGAAGAATGAAGGGCACCGTTGGGCAGCAATGCAGGGCTGTGGGGGTCATGGACACTTTTGTTTCTGCTAATGAGCCCAGTCTGTTGGCCAGAGCAGGGAGGACATCTCCTGGGACATTTTGTGCATTGTGCGGTCGTCTTTGTGTGGGACGATTACGGATCATGTGTGCATTAGGCAGTGAATTGCGAGACATTGTGCGACATTTGGTGTTGGCCACGTTCGTTTGAGCAGTTTTTCCGTAGAAAGGAGTAAAGAGCCGAGAATGATTTTCCCTCAGGTCCTCTATATTTTCCAACCGTTCTTCAAACGGCACAAGCACAGGGAGTTATCTTGCGATATATCTGTGCAAGTGTGGGCCTCTGGCTGATTCATTAGCACAGAAATACAGTATATGGCCTTTAATGACCCAAAGGAATATCGAGCAATGGATTGGTATTGCCGAAGATTAAAACGAGTGAAAATGCCATATTGGCCTCCATCGCCTCAACTCCCACTCAGCAACTACTCGAATAACTCCCTTTTTTTTATCTCTCTCCACAGCCTCTGCAGATAGATGACAACTTTTGTGGCCAGGACTTCAACCAACCTCTAGGGGGCACCACTACGATTGAGGGGATTCCTTTATTCCTGGACAAAGATGATGGGATGACATCAGTGGCGGCATATGATTATAGCGGGCAAACCGTAGCCTTTACTGGCACCCGTAGCGGCAGGATGAAGAAGGTGAGTCGCATGCTTCATTTTTGGTTGTGGTAAAGTGATAACATGTGTTCATTTGAGGTTGGATGTGGAAGATCGTAAAGGTTTTGGGATGGTGTCTTTGTTGGAAAGAAGTAATGTCGTGGTTGAAAATATCTTTTTTTATTATTATCATTTAATTAGAAAATTCTGAGTAGCCTTTATAACATTTTACCTAAAAATATAATTTAAATAAC
Organism: Sinocyclocheilus grahami; assembly: GCF_001515645.1. NCBI lineage: Eukaryota > Metazoa > Chordata > Actinopteri > Cypriniformes > Cyprinidae > Sinocyclocheilus > Sinocyclocheilus grahami. Next base: position 874,535 of record NW_015505192.1, read on the forward strand.
TATAT
>NW_015505192.1:874798-900036 GCF_001515645.1 Sinocyclocheilus grahami
TAATTTAAATAACTATATATATATATATATATATATATATATATATATATATATACACACATACACGCCTTGGTTTTTATAATATATTTTAATTTGTGCTTTTTATGCTTTTTACAGTTACGTATTTTGGGGGGGGGGATGTTGGGGATGTTACCCTAGTTAAAAATATACCTTGGTTTTGAACACTACCATGATTTTAATAACATTTGTATTCTTTGAAGTATTTCACAGTGCTGTGTAAATATCTTTGTATATGAGGTGTGGAAATCATTCAGTACCATGGCTTATATCAGAATGCCATGGTATTACCATCTGATACCATCAGAGTATCTTGGTACTACCACAGTACTGTTTTAAAATTATTTGTATTAGAATACTAATAGTGAAACACATTTGCTCTCAAGAATTTGAAAACGAGCCACATGCACACACATTTCTACACAAATGTGCTTGTGCTGAAGTATGCAGTAATCCTGTCTCAGTCCTTGTATATGACCCCGGCGTGATGTCTAAACCGCTGGCTGGATATAGGCTGTACGTGGGGGTGGTGAGGGGAGATCAGCGGATGTCGAATGGTATCCCATCATTGGAATCGCATTTCTCCTCCGTCTTGCTTTTCCTGTAGTGGACCCCGAGCCGGACAGCGCTGACTGTGTCATTAGACAGAAATCAATGGCCTGTGTGCAAATACAGTGTATGTGTCTAGGTTCCTAATGAGGTAAAAGCTAGAAAGGTACATGTACATACGTTAATGGCATGCATCAGTTAATTGAGTAACAATCATGTGCGTTTTTCTCACCAACTTCCAGTTCACTGTTCGACCATCTCAACCAATCCTGGTTGAGTTCCTTTGCAAAGCCATTGCCAAATATGTCTGAGGTCTCAAGGGGCGAGCTGTATGAGACAGACCAGCTCTGGATCTTGGGTTTGCGTTGATGCCGGCGGTGCTGTTTTATTGCTATTCATTTAGTGCTAAAGTGTGGGTCTGGCCCTAATGAAATGTAAAGCTGTAGTCTATTGACGTGGGCTCATTGTAATTCCTCTAGTCTTCCAGTTGCTACGAGGCCTTATTGATTCATCTGTATGAATATATAATCAGGGGCCTAAATCTTAGAGGCTGCAGACAGCTGTACGAGTGTGTGTGTGTGTGTGTGCGTGAGTTAATGTTTGTGAAGCAAAGACCATTGACTGGCTGTGAGACTGTGACATGGAAGATCGTTTGGTTCAATTTGAAGAGATGTTTTTAAGTTTTTCCTCTTGATTTCTCAATCATTATTTTTGATTCATCAAGTATCATTTGTGTATGCTGTATGCTCAAAAAATAAATAACACACCTTGTGATAACAGAGGTGTTAATGGGAATCTGTCTGTTGCTTTATCGTTCATTCTTTCTAATGTTTGTTCTATCTATCAGTCTTTCTGGCTGTCGTTCAGTCTGTCTGTTGTTCGTTTTGTCTATTGTTAAATTTGTCTGTTGTTTTCTGTCTATTGTTTGATCTATCTATAATTTGTTAATTGTTTGTTCTATCGCTTATTCTATCGTTCATTCCATCTATCGTTTATTCTGTCTATCTTTTGCTCTATTATTCAATCTATCTATTGTTCATTCGATCTGAGATTCGTTAATTCAATATATTGTTAGTTTGTTCTGCCATTCGTTCGATCTTTTTTTCTATTGTTTGTTCTATCTGTCTTTCGTTTCTTTGATCTGTCATTCTATCTACCTGTGGTTCTATCTTTCATTCTATCTATTGTTCATTCAATCTGTTCTTCATTTGTTTGATCTATCTTTTGCTCTATTGTTTGTTTTATCTATTGTTCTGTCTATCGTCTGTATCGTCAGAAGTTTGGAAATACTATTGTATGGAAACATTTGTGTTTTATGTAAAATGCTTTTGATTATAAATAAATTGATATTTTTGGCTGCATTAAATTGATTAAAAATTATAAGTCAAGGAGTTCTTGTTGAGTGTGTGTGACAGAGGTTTGCTATTTATAATGCCAGATGGATTATGTAGAGTGAGTTTCTGAAGGCAGTGAGATTTATACATGTGTTTGTATGTGTTTATGAGATGTATTGTGTGACCCTGCTAAGAAATGTGGCTCCTGTGGGGCTGGTGCACAGGAGGTCAATGTCAGTGATTTATTAGAATCTACTATTGGGGTTCACGGGAGGGAAAATCTCCATAAAAAATCCTCTGTTCATAAATATGCCGGCCTTCTTGACATCGCATCTATCCCCCAACCTCAAGCCTCAGTTTGACGGGCTCTCAATTGAAGACAACAGCTAATAAAGCAGGTTGAAAATGCTTCGGATGAGACAATTATAGTTTGCAAGCCATGTCGTAACTATCTGAATCTGAGCTCTATATACCTGCATACTTTGGCAGAGCTAACATGCTGACCAGCATGTGGTCAATTCCCAACGTCTTTTTAGTCATGCGGCGACCTGCCAGTTAAGGTTATCGTGAATAACTAGTCAGTCACATTCATGTAATGTCCACCTACCCGCTTCTGCAGGTCAGATTTGCGGGAAGAGCTCCCTTGGAGACGTTAAATGCACTTATCATTTAGCACGTTAGCGTGGCTAATTAGCATGTTAGCGCAGCCACACGTGTACCCCCTCCACTTCTGAAATGTCACTTTAATTAAGAAGCATGATCTGATTTGAGCTAATTTGCAGAGCGAATGGTAATTACAGATAACATTTGGAAGCAATGAGCAAGAAGGATGGCTTATGGGGTGGTGGGGGGGTCTGCGTTGTTGCGGCAGGAAGTGATTTCTCCTTGTGGAAATCTCGCCTGATTGAGAACGATTAATGATTGACAACATCTTGTAGTCCTCGGCGGGAACGTCGGAAGCCGTGATTGGTGGCAGTGATTAGCGAGCGAGATGCAAAGAACATCCTCAGAAGTTTGTTGCATGGTCAGTCGCTCCAAGTGCCATTATGAAGCATCACACGCCTGTGAGGGACAAATCAGAGGAAGACAGACTGTAGCATGTCGTAATTGTGATTTTTCTTCTGTGGTGACTTTTCTTCATCTAACGTTCTCATTGTCGAGGTGAAGCTGTATCTGTGCCAGTGCAGAATTGCTGTTCATTTTATTCCCTTTCTCACACACAGACACAATAAATATCATATCCAGCTCCTCTCTTAAAACGGGCACTGTGCCCGTGTTTCTGTCTCAATCTGTATCAATTCAGTGTTCTTGTTCAGGCACAAGTAAAAGATCCTCTTGATCATTTCGTTACTCTGTCTGTTTCTGCCTCAGTCTCCTGACTGAATCCTAAAACTTCCCAAATTTGAAATTTATTATAGTGTAATATTGATATTTTCTATGTTTATATATTCATTAAAAAATTTAATTGTATTTAATTTAATTTAATTTTTAATTTAGTTTAACGTATATAATTATAAATTAATATATTTAATATATGTTTATGTAACACAATATCTTGGTACAATAATAGTTATTTTGTTTGTTACATATATTTATACACACATATAGCATAAGATTCGCTCAGTTATGTCATTTTTAATGCAAATATGACATTATTTGACCTAACCCTAACCTACCCCTACCCTTACCCCTAACCATAGCCCATAACAAAGACATCTCAAACAATGTCATCTTTGCATTAAAAATTACATAACTGAGCGAATGACACTTAATGACAGTTGTCATAAACCTGCATAAAACACCTTCAAATTCATAACATGTGTCATGTCATGATTATGAAGGTGTCATGTCAGTCTTATGCACACCCCTTCAAGTAAAGTGTAACCCGCAACTGCTGTGTTCACGGAAGATTTGCGTTCAAATATTTAAACTCAAATCAATATTTTGTCTAATTATTTACTTATGAGGCAAGTAGCCATGTAATAAGATAGATAATGTACATCCAGCCGGTTGTTATCGCAGAATAACCCCCTTCAGGGTCATACAAGACTCCTCCGCTTCGCGTTATTCTACGATTAATAACCGGCTGGATGTACATTATCCCTTACATCACATAACATCACATAACGCAACATATAACATGTAACTAAACATCATATATTCTCACACACAAAACTACATTTTTTGTTTTGTGGCTTTTATTTTAAGTCATTTATTTCCTGGTGTTCTCCTTAAAATCTGCTAAGATTCACTTTTAGCAGATATAGTAGTTTAAAAATCAGTCTTTCTTTTTGGGTTTCAGTACTGAAAAAAAAGTTTAATCTAATTAAAACTGGACCGTGTTCACTCATTTGTGTGTGCTAGGTATTATTATGCTTGCCAGAGTACCGTGTCCAGTGGTGTATTAAGTACCTGAAAGCCATACTCAAGTAAAAGTACAGTTATCTTACCAGAAAATCACTTTGGTAGAAGTTGAAGTCAGCGTTTAGAATATTACTTGAGTAAAAGTCTGTGATATTTATTGTACTTAAGTAAGAAAAGTATTTTTTAAATCTTAAACGTACTTGTTTGAAAGTAAAAAAGTACAAGTAAATGCAAAATGGAAAAGAAGCAAATAAATAAATGTTCATATAAACAACTTGAGTAGCAAGATTGTGTTCAGTTTTAACTCTTTCTTCCATTTTGTAGTTTTGGGTAAAAATAAGAAGCACTTCATCCGGTACTTAGTGTCTTTCATTCCAACATAAGAAATCATTTTTGGAATCTGCATCTGAAATAGGATTTAGGTGTTTTTACTCAGTTTATGTATCTCAGAGGGGACATGGATACATTTAAACTGCAGTTACAGATGCATAAATGGCCTAATGTAAAAAGGCCTAATGTTTTGTTTTTAGCATAAAACGTTAAACACTGATATTTGAAGTAATTTAAAACATGAAAAAAATTGTTGAAATGTAAAATTTAAACCGCCAGTAGGTGACAGCAAGTGACTGTTAATCAGTGAGCCATTGAGATTCAACCGATTCATTCAAACAACTGATTAATTCAGAAACAAAGCATTTGACCTTGTTAATGAGTGAATCACTGAATCATTTATTCAACAGATTCGTTCAAAAAGCTGATTCATTCAATAAGTAAACACCGTCCATTGCTCAGAGACGCAAAACAGTGGTTTGGAACTATTTTTGTTGGCAAAATTGAGCAAAAACAAGCAATATTATGTCTAAAATGTAAGTCACTTATTGCTTTACTGAACTTGTATAAAATTATTATTAAATGTGTTCATGCTGATATCTGCAGAAAAACTGTACTCTTTGTGTGAAATAGATTAAGTTAACTATATTAAATTATATAAATATAAAAAGCATACAGAAGCATTTTTGCCGTCTACAATTTAGAATGCCTGGAATTTTGAGTTTTAAATCAACGTGCGTGTGTGTGTGTGTGTGAGAGATTTGGTGATATAGCCTACTTGATAATGTCAGATCGCACATCATTACAACAACACTTACCATATTATCGCAGACGATGCTGTATTGCACACCCCAGACTTGACTTGAATGGACAATGAATCATCTGCGGTTGTGCGCACACTTGTTTGCACATGAGCAAAGGTGTTTTTAGGAGTCTAACTTGCAGACGCCACACCACTGATTCGTCAAACTTGCTTTCCTGCAGTCCGTGTTCTTCTGACTTCTGACTATTTTGAAGTAAGTAATGAATATGCTTCGGGGAAATGTATTGGCGTAAAAGTATACATTTTAATTTGGAAATGTAGTGGAGTAAAAGTAAAAGTTGGCTGAAATATAAAAACTCAAGTTAAGTACAGATACTCCCAAAAAATACTTAAGTACTGTAACAAAGTATTATTACTTCATTATATTACACCACTGACCATGTCATTAGCTTAGCAACATGCTAAGGTTACACGTTAACAGAGTCCATTGTAAGCCAAGTCTTTGGGATCAACTCAATTAACAAAATAAGAAATGTGTGTGTGTGTGTACCCTCCACCACCCCATCTCCTCACTTCTAACTATTCCTATCCCAACCTGGGATGGGGGGGCGGTACTCTGTGTTCGGGCCAAATTCCGAGCTCGGAGCCCTCCCCTCGGACAGCACGCCAAATATGCATAACCTTTACTCCATTTATTATATGTAAGTGTGAACTTGTGAAGTGCTTTTTGTCACAATTCAGTTAACATGCCACCTTAGAAGGTATATCTATATCTAGGAAGATATCTAGGGAGAAGGTAGCAAGGGAGTTTGCTAGGCATTTGTACCCTTGCTCTACGTGGCCATTTTAAGCACTGGCAGATGGGTTTGATTGAAAGAGCCCCTGGCTATGAAGCTCATTGGACATCTGTGAGGAAAGCACACTTTTAACCGGGTGCTTTGCAGTTTTTTTCCCCCCAAAGTCCTGACTTTGCTTGGAAGTGCCCTTGAGTAGCACTTAACCTACAAGTCCGGGGGGAAAATCTGGCTCTAAAATTAGCCTGTAATGGATGGCGATTGTATATAAACCTGTTCGGGCTATTACGAAACAAATGGCAATAAGCTATCATCATACGAGCGAAGGACGCTGTGTTAGCATAAAAGTTTATACACCCTCCAAACAGCTTGTGTTTATGTGCTTTGAGTCTTCGTAAACCGAATGACGGTGATGTCAGGTATTCTCAAATTTTTTGCCTCATTTGTTTAATGCTGTGATGAGGTGGCCTGTGTTCCTTTTGACAGCTGTGGATATCCAGCATGCAGACATGTCTCCATCCCGCAGCAATGGACACTGTCGAGTGGAACAGTGGGTCACTGATGTGTGCCGGCTGCTTGCACTCTTCAGCAGAGCTATGGACTCTGTGTGTGTGTGTGTGTGTGTGTGTGTGTGTGTTTGTCTGATACTTACCAGATGCCAACAGAGGATGTGACCAGCTTCATTCCTGGGATGCTGTTTGCCAGCTTTCTCCACAGCTGTGTCCAGCGCAACTGTGCACAACCTCGCCTGATGCCAGGAAAGGACTGCCCGCCCAAAAGCATCTGCGGCTGGCCCTGACGTCATGGCGTTGTCTGACAACTGCGGACACGCCTCCGTCCTCCAGCCGCAGCAAAGGGCCGAAGCAGCTGCTTGCTTCCCTTCCTCTCATTGGCGCCATCTGTCCATTCGTCACAACAGACATGGCACTCTCTGTGGTCAGTCACACGCATTAACACTGAACTCTCGACCCCTGCAGTTTGCCCTTGTGCGCATACCACATGTGTAAGGGCCGTACACCCCGAGTGTCCCGCCAGAACATTTGCAGAGAGTCCATCAATCATGCTGATAGTCTAAGATGGTTTAGTCTGGAAAGGTGATGGATGAAAAGATGAGGTTTGTACTAACAGTATGTGGACACATTTAAAGATTTTTAAAACTAGTAACACTTTAATTGAATAAATATTTATTAGTGGTGTCTGCTAAGGTACTGTTAGCATTATCTTAACTATTTTGCACACCGCTCATGTTTTCTTCTGAAAATATATTTATGCATAAGAAATATGCATAAGTCTTAATTTTAATGAACTAGAATGTATATTCTCTTTTTAAAGAGTATAATGGATTATAATATAACGCATAACATGATTCTGATGCAGAATAAGAAATTCCAAAATCAGACACAAGTGTCCAAATAAAGATCCACCGATATGCTGTTCATGACAGAGTCTAGTATCTCTTAAACATATTTTATCAAATTGTGCTGGATTAGATTCTCTTGAATTTTTATATACATTTTTACAGAGTCAATCCTGAATACATTTTTATCTTAAGCAAATTTATTTAGTTATACTATTTCAACTTATTACTTGCTAGGAAAATAGCCAAGGAATCTGGCAACCCATCCAATCAACAAAAAAGCTTTAACCATTCAAGATGTATTATAACCATTTACAAAAACATGCAACTAATTATGAGGTGCATTATACTGCATTAATGTTGAATGTTTTAAAATGCATAACGAATACATTTACAGTGCATCTTGTTTAGAAGCTTCAAGTGAAGTATTACCAATAAGGGTTACTTGAAAATAGTTTTTGCCATTTCTGTGAATCAGCAGTGGGTCAATGCAGACTCTGTGTGTTGAAGAGTTCAAGTTCTTGAAGCCCAGATCACAGAATGACTGGATGAAGCTCTGTTTGTGAGGAGGTCTTGTTGTTCTGGCTGCCAAAGCCTTTGTCACCAGGGCAGCTCTCCCTTGGGCTCTGTTGTTGTGGAAACTGAGTGTGTCATGCATCTCATTTGCATATGTGGGGTGCCCGCCATCTCTTCCGTCTCTCTCTCTCTGTTTATGGAAGCACCTCACGCAAGTCTCCTGCCAGCCCTCCAGAATTCTAATGCGCTCCCCTGTTTGTTACGTTTCATGATCAGAGGCGATATGTTTGGCCCCTCCGGGACCTGCTTTCAAGCGCTGTCTCGAAGATGACACTTGGTAGGAAAGTTCTTCCTTGTAACTTTAAAGATAATGACTTCTTAATGCTGCCAGACCCTTATTTTCTCCACAGACTTGCTGCAAGTGATTATGGGAAAGAACAGTGATCTTGTCTGCCACCTTTTGTGAAGCTCAGTTGAGTTCCTTACATCGTTCAATGCCTAAAGATGGAAATGTCACAGCGTATGTGTGTGCAAATGATTGTATTGTTTTTTTTTCACTCAAGCAGAATCAAACGGAAATCCTTTCATCACGCAACCATACCGCACTAACGTATTTCTGGAAGATAACACCATACAGACCCTGAATGTATGCCTGAAGGCAAGAAAGAACATAGTGCCTCTATTCCCCGCTGTTTCCACAGGAGGAAATCTGTACACCCAAGAAAAACAACAGAATCAGTTGACACCGGATAGTGGCTTTCCCATGACTGCTGGCCAGGCACGACATCATGAATGAGAGTCTGTCACTGCAGGTTTATTCTTCTTTAAAGTGGCCACCATCGTGTCACAAGGCCCACAGTGGCTAATCTGCAGCTTCTGGTATGAGATTAGGTCCCTTGAAGCTTCATTAAGGTTGAGATTTGGAGAGGGATAGCCATTAGTTTACCCACCCTATAGAAGCCTGTCTCTTTGGAAATAAATGCAATCAATTATTAACTGTAATGTTGTTCCAAACTTGTTACTATGATCGTCTTTGTTTCATGGAAAACCAACCGATATTTTGGAAAAAGATGCACAGTTTACTGACTAATACTAGTTTTTAAATTTTTTTTATTTTATTTATTTAAGATTTTTTTTATTGTACATAAACATGACCCCATTTTTATGTTTATATTACCTATGAATATCCATTTTGTAAATTAACATAAGCTATATCTCAAATATGCCATATACACATTCAAACCAGTCCCTCGAAATGTGTTGGGCAAGGTTTGATATCAATGACAATCGACCACTAGGCATCATTGACATCAAACCTGATCTTCACCAAATGGATGTGATGAGAATCACTCCTCACTCATTTGTACTGAGTGTTTTAGGGGTGGACCCTCATGCTTACATTTTTTTTTTGTCCTAAAAATCTGATGTTTTTATACAAACCAAACTGTCGCTAACTCGTACAACAGTTACTTTTTCTTGTGAAATCAAGCTGGGTTCCTGAATTTCAAGTCTGAGCCTCTCGAATTGGTTTGGCCTGGTTTCTCTTGAAGCCGTTGAGATGCTAATCATTGCACTGTAAAGGAGAGGGGGCCATTCCAGCCTCAGACAGGCTATTGGGGGCCTCAGCACTTCCAGACATAGTGATTAACAAGTAGGCATCAAGTCCCTCGAGAGGCCCCTGCAGTCAGGACGGAGAGGTCCTTTGACACAAACCCACACACACTCATGCACTTGCTTACACGCACAACACACCTGCTGCCCGGACTCTTATGCATGCTCACTAGCCACTCGCAATCTTGAATTAGGAGCTCTTGGTATGTAAGAGTGATCCTTTACATTTGAGTTTCAAAGTCAGAGGGGTGAAGAGGCAGTGGACACACACTCGGTCACACACACTTACATTTGGTTTCAACAGATCTGTAAGTCTGTCATAAAAGGAAGCCTGGGGATATTGAGGCCACATCTGTAAAGCGAACCAGTCTTTCATTTGAATGTTTCCTCAGCTGAGTGATTTAAAATTCCTTCTAAAAACTGTGAGACAGTGCAAAACAGCAGAAAGATTCAAGAGGGAATGACAAAGAGAGGGAAAAATGGGGATCGCTCCATCTGTAGACCCTCCCCGTGCCAACATTCATAATGTCTTCATTGGTGCAAGATTACCGTGCATGATATCAGGATGTCCCTCTCAGCTCCTCAATGGTTTGGCTCTACACAAACCCGTCTTTCTCAGACCCTTTCAGCCCATTGTTGAGGAACGATCCCGGCTGTGGAGAGCCATGCAACTACGGTGTAATCTCTCCGTGTGAAGCGTATAGCGGTCCTGCTCTTTCATGGTGAGGCATCCCCGTAATTAAAGTATACCGAGTTGGCATGCATCCTGACAGGCTTCAGTGCTGCGTGTTTGTGTTTCAGTGTGTGTGTGTGTGTGTGTGTGTCTGTGTGTGTGTGTGTGTCTGTGTGTGTGTGTGTGTCTGTGTGTGTGTGTGTGTCTGTGTGTGTGTGTGTGTCTGTGTGTGTGTGTGTGTCTGTGTGTGTGTGTGTGTCTGTGTGTGTGTGTGTGTCTGTGTGTGTGTGTGTGTCTGTGTGTGTGTGTGTGTCTGTGTGTGTGTGTGTGTCTGTGTGTGTGTGTGTGTCTGTGTGTGTGTGTGTGTCTGTGTGTGGCTCATCCATGCTGTCCGGCACCATCCTTCCCTTCATCTCTGCTCCCTCCCATGTGGGCCACCCTGATCTTCTGTGGCAGGCTGTGGTGTTTGTATGACTTGCTCGCTGGCTCTGAGCCCTGGGGGAAGTGTGGCTGGGGCCCACATTGGCCCTCTGTGGCCTTGCATATGTGTGGAGCAAAAGGGATTGATAGAGGAAAAGGAAGTGCTCTCTTTCTAGGAGATCCTCATTGGCTAGGAGAAAGACACATGTCTTCCAATGTATCTTTTAAACCACTAAAGACAAGTAATGATGTGGATTTTGAGTTTTCCCTACTTACCACACACATGTATGGCGCTTTTCCACTGTGTGGTATGACTCGGCTCGGTATGGCTCAGTACGGCACGGCACGGTTTGCGTTTCCACTGCAGTTCAGTACCACTTTATAGTGGGCGGGATTATTCACGTGTCGTTGAATCTAGCGGTTCTTTTGTGTTTGTGTCGCAAGTTCAGTGACGCAGGTAGTGACGATTCTTTCCGGCCAATCCGTGATCAGCAGAGTTTACACGTCATGTTTTGGTAACGGTACGGTTCACTTGGAACCCCAACTGAAGTGGTACTAAAAAAGTACCAGGTACTGTACCCAGTGGAAAACCCCCCAAAAGTGAACCGTACCGTGCCGTACCATGCAGAGGAAAAACGCCAGCTTTCATCAGCACAACCAACTACTGGTCATGAATAGGCACTTTCTCACATTTCTTGGGGCCTTTTTTGCTTTTGTTATATGTGCCAGTTAGAATAATAACTATGTTATTGTTTATTTTTCACGACTATCTTAGGTGACCTCTATTTCTGTTTATATGCGAGCATGTTTATATTAAGGTTAGGGCTTGGTTAAGGTCTGTCTGTGGGCCACTGAGCCATTTGAAAATAAAGGGGTCTTAGTCTGTGTCGGTGACCATCTGAGCAGAGCGTGAGATATTTTGCCTTTGATATCACACAGGGGCCCTTTGTACTCTGAAACGAGCGAGGTCAAAAGCAGGCCAAAGATGACTGTGCTTTTGTGCACGTGTGAGACTATGTGAAATTACAATATGCAACACTTAGATCACATCTCTCCTTGTAAACGGTGAACACCCTTCTCTCGTTTTTCCACAGGCCCCTCTGTAGTCGATCAGGGTTCAGCTCTGTCTCTTTCCTAACATAATCATAAACAATATCCCCTCCATCTTCATTCCAATCACACGGAGTCATGCAGTCTTTCCATTAATCAGCCCTAAGAGTTGGTGGGGGGAGACCGGCTCTTTGGGGAACATTTGGATCTTTAACTCCTTCACTCAGTTCCAACACGGATTACAGAACATTCATCACAACAAAGTGAATATTGTGAGCGCTGAGCTCTGGACATCTCAGATGACAGGTGTTATGCAGTGACCACCACGCACACACATACGGCAACGTTCACAAGGGCAGGGCGTGACTGAGTGCGAAGTTTCATTACATTAAATGTCATCTTTACGTAACCTCATGCCACTGAGTTAATCACTTTAGTTTATTTCCAGCACCCAAGCGGGTTCAGGCCTGTGCTCTGATTCTTCTGGTGTAATGCTAGTACTTGATTGTCTTTAGAGGTTGGCCATTCTCTTGTGATGTGTTGACTTTTTGACCCCCAGTGGTCGTGACCCTGGCTGTCTGCACTTTCCTTGATGGTAATTGAGCTTAACCACGGGACAAGCATGTAGTGTTCACGAAATGCTCTTGATAAAGACTTTCTGCGATACTTTAGCTTTAAAATGCCCATTTGAAAGGCTATACAAGTTAAAGTTAATTGACTCGTTTCACAGATCTGTTCTGGTATTTGCATTGTCTGCCTTTTTTTCACAGGCTTGTAGTTAAGTCTGTGGCAGGAGTGATGTACATATGCTAATCATGCTAAGATATTGAACATCATATACTGTATATCCTCTGTATATTGTACTGTATATTTCTTTATCGAAAATCAAGAGGCAGCTCTGAGGTTTCTCTGACATTGACACTTCCTCTTTATCCTTCCTCTACTTCCTCTTTGAAGACTCGATTGTTCAGAGTGCACTCAGGGAGCCATCTAGCATTAGTTTTCCTTTGACGAAAACAGCACAGAGGGGTTAATCCAGCAGATTAAAGCAGATTTCCTTGCTCTGGAAATGAATAGATAACAGTTTGAGCTCCGATACATTTGAAAAGAGGGATTAAATGCTTCGTTTAAAGTCTATAAGATACATCGGGAGGTTAATTGTTTCCCAATAACATATTTATCCCTCCATTTGTTAGCACAATTGGGATGAATCGCAAAATTACTTTCTATGCTGTGTGCTCATTTCTTCATTGTTTTTTTTTTAAGACACAAAGATTCAAGTTATTGACCAGAGGCCTATTGTGCCAGTATTGGATTGACTCTCTGATCCAAGCCACTTAGTCTGACAAATAAATATTTTCGGATATGTTAAAGCTCTGCCCATCCAAAAGGCCTGACATGGAATTTCCACCCTATCCCAAATGCCAAATGGTTCACTTTATGTATACTTGCAGTATTGCAGCCTTCTATTGCACATATCTGTTAAGTTTGAGACTGTATGGTATCCCATTTTGTCAGTTTATCATTCAGAGGACTATTCGTGATGCGCCCCTCAATGAGACGCCTACACCAGTTGTTGACTTCACAGTGGACTCCAACCCAACAGTCTGTTATTATGTCAACAATTTAGGGATTCGATAGAGGATTGCAAGGGCTGCGGGCAGCATTTGGGATATAGCCTTAAGGTCACTTTTAAATCCACCTTTCCAAATAACTTTTGTTTTTCCCCACTTTGTTCACTTGCTTAGGTATGCTTGTTTTGTTTTCTCTTGCACACTCAATCCTGTCATTTCTCATTCTCCTCCTCCATCTCTCTCTCTTTTTTTCCCCTCTCACTTCATTACAAGCCGTTCATTTATTTGGCTCTATTGACCTCTGCGCTGTGTCCTCTCCTTTCAGACAAAGTGGGTGGAGAAACATGACAAGAACGAAATGGCCTCGACTGTAGGTTACTGAAATATGACTGCAATCTTTTCCTCCGTGTGTCTGCCTTGCATTCGCACAATAAAATTCATGTTGGGAACCTGTGCCAAGAAAAGCACCAGGAGCAACCACAAAGACTGATGTGGGCTGTGTCAATAGCTCGTTTTTGGCTTGTCTAATTTGAAAGCAAGGCAGTGCAACGGATGAGCGAGGTAGCCTGGGTCTCCCTTCCCCAAGGCCATCTGGCTGGGCTCTGTACCACAACTCTCGGAGTTGGTTTGGACTGAGATCCCGCCACCTAATTGCCATACCTTAACCTTTGCAGGTCTTAACTGTGTGACCCTCTTCTTTCCTTGTCTGTCCGCCAGCTAGCACCTCTGTCGATCTCCTCCAACAAGCAGGTAGGCGTTAGACACAGAGTGACAGGGGCAAAGGGGTGCTTCTGGATGAGTAGGCAGAAACGTCCTGACAGGATGACAGCGGCTGCCGCAGCAGCAGGTGCCCGTCACCTTTTGGCCCACTGCGGATGATCCTGCCAGGACTCGTGGTTCTTCCACCTTCCTAACCCTCACCTCCCTAATTGAGACTCCAGCAGTCTCTTGGCTCGCTCTCCTCCACCAGCCCTTCTGCCCTGCATGATGGATACGTATCCCAAATGTGTCTAACAGTGTTCATACTGATGGCTATATTAGTTTCCCAGCCAAATCTGTACGAGCTCCTAAATGGATGCCAAGAGTCGGGCATCTTAACTATGCAGGGAGCATAGAAACATAACATAGATTTTCTAATGATATTGGCCATTTGAAATACATTCAGAGTATTTTGATGGAGTTTTATGGTCTAAGTGGAGTAGAATGAGGAGAATGAGTGGAGGAACATGGTCCGCAAATAAGTTTGTTGCTGCTTTAGTACCCTCAAAAACACTCTAAAGCAGGGGTTCTCAACCTTTTTTTTCACTGGGCTGCACTATGGTCCAAGTGCAAGTCTCACGGGCCACACGCATATCATTTACATATTATGTCACCATTACAAACCAACCAGATTTATAATAGCTTATTATAGCCTAAATATTATGATATCTAATCGATTACATACATTGAAATAAATCAATAATTATACTCACCATTAATAAAACACCTGATGCTCAAGGGAGCTGACCAATTTTGTGAAATTCGGATCGAAAGGAGTAACAGCACAATGAAGTTGCGATTGTAAGTTGCAGTCTGTAAGACGCGCGACAGTGCAGAAAATGTGCGTTCACAAATGTAGCCTATGTTGATCCAAATATGGAAGGCACTTTCGAAATTTAATAATCTGAGGTTCTCTCCAGAGATGTTTTGCCACATTTCTGCAATTAAGGATGATTGCTGCATAGTATGGGTGTTTCCTTTTGCCTGAACTGAAGCCATGCATTTCTGCCCAGGCCCAAGGGGCCCCGACTTTCTTACGCCCCTAGGACCGGGCTTCGGGACAATTTTCACGTCATAGTTCAGACGCGGGCCAGGCATTGGGCTTGTTTTAGGCTTCTCCTTATTTTTATATTTTAGACATCCATCAATTAGTGATGAAAAATATATATATTTTTTGCCGTGCTGGTGGAAACAACACGAGACCATGCTGCCGCGACTGTCAAGAGCGGCTCGACGATGTTTAGTGTCCAGCAGCAGCGAGCGTGCCGTCAGCACAGCTGAACAGCTCTGCGTTCAAATGCACGCAATAGGCTAAAGCTTGCAAAAGTAATTGCCATGAATGTGTTGGGGGAAATAGTAAGGAGATATTTGAATTATTTACTAATAAACTAGTGTTTTCTGAGTCTGTGTCGCAAGGATGAAGTTGCCGATTCTGACTCGCCATCTCTTCAGACGTGCCTTTAGAGAGAATCATCTTTGCGGATTATGATTATAATTAAAGAGTTTTTGTTTTTGAACAAAACATTTTTTATAAAATTTTATTTCGTTAAGTAGTAATTTAAAGCTTTCTATAGATATATTTATCATGTCTGTGAGGCATCTATTCGCTGAGTTTCGGTTCATTTTTGTAAGCTCTCCTGTTCAAGCCGAGACGGCAGAAAGTGCATCGTGTTTGTTTTCTTTATTTTATAAAAGCACAACATTTTGTTGATATTGTGGGTGCACACAAATAAAAGTAGACCCTTTACAGTTACGAATGATGTATTACTCTTACCTTTTATGAGTAAAAATGACGGTGTATCCACTGAAAAAAATGCAAATGATCGCACTGGCGCCTCTATGTCCTGCAAAGCATGCTTTAACTTCCACTCTCTGCACAAACTATTGGATATAGCGCACATTTATCTAGGTTTAACGTTAAAACATTGTTATATGCTTGAACTGTTTTATATCTATAGATTTTATTTTAGGCAAGTCGTGATGATTTGACATAGGCTATGATCAACTCACTGTCTGCCGCTGGCCGCTTGTTCATTACTTTAAGAAACAAACACTTATATTTAACGACCAAAAAATTTTCCAAACGTTTTTCTTAATTAACTTAATAAAAAAACGAAACGAAATATAATCACTTTGCCATTACATACAAAACTGAACTATTTTAATATAGCTGAAACAGTAGTATAAGCTGTTTTGGGAGAAGGGGGAAAAAAGACGGGCTCGGGTCGGACTCGGGCCGGCTAGGGCCTGAACGTCACGGGCCAAGGCCGGGCTAGGGCCTGAACGTCACGAGCCAAGGCCGGGCTAGGGCCTGTATTTGAGGCCCATGCAGGGCTCTAGCCTGAACATCTTCAAGTGAGTGGCGGGGCAAACCGAAAGTTGATGCCGAAAGTCCAGTACTCTCCTACCTTCACTGCTGCGACTACTGTTATGTGTTCCTTCGCTGGCATTTTCCACATTTAGTTTTTCTCCCTTAATAACAAATGTGTCCATTCTGATGCTCAATTGTACCGAACTAATGGCTGCTGATGACTATTTTAATTGAATTCTGCCAAAGTGCGCGCTTGTAAGTGTTCGTTAAATGCGTAACGTTAATTAGCTGAGTACAGGTCTGCTCATGTCTGAAAATAATATATGAAAAACAAAATTTTTACATAACAAAAACATTATAGCTTATATTTGTTTAGTACATTTTTAACTTAATGTAAAAACTAAAATGAATTTATTGTGTTAAAATGAATTTAATGAAGTTATTTTTTAAACTGTGTTCAGCATGGTGGGCCGCATTTGAATTTGTGACGGGCCGCGGGTTGAGATACACTGCTCTAAAGCAATGGTTCCAATGAGTGAAAGTTTTCTTTTTGCCTTCTCTACATATACCTAGTAACCATTTTTGTGTTTTGGATGTTTGTCCGCATCATGGGTGTAACTAGCTTCAACCGCAAGACTACCTTAGCTGACCAACTTCACAAGTTTTTCAATGCTAGTATTTTTGGCAGCGACCCTTTTCTTTCTCTTTCACTCTTTTTCTGAAAGCCACAGGCTTCGTGTGCGGCCTCTTTATTTAACCTCTTAATTGGATCAAGTCCTGGCTGACAGTTTGAGAAGGCTCACTCAGTGTAGATTGTCACATCTGACACTAAACCGCTCCTTGTCTGTTGGGTCTGGCATCAGTTTTGACAATGCCACAATCAGTCCAATCACCAACTTAATTTCGTCAACTCCTGCCTCCCATTCCTGGTAAGATTCAACTTTCCATCCTTCACTTGGATGCACTTTGTGTGCAGGAGCCTTATTAAATGGTTTGTTGGTTTGTTCTTTATGTGATCATGTGTAGAAGTCGTGTCGAAGTTTCGCTAGGTCTTATTTGTTCTCCTAAATAACGGACATAGTAAAGGTCTACTGACTCCTATAGGTATGGATGTAACACTACGCAAATCCGTAAGTATTTGGTTAATAATGCTATTTTTGAAGTGCCCAATTTCCTGGTCACTAACAGTGTCCTAAAAATAGTAGTATTTGCCTGGTCGTACCTTTACCCCATTTAAAGAAATTAATAGTGTTTTTACCACAAGTACCATAGGTGGACTCTGATAAAACACTGATATGATGTGAATGTACATCATTTTAAATGATTTTGTTTAAAGTATTATTAATTTCTGCATTTTTGTAAGTGGAAAAAGGTTCTTTACACCCTAAATCCTTGGAGTTCAGTTTGGACTGAGGTGCTTGTTGGCTTGGGTGTTCAGCACACACATTTGTGCTCTTACACACCCTCTATGCCTCTAAGGTACAGATTCCTCATCTCAGTTTTACTTGGTGCCGAAAGCTGTCAAGAGAAGAAATGAAAAGACGAAAAAGATCAAATTATCGTCTACTATTAATTATAGCGAGCAGACAGGCACAATAAAAGTGATAAATGTCTCTTTATCACCATCTTAGCTGCGTGGAAATAGAAGCGTTGTGTTAGCGTCACCTTTGTGTTCTTTAGAAAACATGTTTAGCGCTCTGACTGAGTAAATGAAGAGGGCTTATCGGATTAGGCATCGCTCTGATATAAATACTGTTATTTTATTTTTCGCTCTTTCTTAAATGTGATTACTGTTTACAATGCTGCCAATTATTTGCAGCACACTACGACTGTGCATATTTGCATAATGTCGTGTTGATTGAATGCCACCAGCGAAGGCATTCTTACTTTAGCTGGTTTTGTTTGGTCCTTTCTATCTTTTGCTTTGAGTTTTTTGTCTGTGTATCTGTTGCTTAAAACATCCCTGTCTTAATTTGAGTATGTACAGTATTATGTGTTTAAATGAGTGTGCTTCTATAAAAGAGAGGTATCTTAGTAAGTAGTTATTTAGCAGATGTTTTTATCCACAGTGTTTTAGGCCTGATTCACTATTTTTTCATTCTCTCTCCTTAATTTTTTTAGTTGTCTGTCTGTCCTTTATTTCTTGATGTTGTTTTTTTATTGCTTACATTTTGAACCTTTTTTTTGTCCGTCTCCCCTTATTTTTTCATTCTTTCCTTTTTTGTCTGTCTGTCTGTCGTTCTGTCTGTCGTTCTATCTATCTATCTGTTGGTCGTTCTATCTATCTATCTGTCGGTCATTCTATCTATCTATCTGTCGGTCGTTCTATCTATCTATCTGTCTGTCGGTCGTTCTATCTATCTATCTGTCTGTCGGTCGTTCTATCTATCTATCTATCTATCTATCTATCTATCTGTCGGTCGTTCTATCTATCTATCTATCTATCTATCTATCTGTCGGTCGTTCTATCTATCTGTCTGTCGGTCGTTCTATCTATCTATCTATCTGTCGTTCTATCTATCGTTCTATCTATCTATATGTCGTTCTATTGTTCTATCTATCTATATGTCGTTCTATCGTTCTATCTATCTAGATGTCGTTCTATCTATCTGTCGTTCTATCGTTCTATCTCTTTCTATCGTTCTATCTGTCGTTCTATTGTTCTGTCATTCTATCTGTCGTTCTATTGTTCTGTCATTCTATCTGTCGTTCTATCATTCTATCTGTCGTTCTATCTGTCGTTCTATCGTTCTATCTGTCGTTCTATCGTTCTATCTGTCGTTCTATCTGTTCTATCGTTCTATCTGTCGTTCTATCGTTCTACCTATTGTTCTTGCTTTTGGTCTGTCTGTTATCTTATCATTCTATCTATCTATCTATCTATCTATCTATCTATCTATCTATCTATAGTTCTGTATGTCGTTCTATCTATCTGTCTGTCTGTCTGTCTGTCTGTCTGTCGTTCTATCATTCATTATGTTGTTCTATCGTTTGTTATGTCGATATTATGTCGTTCTATCGTTCATTGTCGTTCTATCTCTATCTGTCTATCGTTTTGTTGTTCTGTCCATCTATCTTTCTATTGTTCTATCTATTGCACTAGCTAACTATCATTCTGTCATTCTATCATTCTGTCTATCTATGTTCTATCTGTTCTGTCAATGGTTATATTTATCACTCTCTCTATTGTTTGTTCTATGTATCATTCTATAGATCGATGGCTATGTTTAATGTTCTGTCTGGCTATATTTAACATGTTTTCAGCACACACACTTGCGTGCTTATACACACACACACACACACACACACACACACACACACTTCGTACACACCCTGCGGTATGCCTCTAAGGTACAGGTCTCATCTCGACCTATTCTATCAGTCCATCTATCTCCTAATGACCTCAGCAGATATTACTGTGCAGTATATAATTGTTAATTGCAGTTTTCAGAGAGAGGTACTCCAGCGCTGTTGCTTTGTGCTCGGAGCGGGTGTTGAGTTTAAGCTCTGAGGGTTACAGACTAAAAGCTTATTTACCTGCTTGATTAGCTGCCTTTTCTTTCTACTCCATTATTGAGGTAATGTAGCAGCGGCGCTGTGAAACGCTGCTGTGGTTTCTCTGAGGTAGTTTCTCTTCACGAGCCGTTCCACCGATGTATCGACCCGCACAATAATGATTTTCTTTGTCCTCAAAGAGCATATCTCTTCTTTGCCAGGTTCAGTCGCAGGACCCCGAGGCATTTTTAATAGTGGCTGGAGGAAAATAGGACATCTCACAAAACAGTCGCGCAGGTAGAGATTTGTTTGTTCAGCCAAGCTCCATAAAACACAAAGTATCTGCTTATAGTTTATACAGTATGTAGGTTTTGTGTGTGTGTGTATTTGCACTTCTGATTTACAAACTTCCTAATTTTGAAGTGCTTGTGTTCTTGTGCATGGATATTTATATACTTTATATTTCAGATTCATTTAGTAATATTTTTTTATTGTTAATATAATTTATTAATATTTAATATAATCAATTCATATTTCAGAATTGAAGATTCATAGATTATAGAGATTAATCAAAATACTTTTAATTTAATTTATTTTACTTAATTTATTTGTAGTGTTCATATAAGCTTGAGTGCAAGATTGACATACCAAATATTAAGATATTCTGGTTTTTATTTTCGATTTTGTGTCACCTAAATACACACACACACACACACACACACACACACAGGTTTGTGTTTATGGTTTATGGGGACTCTCCATAGTCGTAATGGTTTTTATACTGTACAAACCGTATTTTCTATTGCCCTACACCAACCCTACCCCTAAACCTACCCCTCACAGGAAACTTTCTGCATTTTTAGATTTTCATAAGTCATTCTGAATTATTTATAAGCCTTTTGAATTACGGGGACACTGAAAATTCTTTCTATCGTTCTATCTGTCGTTCTATTGTTCTGTCATTCTATCTGTCGTTCTATTGTTCTGTCATTCTATCTGTCGTTCTATCGTTCTATCTGTCGTTCTATCTGTCGTTCTATCTGTTCTATCGTTCTATCTGTCGTTCTATCGTTCTACCTATTGTTCTTGCTTTTGGTCTGTCTGTTATCTTATCATTCTATCTATCTATCTATCTATCTATAGTTCTGTATGTCGTTCTATCTATCTGTCTGTCTGTCTGTCTGTCTGTCGTTCTATCATTCATTGTTGTTCTATCGTTTGTTATGTCGATATTATGTCGTTCTATCGTTCATTGTCGTTCTATCTCTATCTGTCTATCGTTTTGTTGTTCTGTCCATCTATCTTTCTATTGTTCTATCTATTGCACTAGCTAACTATCATTCTGTCATTCTATCATTCTGTCTATCTATGTTCTATCTGTTCTGTCAATGGTTATATTTATCACTCTCTCTATTGTTTGTTCTATGTATCATTCTATAGATCGATGGCTATGTTTAATGTTCTGTCTGGCTATATTTAACGTGTTTTCAGCACACACACTTGCGTGCTTATACACACACACACACACACACACACACACACACACACACCTGTCTGTCGTTCTATCATTCATTGTTGTTCTATCGTTTGTTATGTCGATATTATGTCGTTCTATCGTTCATTGTCGTTCTATCTCTATCTGTCTATCGTTTTGTTGTTCTGTCCATCTATCTTTCTATTGTTCTATCTATTGCACTAGCTAACTATCATTCTGTCATTCTATCATTCTGTCTATCTATGTTCTATCTGTTCTGTCAATGGTTATATTTATCACTCTCTCTATTGTTTGTTCTATGTATCATTCTATAGATCGATGGCTATGTTTAATGTTCTGTCTGGCTATATTTAACATGTTTTCAGCACACACACTTGCGTGCTTATACACACACACACACACACACACACACACACACACACTTCGTACACACCCTGCGGTATGCCTCTAAGGTACAGGTCTCATCTCGACCTATTCTATCAGTCCATCTATCTCCTAATGACCTCAGCAGATATTACTGTGCAGTATATAATTGTTAATTGCAGTTTTCAGAGAGAGGTACTCCAGCGCTGTTGCTTTGTGCTCGGAGCGGGTGTTGAGTTTAAGCTCTGAGGGTTACAGACTAAAAGCTTATTTACCTGCTTGATTAGCTGCCTTTTCTTTCTACTCCATTATTGAGGTAATGTAGCAGCGGCGCTGTGAAACGCTGCTGTGGTTTCTCTGAGGTAGTTTCTCTTCACGAGCCGTTCCACCGATGTATCGACCCGCACAATAATGATTTTCTTTGTCCTCAAAGAGCATATCTCTTCTTTGCCAGGTTCAGTCGCAGGACCCCGAGGCATTTTTAATAGTGGCTGGAGGAAAATAGGACATCTCACAAAACAGTCGCGCAGGTAGAGATTTGTTTGTTCAGCCAAGCTCCATAAAACACAAAGTATCTGCTTATAGTTTATACAGTATGTAGGTTTTGTGTGTGTGTGTATTTGCACTTCTGATTTACAAACTTCCTAATTTTGAAGTGCTTGTGTTCTTGTGCATGGATATTTATATACTTTATATTTCAGATTCATTTAGTAATATTTTTTTATTGTTAATATAATTTATTAATATTTAATATAATCAATTCATATTTCAGAATTGAAGATTCATAGATTATAGAGATTAATCAAAATACTTTTAATTTAATTTATTTTACTTAATTTATTTGTAGTGTTCATATAAGCTTGAGTGCAAGATTGACATACCAAATATTAAGATATTCTGGTTTTTATTTTCGATTTTGTGTCACCTAAATACACACACACACACACACACACACAGGTTTGTGTTTATGGTTTATGGGGACTCTCCATAGTCGTAATGGTTTTTATACTGTACAAACCGTATTTTCTATTGCCCTACACCAACCCTACCCCTAAACCTACCCCTCACAGGAAACTTTCTGCATTTTTAGATTTTCATAAGTCATTCTGAATTATTTATAAGCCTTTTGAATTACGGGGACACCTTTCTTTTCTTTTTCCTTTCTTTTCTTCTGTTCTCATATCTTGTCTCTCCTCTTCGTTCATCTCTTTTCATTCGTTCATTTGCCTTTACTTTTTCACATTACTTGTTTCTTCAGTTCTATTTTCTCATTTCTCACGTCTTTTATTGTTCGCTCTTTGGTTTTCTTTTTTTAATTTCTTTACATTCCTTTTCTTTTCTCTTCACCCTCTATTCTCTTCTTTTTTTTCCTCTTTTCTTTTCTGTTTTTCCTCTTGTCTTTTTATTTGTTATTTTCTTGTCTGTTTCTCATGTATTTTTCTTGTTTTTTTCTTTCAATTTCTTATCTGTTTTCCTTTATACCTCTTTTTTCTCCCTTTCTTATTTTCTCATTTCTTTTTTTTTCTTTTTTCCATTTCTCATCACCAAGTTCTCTACTTTTTCTTTCTCAATTTTTCTCTTTTTTAATTTTTTCCTCTTTCATCTATTTTCTTCTCTACTCTTTTCTACTTTTTACTTTTGTTCCTTGTCTCTTCTTTCCAGGTCTCTTCTCTTCTCTCTCTTATTTTCTCTTCGTCCCTCTTCTCCTCTGATCTCTACTGTTCTCCTCTTTTCTCGTCTGGTCTTATCTTTTCTCTGTCTCTGAGTCGGTGAAGCTTTTCTTCTGTTCTCATATCTTGTCTCTCCTCTTCGTTCATCTCTTTTCATTCGTTCATTTGCCTTTACTTTTTCACATTACTTGTTTCTTCAGTTCTATTTTCTCATTTCTCACGTCTTTTATTGTTCGCTCTTTGCTTTTCTTTTTTTAATTTCTTTACATTTCTTTTCTCTTCACCCTCTATTCTCCTTTTCTTTTCTTTTTTTTCCTCTTTTCTTTTCTGTTTTTCCTCTTGTCTTTTTATTTGTTATTTTCTTGTCTGTTTCTCATGTATTTTTCTTGTTTTTTTCTTTTTCAATTTCTTATCCGTTTTCCTTTATACCTCTTTTTTTCTCCCTTTCTTATTTTCTCATTTTTCATTTTTTTTTTCTTTTTTCCATTTCTCATCACCAAGTTCTCTACTTTTTCTTTCTCAATTTTTCTCTTTTTTAATTTTTTCCTCTTTCATCTATTTTCTTCTCTACTCTTTTCTACTTTTTACTTTTGTTCCTTGTCTCTTCTTTCCAGGTCTCTTCTCTTCTCTCTCTTATTTTCTCTTCGTCCCTCTTCTCCTCTGATCTCTACTGTTCTCCTCTTTTCTCGTCTGGTCTTATCTTTTCTCTGTCTCTGTGAGTCGGTGAAGATGGATTTTGGCAGACAGTCATTGGGCCCTTGTCCACTCTCATAACCCTTCATCGCAGATCTAGCCAGCCCAGCGTCTGACTCACATGGAGATGTGGAGATTTTGTGCTGGGTTCTTTAGATAGATCCTCCTCTTGGATGAATCCCTCCTGGTGTGATTTATACTTAGCGTGGGCCATTTTGATGGACTTTTGGCTTGTGCTGACTGACCTACAGCTTGCTTGTGGGCTATTGTTCTGTTATTTTTTTACTTTTTTTGTTTTCAGATTTATGAAGTCCAGTATAGCCTTCAATGACACAAGATGTTTGGCTTTGTTTCAGCCAGCACCTTTTTAGGTTATGCAACAACCCTTGGGACCTGCATCCAACACAAAGATACACACAAGCATCAGAATGAAGAGTGTTCCTTGAGCAGCTTAAAAATTAATTATTAGATTTATCAGTAGCTGTTCCGTACATTCAGATTCTCTTTATTAGGGATTAAACTGATTAGCTATGTATAAGGCAGTATACTGCCTTATACATGCCTTTACTTCCTATCAACCACTTAAACATCAATAAAAAAAAATCTGTAAAATGAGACTGCCATGTAATATATGAGCAATATCACTCGAGTACGAGAGCGATACCGGCTCTATATCAGCATGGCTGTGATTAGGCCAGAGGTACGAGGCCGCATGCAATCACAGCCGTGGATATAGAGGCGCTATCGTTCTTATACTCGAGTGATATTGCGTTTATACAACAGTTCGACAGAACATGCGTGTAATTAAACAAGAAACAACGGAGTGCCTAGTAAAACCCTCTTTTGTGCGGAACTACTTCCTTCCGCCACGGATTCAAAGCTCAAGTTGACAGTTAAACATACGTCACTTTTAGAATTCATATCAAGGGCATGTGCTGCTTCAGTTAGGTTATTAGTGAGAAATAATGAGGTTATAAGAGAGAAACAATGCGGCAAGATGTGCATCCAAATGAGAGAGAGAGAAGACCGCGAAGCTAGACGTTTCTTCTTATATTAACTAATGTACTCTACGATTAGCTCAGTGAATAATAAAAAAAAA